>NC_067148.1:16229777-16569152 GCF_903995435.1 Acomys russatus | reverse complement strand
CTTGAACAGAGATCTAAATTTATTATGTTTAATGCTTACTATAAATCACCAAACCTGAATGTGTTATAAAAATGAGCTAAAATGCCGCTTTACTGACATTATTAAAACATCTTAGGTATGGAGCCATTTTTAATTGGTAGACGCTCACAGACGAGCACTTCTTGCAAGTATTCATTTGAAAGAAATATTTCTTCCGGTAAGAGGGCCCTTATTTCAGCATGAGATATAATCTGGGGACAGATTCTCTTTAGGATAGCATCATTTTTAGGTTCAAAGAGGACTCTCAGCACCATCTATGATTTAAGCCTTATTCCCCACTTACTTTGATACAAAATCAAGTTTAAAAATAATTAAGAATAAAATGATAAACAGTCCAAGCTAGCACGCTCAGAATGAAACTGCCATGCATGGTAAGAAATGTCAAGAGCCAATTGGCTGTTATTGGCCTGAAAAAAAAAAAATTAAAAGAATAGCGCAGAAAATTATGTGTGCTGTTTTTAATCATCTTGATTAAAGAAGAGAAACATGGGTAATTTAAAATTAATCTGTGAAAGAATACACTGTCATCTCAATTAGAAGAAAGAGGATCACTGTTGTGCTGTCCCAACTCAGCAAAGACATCACCGCAGACCAGGGAAGCCTGACCTCCAAAATCGGACGGGTGCAGTAAACCAATTTTCAGCCACAAAATGTGATTTGCGAAATCGGTTTGAAGTAGTGCTGGCTGGATACCACCTCTGCCTGAGACCGAAATTAAAACTGTCATCCGTTCAGACAAAAAAGCCCCAGCCTCTTGGCAGCCTCTGGCTCGTGCTGGTCCGCGACCACAGATGCTTCCCTTCCCTCTGGGTACAAAGCCACCCGTGTGGGGACTAGATGCCTTAAAGCTTGTTTATTCGAATTCTCAGACCAATAGTGCAAAGGTACCCCTGGGTCACAGGGGAGTCTCTTCTCCCAAAATGAGGCCAGGCCAAGGCAAGCTGAGCTAGGGTATGGTGGGTTCTTTTTCCCACTTGTGTATGAATCTAGATTTTCCTAAAAATTGCATAACTTGGATATGCACCCCATCCACACTTACTTTCACTCCCAAAATGTAGGTTACAAAGAATTCTCATTTCTATTTCGCATTTTGAAAGGAGGATTTGGGGTCTGTAAGAGAACATGTCCTGGAGCATTAGGCTCCCAATTTCCATGGGAATACTTATATAGAGTCATACCACTTACATACTGTGCTACTTGGATTCTTAAAGTATCAGATGTTACTTATGGCATAATCAAGTTTTTAAAACAAATATTAAACCATTTAGCTAGGAAGCACAAAGCAGACACCAAGGGCTAAGACTCTGTCCTTACTCTTTCAAAGCTTAAACTTTTTAGTGATGAAGATGAGTTTAAAATGTAGGGGAAAAAAAAAGAAGAAAAGAAAGAATTTAACAGTATATATGTCAACTTAGGAGTCCCGGGCTGGAATGACACAGAGTTTGATGTTACAGGTTAAACCATGTACATTTTATATGTAGCAGTAAAATCTGGATATAACATGGTTAAAACTTCTGAGCCTATTCTGACACCATCACATGAATATTAGGCTTTATGATTCGACTTTTATCATCTACCCTTGCTTTGTTTTGTTTCCTTGGTTTTTCAAGAGAGGGGTTCTCTGTGTAGCCTTGGCTGTCCTGGACTCACTCTGTAGACCAGACTGCTCTCCAACTCATAGCAATCCACCTGCCTCTGCTTCCCAGTGCTGAAATTTAAGACACATGCCACCACACCTGCCTCATCACTTATTCTTACAATTAGAGTTTACATTAACTTACTTGTTCTAGTTTATAAAGACAGATTCTTTATATTTAACAGACTTCCACTATGCACTTTGCCAATTATTTAACTACTGCTTTCTACATACATGACAAAATGTTTGTAAGGAGTATGGATGTGGTTTCCTTAACTTCTTTGTTAATGTTCATTTTTATTTATAGTTGTTTATATATAATAATTATATAAATGGATATATTTTATTTCTATATATACACTTACTTGTCATGTTTTGACTACATTTACTCTTTTAAAAACATTCTTTCTTGCCAGTTCCATTTGGTTCCCTTCACCTTTCCTAAGAGTTCCTAGTCCTGATTCTGTTATCAGGTTAAAAAAATTCTTTTTTCAGCTGAGCATGGTTGGGTACTCCTGTAATCCAAGCACTCTGGGAGGCAGAGGCAAGTGGATCTCTGTGAGTTCAAGGTCAACCTGGTCTACAAAATGAGTTCAGGACAGCCAAGGCTACACAGAGAAACCCTGTATCAAAAAACCAATATATACATATATGTATATATATGTGTATATATATATATATATATATATATATATAATTTCTCATCTTCTTGTATGAGAGAAAACATCTTGTTTATTTCACTCAACATGATATCTTCCAGTTCCATGCACTTTCCTGAAAATGACAACATTTTATTCTCTTTAAGATGAATGATGCTCGATTGTCAGGAGTGGAGGAAACCCTGAGCAAGTGAAGTCCTGAGCAAATGTATGTTGTTGACATGGATATGGCCATGTCAAGGACCCAATGTTTCAGCCCCATGAGAATGGCACAGCCTTCCCTAGGTGAGGCTCAGAGGGATGGCAAAGCCTTCCTCAGGTCCAAGTGCAATGGTAACTGTGTGCAGAAGATGTCTACCACAGCCTTCTACTCCAGGATGAAGACTGCTTCCTTATAGAGACTGCTCTTACCCAGGTTAGCTAAAGCTGCCTCCTTGGTTCAGCTGGGTACCATATACCCAGTGTTCTTGTTCAGTTGTACCCAATAACCCCACCTCCCTCTTCAACTGTATATAACAAACACACTGAGCTCTCAGGGGGTACTGTGGCTTCTCTATCCAAGATCCCAGACCAGCTGATAACAGATTTTCTATATCTATAGCCGTGTGCCTGTCTGCATTCCCTTGACATTTAGGTCAGTCCCTGGAGCTGTGCACAGAGTGGAGCACATACCTTCATAAAGGCCGCAAGGGCATCAAGGAGGACAGTCTTGCTGAACTGCTCTTTGAGTGGACATACGTATATAACTGATAAGCACACCTCCTGCTTTGGATGGCTTAATCTCAACTAAACTATAGATGCTACATTATGATTTGGAGTTTACATACACCTACCTGACATACAGAATCTGGTCTAACTGCACTGAGAACACTGTCAAGGTAAAGAAAGGATATCGACTGTGGATGAAATGTGACCAGTCACTTCAAGATCCTGGTGCTGTGACTCCCCCAACCAGGCTAGGACCTGTCCTTAAACCGTGAGCCCAAGTAAGTCCTTTCTCCCTTAAGTTGCCTTTCTTAGGGTATTTATCGTAGCAGCAGAAAAGTAGTTAAGACATCACCCAAACCTTAGGACGTTCCTTTGTGGATATTGATGAACAGATTATAAAGGTTGCACACAGAGGTAAAATGCTAAGAGCAATATCCATCAAAATGTTGAAAAAGAACAAATGTGAAGGGTCAACACTAACCATCTTAAAAATGTACTATAATATTCAAGTAACCAAGACAGCATAGTACTGGCAAAGGAACAGACAGACAGGTCAGTGGGGGTGGAACCAAAACTCCTGAAACTAAATGAAAAAAACAGTCAAGGGGCCTTTGTCAAAACCCAAAGGAATACAATGGGGCAAAGGCAGCCTGTAAAGCAAATGTGCTAAACAATATGGCGCTCATATACAAAAAGATAACACAAACCCAGACCTTACATTTGTCACAAAAATTAGCTCAAAATTGATCATTGGCATCAATACAAAATAAAAAGCTGTAAGCCTTCTAGGGGATTAAAATAGAAGAAAACACAGATTATCTTAGACAATGTGTTGACTTTTTAGATACACTAACGATATCATGCAGGAAAGAAAAAAAAAACTGATAAGCTGGACTTCATTAAGTAGAGAAAAGGTATACGTCCGCCCTATGAAAGCCACTGTCAAGAAAATGAAAAGAGGAGCTGCAGGCTGGGAGGAAATATTTCCGAAAGACACATCTGACATCCAAATGCACAAGCAACTCCCAAAACACAAAAAGAAACAAGTCATTTTTAAAATGGGTCCAAATGTTAACAGATACAAATGAAAGAAGATACACAGAGAGCAAGCAAAACTGAAAAGAAGCTGCACCTTCCACAGAGGAAGTTACTGTTCACCTACTAGAATGGCCGAATCCAGAACCCTGAAAACACCAGATTAATAGGATGCGGGGCAACAGAATTTTCCACATTGCTGGTGGGAATACAAGCTGTTCAGCCCTTTTGGAAGGTGGGATGTTAAGCAAGTTAAGTATGCATGTTCTCACCATAAGATTTAATGGTCGTGTTCCTATGAGCCCGCCCAAAGGATTTGAGAGCCAAAGCTCTCACAAGCTCTGTGCACAGATCTCTACAGAAGTTTTATTCATAATTGCCCACGTTTGGAAGTGGCTAGCCTGCTAAGGTGTCCTCCAGTAGGTGAATGGTGACACAAACTGGTTTGGCCACACAGCTGAGTGCTAATCAACTCTGGTTGATCATGCAATGAGAGTGTGCAGGGAACTTGGACGTGTATTGCTAAATGAAACGTCAACCCAGCAAGGCTCGGTATCATACAAATCCAACCAACTACCTAACACTCAGAGTCACAGCTATGAAGACAGTAAGAAGATCAGCAGTCATCAGAGGTTTGGGGGGGGGCGGGGATGTGTGAACAAGTAGAACACAGAAAAACTTTAGGATAGTGCAGCTACTCCATATGACGTCACAATGGTAGATGCCTACCTATCATTACACCTTTGTCAAATCTATAGAATGCATAATACCAGCAGAGAACCTTAACATGAACCAGGGATCTTGGCTGATGATGACGTCAATGTACTGCTGTCAGTCATAATAACTGAACCACTCTGCTGGGGGTGTTGATAATGGCAGGGTGGTATGCACCCATGGGGGCAAGGGATTTACAAGAAACCTGTAGCTTTCATTTATTTTTGTTGTACAGTCCCTAAATCTCTTTGGAATAGAATTTAGAAAAAAAAAAAAAAGTAACATGGGGCTCTGTTATAGCAGCAAATTGCCTAAGAAGTAGATGGTGGCTTTCCCTCCTCTTCTACTAAGGGTGTTTGTGGACTGGCTCATGGACAGAGGACACGGTGACCCTTTCTAAGTAAGAGCTGTGGTTCTATTTTTAAGCCTGTAAATGCTGCCTTCAGCAAGGCATTTCCCTTTGAACTGTTCAGTGGCTTCTGTTCTCTTCTACCTCCTCTACCTTTGCGTGCCTCCCATTTTGAATCCTTATTGACACAGAAAACAAGATATTATAGACATTCAAGGCCGAGAGATATACCACTCTTAACTCTACCTATAACTGCAAAGCTATGTCTAAGCCCATGAATCTCTACTGATTCTGGCATATGTCAGAAAGCAAATATACTTTGAACTCATAGCAACTGTGCATAGCAGTACTAGGTCCACAGAAGTTGGGTGTCCCTAACAGTCAGCTATGGAGTGGGCAGGGACTCTTAGGCCCGGTATGTACTGCTGATCTTCTGGCAGTGGACAGATTCTGGGAGCCGGGGAAGTATGTATCAAGCCATGTACCCCTGGTGAGCTCACCAGGCTCTGATGTTTAGTTCCAAACTCAGGGTCACAAAGCCAGTCTTGCTTAAACTCCATGGGACACCTAAGAAAAGTCAAACTAGTATATAGGGACAAGATGTTTATATGAAAGAGAATGTGTAGGGTAAGGCCTGGGGAAAAATGAGAAGTTGGAACAAAGGATTAAAATACATAGTGTCTATGTATGAAATCGCGTAAGAACAGAATTTATACTCACACAATGGTAGACTATAACTGAGGAAGACATCCAAGGTCTACTTTTGGTTTCTGCATAAGCACACACACTTCCTCCCACAGACACACATACCACACACACACACACACACACACACAATGAAAGTGGAGTTGTTTATCACCAGAAATACACCGTGGCCTCTCTGGGAACTGATGACACAAGCTAGCCCTGGTCTGTTTGGAGATGATTTCACAGGAGCAAGAGTTCACTACAGTCTGTGGTCACAGTGTGTAAACTCACCTAGAGTGGGCTTGTGAACAGCCACTGACATGGCCGCCCACAGCTCCCTGGAGACCTCCTTCTGGAACTGAGATGTAGGTGGCACTAAAATGACTCAGTTGAGGGGCAGGTTTAGTCCTGTTGTCTGTCTTTACTGAGTTCTCTTTAGGCAATGCACAAACTCTCCACCCTTTTAATTTTAGGCTTTTCAAATTCCTAACGCATGAGGTTCTCACCACGAAGCTGCCACGATGGTTACTGGCTTAGGCAACTTTGATGTCAATTTTCTTTCAAGAAAAATGCAGCTTTTGGTGCATATAACATATAACAGTGTAACGGTGGTTTCTGAAACTCAAGTGTTTTGTCTTTAAGGATTTTTTTTTTTTGCTATGCTGTGGTGAAGTTGTCAACACTTCTTAATACATAGGAATTTTCCCTTTCTCTCCAATATATAATTTCTTCCACATTTTCAGATAGATCATCTAAACCAATTTGTTGGCACGTATCACCTCATACCATAGAGAGAAGCCACAGTATAGATTTTAAGTGCTGACAGAGGGAGAACTGTTAATTTGTCTAGTCTGCAACCTGTGAAATTTTCTACTTCTCACAAAAAGCATACATTTCCCAATATTCAGATCCATGGTTTATTGCTATTCTCAGGAAAAAAAACTTTTTTCCCCCTAGAGAATCATTTCTATGTGTTACTTTCCCACCCCTTTAATGGTCTTAATGGCGAACAATGACAAGACCTCATTTAGAGACATCTGTATCCGAAAAATCCCTCCCTTCAAGCAGAAAACAAACAAACAAACAAAAAACAAGCAAGGTACAAAATGCTATTTCAGAGATCCACGTTAACTTTTAGCAATCATACCATATTATGAATCTCAGATTGTTTTTTAGGATGCCCCTTGCGAGTCACCTTAGATGACTCACAGCGATCATGCCATATCCTCTGTGTGCCATCTCACTGTGCTGCTCGAGCCCAGAACTGTCTTGATATCATATTTTCACCAGGAGAGTGATGCCTGCATCCGTCCTGTTGCCCAAGCCCTGAACTCTAGAGTTAAGTCTCTGCCATCACTCTTTATCTCCAAGAGGGTATCTAGGCAGCCAGCAGTTCAGCACTGTCCTTTCTTTCCTTCTGCCATTGCTCACTTAGTTTTTAGTCATTTGGCATCTTTGGTCGGAATTACATCAACACCTTCACATCGCCTTTCTCCACGTTGTTCTTACTCCTTCAGTTGGTGAATCCCCATGAAATTAGCAAGGAGCCTTTCCTACAACGCAAATATGATCAAACCACTGAGTCTTTCAGATGGAGTAAACTTCTTAGCACAACATGCAAGGTATAATCCTCCATTTTAAATTCCATTTTAGCATCTATTTTACTTGATTGCAACCATTTGTTTGCCTCTCCTCCCTCAGTCTGCTGAAAATACTGAAGATTATCTCCTCAATGTCTAGCTTACCTTAATGGCTCTATATGATGTGGCTTAGCTCAAAGTCTACCAAATGAAGACTCAACTCTGCCTCCTGGTCCCACCCAACTTCAGAACACTAGCTCGAGTATCACTCAACCCAACTCATCATTTCCTGTGTGCACCCGAGCCACCCAGTCATCACTCGCTGTGGGTGTAGCCTTGCTGTCATGATTTATCTTGTTTTCACCCTTTCTTTGCTCAGCTGCAGCAAGAGTCCCTATAGTGTTCCTGCTCTGCATCAAGTGCCCTAAATCGAACTCTAATCTTCTTAAAGAGTTAATGTGCCTCCCTAAATGCCTAATTTACTACCAGAGAGTGACTTAGACACTGGGGAGAATCTGGCTCATTATTTAATAGCCAATAAGGCCAGCTGTTTCATTTCAAGAAATTAATGGTCTTTAAAACCTTTCCATATTGTACCAACTGCTCTTTTCAATGGAGAGTCAAGTGACTTTTATTAGTAAGGTTGATAAAACCCAAAGGCTGTCATTCCTTCCCTAGCCTTCTTCATAATACCTGGAGAGTCTTCTGGGACAGCTGGTTATTTTTGTTTTACCCTAGCTGTGGATTCTCGAGATCTATTCTTTGGTAGCTCCCTTAGGGACCTCACAAGGTGGGCCAGCAGCTGCACTCCAGGGTCTGCCGGCTTGACTTTCTTTGACCTTCTTGACTTCTCAAGTAAGAATAACTTCCAACAGGAAGTTTAATTTGCATGAGACACTGAGCAGTGTGGTGCTTCTGGGTTCTTCTATTTCATCTTTAGCCACCTGAAATTACTCACATTCAAAAAAGAAACCTCACATTTAAAAGATGTTTTCTGTAACACCCCTTTCTGTTATTAATATCCCATCACTAGGCAAGAAGGTTGCTTAAAAAGGCTAGGCAAGGCCACAAATCCATATTATGAGAAAAGATACAGCAGCCCTTCAGGTTTTAGCCATTGATCAAGCCTTTATCTCAGGGTATTTGGCTTTTAAGAAAGAAGAGAATACATTTGCTCTCCACCAGCAGCCAAAGTCTCTGATCTTTTCAATATAAAATATTGCCAGTGACATATAAGCAACTACAGACAATACAGGTATGGATATAAATATACTTTAATATCCCACATATGTTAAGTGGGTTCTTTATCTCACTTATTTATGGCAGGGTAGCTATGGTTTAATATTAAATTTTACTTTCTTTGGTTCTCCCGTGGCTTTATGCTGCTATAATTTACAGTGGGATCCACACAGTACCTTTTGTTCCCATGGAGTTTGCTCCCTGCTCATTCTCATGAATGCTTCCTTTCCTGGCTACTTTCTGGGGATGGGATTATGATGTTCTCTGAAGCTGGGAAGAGACCATGTGTGAATCCTTTCTTCTTTTTTTTTGGTGTTTTTGTGTGGATGTTACATGTGTGTGTACATGAAATATACAGGTATGCTTGTTCAGCGTGTGTGTGTGTGTGTGTGTGTGTGTGTGTGTGTGTGTGTGTGTGATAGGTTGACTTTGGGTGTCTTACTTTACTGCATTACACTTAATTTTTTGAGTCAGAGTCTCTCATTGAACCCACTTTGGTTAGACCGGTTTGCGAGTGTGCTCCTGGGATCCACCGGTCTTTGGGTCCCCAGCGATGGGGTTATAGGACTATACCACAGCACATCTGGCTTTTATGTGGGTACAAGGGATCCAGACTTACTTCTTATGCTTGCACAGCATGTATTTTACCTACTGAGCCATCTCCAGCTCTGTGAGTCTCTCTGTATGTAGCACTGATTACCATACAAATCTGACTTTTGATGCCTGAGCAGGTTCTGCATTGCTCACAGATGTTTCTGTGGGAGGACTTAGGGCATACAGGGAAGAATCTGCTGTCATTCCACCTGCTGGGGAAGTCTTCACTGTGTTTAAAAACAAATCAAGACTATGCTCAGACTAGAAGTACATGCACACAGTTCTGCATGGAGTTGAAAGGCAGGCTATAATTTTGTTATTTGCTGAAATGATTTTTTTTTTTTTAAATACTAAAGACACCCTCTAACCCAATAAGCTACTATTTGGATATTTTTGTTTTCATAAAATTTTAGAAATTAAGTACTCTTTGAAGTCATTATCATTCTGTTGCAAAAGGGTGTTAGTCACATTGGAATCTTATTTGGGACTTTAAAATTGACCCTTTTCAGAAGAGTTTTACAGTAAATTCTCTTAATTTGACAAAGCGTCAGCTCCTTGGGTCCCAAAACTCTCTTTCCTGCCAGTTCCACTAGGAATATGTGCAAAATATCACTCAGAAAACATTTGGCATGCGATTTCAGAAAGTCTGGTGGTTCTCTGCAACCAATCAGCGGACAGTTTGGACACATGCGGGCCCCAGATGAAGAGCCCCTCCTTTCGGAACCCTTAGGGTTTAGCCAAATTAACACCTACACTTGCAAGACACAGCTTGCAGCAAAACTGCACTCCTTGTCCTAGAGTTGAAAGGGTCTAACACGCATTATATTGGTAAATTCTCCTGTGCTGTTTGAGCTCTCTGAGAAGTTGGCTCTGGAAGTAAATTTGGTCCTCAGCACTTCAGAACCATGCATGTTTATGTCAAGTGTCCTACAAGATGATTTGTCTGGGAATAGGCTGGTCCCCCCAACTATGTGACAGGGAGGGAAGAGAACAGTAAAACAGGCCAAGAGCCATTGTACATGTGTGTGTGTGTGTTTTGTTTTTTGCTTTTTTCGAGACAGGATTTCTCTGTGTAGTCCTGGCTGTCCTGGACTTGCTTTGTAGATCATGCTGGCCTTGAACTCATGGAGATCCACCTGACTCTGCCTCCCAAGTGCTGGGACTACCTGTGTGCACCGCCACTGCCCAGCGAGCCATTGTGTTTTTGAGGACAGCTAGGAGGTAAATTATTCCCAACAGAGACTTAACCCACGGGATAAAAATGCCTGTGGTGGGAAAGAGAAGCCAGAAGCACGGTGACAGGAAGCTCAGCTGTGGAGAGAAAGCTCAGTCTGGAACTGACTGCCTTAACTTCCCCAGTCATTGATATCCAGTTTGATGTTTTACTATTCTTCTCTCCCTCTCTCCCTCCCTCCTTTCCTCCCACCTTCCCTCCTTCCCTTCCTCCCGTACCTTTGCGTTTATTTATCTTTTACTCTGGATTGCTATATATTTAATAAATTCACTCATTCAAAACCCACAAGTACGGCTGCTGTAGCTCACTCTCTTAACCCAACAGAACAAACAATGTTTTCCAATAATAGAAATGCCACTTCTAACATTTCGAGTTAGTACGAACTAGAGTTGAGTACCACAAAGGTGCACTAGGAAGAATACATGGGGCTTGCCTATCAGTCTACAAGACCACTTGCCCACGATGCTGAGGGCTAGATCCACTGCAAGAAGGTCAAGGGGGAGAGCCACCTTGAGAGAAAAATCTTGTCTTGGGGGGAAAAAGAATATTCAATCTCACTATGAGTTAAAGAAATTGCAAATGAAAATAGTTTGTCCTCATAATTACTACATCTAACCTACTAAATTGAAAAAAAGTTTACTTTTTATTTATTTTTAAAACAGGGTGTCACCATGTAGCTCTGGCTGTCTTGGACTTGCCATAAAGATCAGGCTGGCCGCAAACGCACAGAGATCTGCCTCCCTTTGTCTCATGAGCGATAGGATTAAAGCTGTGCAGCACTATGCTTGGCTTGACCTAGGCTCTTAGAAGGTGATTTATAACCAGCACTGGTAGAGGCATGAAACTGGCACAACCTTTTTCAAGGTCAGCCTAGCAATATATATATATATATGAGTGACTTGAAAAACATTCACGTTCTTTGACCTGGTAATGATACACTAGGACTTTATCTTGTAGCCTGCTTGACTCCTGACACATCCTTCTGTTCCCGAGTGAGATCAAGCATCTTAATTGAACTGGTTGCGACTGATTTCCTGGCTCCATGGATACAATGACACTGACAGCTTAGCAGAAGAACTGATGCTAAAGTGAGAATCTGGACCCAGGCTATAAGATAAAACCCTGCATGTGGTTGAGGCCCTGTTGGGGAATGGGGAGAGGGCAGAGGGCAGTTGGCAGGGGAGAGGGAGAGGAGCGGATATGGTGGCCAGGAGACAACTTTGCTGTTGCTCCTTGGGGGTTGTCCACCTTGCTCTTTGAGAGAAGGTCTCTTTTTAGCATCTGGATCTTGGGTAGGCTGACTGGCCAGCAAGCCCTATGGATCTCCCTGCCCCCGCCTCCCTTGTGCAGATGCAATGTGGTACCTGGCTTTTAATGTGGATTCTGGGACTAGAACCCAGGTCTTGCACTGTATGCTTGTGTGCATGTATAGCCACCCAGCCCACCTGGCGTTTTTAACTGTAGCATAGATGTCAACAGAAACCAATGCAAAATGCTACTGTATGGGCATTTAAAAGCACAGCGCTAAGTACAGTTACCACAGAGACTTAAACCACCATCCTTCATTATAAGTATGTTTGAGTTAGGTACCTTAAAATCAAATTTCCATTTTCTAGGCTTCCTGTAATCTCAGGAACATCTCAGAAGAGCAGCTCCATTTAGGTGATGTCCTGGGCATGCACTCAACAGAAAATAAACTTGTCAAAGACCTTACAACCCTCTCATGAGTTGTTTATTTGAATGAAATAAAGAGAACTCAGTAATGCTTTTATCCAGGACTGCCTCCGCTGGCTGCTCTGTTCATGAAATTGGTATTCAGTGTGTCCCACATAGGACACTACCAAGCCTCAGAAATAAACTGAAGACATTAGGACAGTCTGCAGCTACTTCTTCACTATGGATTTTCCTGCATGGGAGGCCATCAGTACATCTGACTCTAGGACCTAAGGCTTTCCCCTGTAGCAGTAGAATGCTGCCCCTCCCTCATCCTAGTCAGCACTTACAGATACTGTTTCAATCATGGGGTGCACAGGGTAGGCAGCGGTGATGCGGACTGGGCACATTTTAGGTAATGACTAATGGAACTTGGAAGATAAACACCCTCACATTCTTGCCTCTCAGGTGGGATGGTATAGCTATCTGAACGCCAGTGACAGCCCCACCTGAAGGGCTCTCTCCCCTTTCTTCCTGGGTTCACTGCGCAGATAGAGCTCACTCTCTTATCCCTGGCTCGGAGCATACTTTTTGATGGAAACCCAGTTTAACACATCAGAATGAGAGCTTTTTAACTTCTGAGTGGGTTCCTGAAACTCTCGGGGATTGCTATTCTCTGTTCCTGTTGTTTTGGCAGTACAAGGATCTCTGCATCCTTTATCCAGACCCACCATGGACACTCGGCCGTACTTACGTTACCATGCACTCTTTCTCTCCATTCTATCCCATTCTTCCCCATCCTCCTCCTCCTCCCTCTCTTTCTATGTCCACTTGAAGATGCATATACATTTAGTCTATAGATGTAGTGCCGTTTCCTGAACCACTTAAAAGTGAAGTGGACACGTGTGCCTCTTCACCCACGCACACATCAGTACATAGCTCTTCAGAAAACGGACCTTCAATTCTATAAGCATGGTGCAGATGGCCAAATAATTGCTACTCTTCCTTCCTACCCTCACGTTTCGGCCGTGTGGGGTCAGAGCGATGCTTAAGTCACAGATCGCCAGACGACGTGAAGTCATCAGTTCTTCCTACTCGAGAAGAATATTATTTCCATGATGAAATGACAGAGACAGTGATATATAAGCCTTTCTGTCCACATAAGCAGTGACGACATGTCACAGCCACAGGCTGGCGCCCAGGCCTCTGGGATCCACATCAACGACCTGTCTCTTTTTCTGCATTCTCAGTATGAGTTCTGTACTTCATTGTATCATTGTTGCCTGCTATGCCCTGGGGGCTATTCAGTTTTCATGAATATACATTGTGTAGCCTCCTTGGTCAGCCATTGTGCTTCCTGTCCAAGTGAAGCCCTCTCTTTCTCTAACACAGGAAGGGACGTAAGACCCTTAAACCTCCCCCGGCCCACACTCAGGATCTTCCCATAACCTTATCCTCTCAGTGCATTGCCTCTCCAGGGGTGGCGCTACCTCCCAGCAGCTGTGTCTAGATTTACTCTTGACACCTGGATGCACTTACCCCACCACACCCACATGTAATCCATCATCTTGCACTGTCAGGGCTCCCCACCCGCCTCCTGCAGTTCTGCTATCAGCACCACCACCCTTGTATGTACCACCGGCATCTCTCCTCTGAACTGCTGCAAATCTCTTCCAACTGCCCTGCATCCAGTCCAGCCTGCTCCAAACTCTTCTCGCCCTGCAGCTAGACACGGGTTCACAAGCAATGTCTGACTCCATCATCCTGCTACCTGAAACTCATCTGAGGCTTTTTAACTAATCTTTTAGTAAATAGGAACAGTGCCTATATTTATATTATATAAATTGCTCCCCCCCCCACCCCTGATAATCTGAGTTCTGTGTCTCCTACTCAGTTTTCACCATATTTCTTCCAGTCACATAGCCTTTTCTCAGCGTTTGTTTGTCACGCCTTCTCCTACCACAAGGCGACAAAACGTGTTGTCATGGCCTGGCCCATTCGATTTCTTCTCCTTAACCTCCTCCTTCTG
Organism: Acomys russatus; assembly: GCF_903995435.1. Taxonomy (NCBI): domain Eukaryota; kingdom Metazoa; phylum Chordata; class Mammalia; order Rodentia; family Muridae; genus Acomys; species Acomys russatus. The sequence continues at coordinate 16,554,996 of NC_067148.1, read as the reverse complement.
AATATAACACATGCCTAATTTCATCTCTTGATTTGGTCCAAATTTACATTTTAAGTGGCGGCTTCCTGTTTCGTTATTGATTAGTTACTTTTTTTTCTCCGTGTGAGGATGAAGCTGCAGGGCAGGAACCATAGCCTTCTGAGCCTCTTATGATCCCCTCTCGGGCCTTACAGGGCATGTTGAACTTAGCGAGTGGCCAACGACATCTGTTGACTGATGGCATAAGGAATGGTCAACACCTTTCCCAGCTGGTTGTGTGTTGGCTGATAACACTGCACAGATAGTTCCAGTGACTTACTGTTATTATTGTTGTTAGTGTTATTGTAATGAGATATGAAAGGAGCGATCACAAGGACTGAGGGAATCCAAGTTGTTGAGAGTTCTAACATAAGTGACTTGTCTATAACTGGCCCACAGCAGACAGTCGTCACATTCTAGTGTAGGCAGCACATCCGGAAGTTACTTGTATAACATGTTGGCTATCAGTTCTGTCTTATATATGGACCCGATTTTGATGTCAGAAGTACTGTAAAAGGTTGTCACATAGTCGAGATCATTAAATCATCAAAGGCACCAACATACGAATGGGAATGTTGGAGACGCTGGATATAAACTCCACCTTGGATTTACATGAATGTTTCCAGGAAAGGAACTTCACTGCGGTAAATGCATTCTCAGAATAGCTCAATGTGCTTATTTTCCGTCTTAAACTCCTGCTAGAACAATTACAGTTCCTTCTAGTGACTTGTAACCACCAGGCTGTCAGACGCTATCATTTCTGGATGTGGGTCTGCATTTGCCTCTTCTACATGTAGGCAATTAGCAGGCAGAACCCTTATCTGAGCAGTCACCACCCTGTCTACTTCCAAGCATCGGCTAGTTTTGAAGGGGACTAAGGATGCCTCAGTGCATCCTGTTGGTGGGGCACAGCGTGGAGCACGGCCAATGAGAATTGCCAGGTTCCCACCTACTTAGCATGTCATTCTGCGTTCAACCGCAAGGGTCAGTTGTACTAACTGTGGCACAGGACAGTGTTCTGTTGGGACAAGCCCAAGCCACTTCTTTCTAGGCTTAATTGAAGACTTGGAATATAAGCCAGAGCACCTTCTGGAAGCTGTTGTTTGTGTACCAACCCCTTTCCCATTTGTACTACAAATGTTTGCCTTTGCTGGAAATGATGGCGTTGGACCAAGGTGTTCTCGGCATAATGACTGAGGTCGTGGGGCCTGTGCCACATGAGAGCAAGGGCACAGATGGGCTCATGTGGCACTGCCATGGGAATCTGCTGCCAATACCCTCTTCCTGGATTTGAAGTAGCAGAGTCAGTTGAATCAAACCTTACACAGTTATCTGGTACTTACATCTCAGCCATGTGCCCTCAAGGATCTGCCAGAACCATACCCTAAAAGGAGCAAGACTTCTCTCTTGGCTACAAAAGTTGCTCAAGTACGACCAGCTGATCCCACATACTTTTAACCACTTTGCAGAACGCAGGGGTAGTCGTGTAGGAAGTGCACCGTTACAAAGGTAATTCAGCAGGAAGAGGCAGGTGAGCAACCATGTATGCTAAGGGGGCTCCATGGTTCATAGTAATAGTGAATGCCTACCAGGGACCTGTTCCTGTTAATGTCCCCGAGTTACATACTGTGCTAGCTGAGGGCAGGTTCAGTACCAGGAGGTCTGTGGATGGAAAGATCTTTCCAAACTGTTTTCAGGGGGGCTGAAACAGCATGCCTTGGTGTGTGTGTGTGTGTGTGTGTGTGTGTGTGTGTGTGTGTATTTTTTTTTCCAGAGACCAGAGCTCTGAGAGGTAGAAAGAAGAAGACTGACAAGGCCCACAATCTTGGCCATATTGCTCTACATCCCTAAGTCTCTTTTTACTCATCTAAACATCAGGATGTTATAAGAAATAGATGAAGCAACGTGTTTAAAGCACTCCAGCGTTAGTTAGGACATAATAGATACTCAACACATACCAGCTCCCTTTCTCATGTTTCATTACAAGTCCCAATGTAGAAGAGTGTTGCAAAGTGAGGTCTGGGGTCTGGAAACCCTGCCCTCAGCACATGGGTTCTGTACAGCCAGAGCCATCCACATCCCAGTGTCTGCTTCCAATAGGAATGATTTAATGGTTTCCAAGGGAAATGTGGTTGAGTTGGTTCTCCTTGGGGGAAAGCTTATCATAGGGACATAAGAATAAAAGTTACGTCATCCCGGGTCTAAAATTCCTTTTCTTTCCCTCATAAATCCTTTACTAATTGTCTTATATTTTGTTAGTTTTTCATAGCTGGCAGGTTTCAGTGTTTTCTGTTTTCTTTGGAAAGGTGTTAAAATGAATGGGGATGTATTTGGTGAAGGGATATACTAGGGTTGAGCTCATGCCTCAAGTGTGCCAGGCAGATACTCTGTCACTTAGCTTCACCCCAACTTATGAATATATATATTTTTAAATAGGCCTAAGATATCTTCCATTTTGTAAGCAAGCAACACTCAAGAAAAAAGAAGGCATAATATTCCAACCAATTGAGATTTGAATTAGTGGTATAGGAAAAAGAAATGAAGAAGGCTTTGGAAAGCAGAAAGATCTGAGTTTGGATTCTGGTCCTGCTTTTGCCATTTTGAAGAAGACTTTGTACGTATTAACTAAAAGAGCATCACAATGACTAAACTATCTGGGGAGGGTAGAGAATAAAGTCATGCATGTGAAAGCACACAGATGAACTACTAGTCTTTGAAGCATTTCACACATCTGCCCCGACCCTGCCTTCAGGTGCTTATGGTTTGATTTACTTTCAAAATACCATCGACTAGCTCAAGAATAGACATGGTGTCTTCAACATAATTTCATGTGGATATTGGTATATAAAGAGGAAAAATATACCTACTGGTTTTACTGTTAATAATTCCTACAGAATAATATAATATAGTCACACACATAGTGAGGCATACATGTTTTACCCAGGATGCTTACATGTTGTAATCATCTAAAATAATCAAAACTCACAGACAGCAAAAATACTTGCATCAGATACAACAATGAATTAATGGCCTGTATGCAGTAAGTTAATACAAGGTTGTCTATATAAAGCAAAGCTAGGAACCGGAGCCAAGAGACAGTAGCAAGCAGCTGGCGGTGTCTAACAACCAGGGACAGGGGGTGGGGGGCCTGCAGAGCACACACATTGTACAGAACAGTGCAGCACTGTTAAGAAAATCACCACCATAATTCCAGGGCGATGAGCTTCTGGAGGCAGATGGTGGGATGGTAATAAAATAGGAAAACATCAAGAATTACCAAGGAATATGAGAAATGAGAGAGCAGCAGTCTAAATTAAGTAGATGCCTAGGCACAAAACAACCTTCTTTACTTTTTGGCTGGCAAAGTGGGAAGTAAACGCTAACAACGCTCCTTTAAATATACGCAAGAGGGAAAACATGGAAGTCAGCTTACCAAGCTTAGCACAGTTTAAGTCCAAGGCAATGTCAGATTTGGCACTCTTGAAACTGCAGGCACATACTGTTCCCCTATAAAAAGTACTCAGCCAACAAATATGCAACAGTTTAGGATTTGCTATGGAAAAATGAGGCAAAAAGTAAAAGGGGGGAAAAAAAGAAAAAAGTATAGAATTTTAATATATGGCCCATCAAGATTCAGTTAAAACTACTTTGGGGACATCAGTACTGTAATGGGTCTTAACATGTTTTAAATCACAAATAGTCGAACTAAACTCATAATGGAGGCCTTCGACTGAATAATTAATATCAAATACTCTAACTGGCATCAAGGATATATTGCCTATGAGGAAATGATGAAAAGTTTGATTAAAATGGACTTTTATCTGAGGAACTAAGTGACATAAAAATGATATGGCAGTAGCATTAACCCTTGATCTCAGCTGTTTGGCGTCTTAAAGCGACAGTCCATGCTAGCTAGGCCTTTTGCATTTTCAGGAAGTTTGAGTTGACACTGGGCACATAGTCATCTCACAAAGAATTGAATTGCTGCTAATTCATCATTTTTTTGTCCTCAGCACTAAAACCGAGGAAGCGTCGGGGGTGGGGTGGGGGTGGGGGTCATTCAAACAAGCAGTTCACTCCACTGGAGCGGGGGAGACAAGAGACCCAATTTTCAAGCAAACTTGGGGAGAGATGATGAGAGAGCTCAGGCTTTGGGTGCAGTAGTGTAGTGTTTTCCAAAAGGCAGATGTGCAAGGCTCGACCTGGACACGTTTTTGTAGTGTCTTAGCATTCTTGAGAGCAGTTGCCACCACAGCCTGCAGGCTTCTGGCGGTGAGGAAGCTCATTCAGAGAACATTGCCTTCAAGAAAGGTGTCAAGTGAAGGGCCGCGGTTCACAGTGTCTTAGGGAAGCCCTGGGCCTCAGATTCTGGTAGAACATTCCACCTACAGCCATGACTTCTAGGGGCTGTCCACATCTGTCCACACAGCCTGTTATTTGACAAGCTGCCATGTTGACAAAAGAGTAGTCAGTTACACAGCAGGACCAACCCCTGCCTCCCATGGATACCTCATTTTGTGATTGCTCAAGTTCTCATTGACCCATTGAGCTAGATTTTCTTTAGCTGAAGACCGTTAGTGCGGCATTGATGTAAGTCCTTGCAGAACCTGAGTGTCATCACGATCTACATCGCAAACGCTATAGATAAACCAGCTTGGCGATGGGAGTTCAATAGTGGTGAGCAGAGCAGAAGGCAAGTGGAGGAGAAGATGAAGGGGTCTGTAAAGGAGAGCCTTTCAGCAGGAGGAGGAAATGACAGGGAGGGAACTTACTAATAGGACACAGGGAACAGAGGACTTCCCAGCTAGCCATGACCCTGGGGATGGGGCCTTTCTGAAGATAGGCAAAAGCAAACACAGGCAAGAAAGAGGAAATGCACCAAGTGAACTGACTGGAATACGACAGTAGTATATGCTCTCATGGAGGAGCCTTCTGATCGGAATACAGTCATATCCAATCTGAAAACACTGGGTGCTTGGAAGCGAATTTATTTTGGGCTCCCGGGAAGAAAGCATAAGCTGTTTCTTCCTTCTAAAGTTGCCTGTAAGGTCCTAAGTCAGCTGTAGTGTGTTGCTCCTCACCACACAGTTGAAAACTGTGTGAGATGTTCAGAGATGTACTTTTCTTCCAAATAATGTATGTCGTAAGGGCTAGTGCAACATCAGGACCAGAAACCAGATGTGGCAGTAACTCAATGATCCTGGGAAAAGGGTTCTTTTTCTCTATGACAGTGCTATCTATGCAGCATTCTGACAAAGGGTCCTGTATAACCTTTTTCCTTTTGAGAAGATATTATTCTTCATCTTGAAGAGCCAAAGTACCAATTTGCAGACTTTGCTTTTTCCGAGTCTCGGGAGCGTTCTAACAAAAACAGGAGTCTCTTTTTGGTAGGCAAAGTATATTGCTTAATGTTCATCTAGCAATTACACATTAAACTGTTCATATTTCAAATGAAGGGCCCACGGGAAGCGGGGGAAGGAATTGATTTTATGACAGCAGCACAGAGATGGTTGAAAGGCATTACTTAACCTGCATATTAGTAATGTTCTGTGTCATATACAAAGATGAATAAGACACAGTCCCTGTCCTCAAAGGCACTTACAGTTTAGCGAGGACGCGAAACAGATGATGAAACAGTGTAAGCGAGCACTGTAACTACAGTGGGCGGCCCCGTCTCAGGGCCAGGAAACCTAGTGGTTAACTCCACCGACTGGCAGCCACATGGCTCAGGGTTCAAATCCACGCTCTTGTCACTTCCTTGTTGAACTCCAGCGATTGACTTTCTTTACCCCAGAGCCCTTGTCTTATAGCGGAAGAGCAGGGCTGCTATTGCCTCAAAGGGGTATGGTGAGTACGTGCAAAGGGTTTAGACAGGTGCTGGGCACGTAGTAAATGCTAGGAAGGGTTAACTGTTTACAAGTCTGATTCTAGGGGAAAGAGACCTTCTCATGGAGAAATCTTTACTATATATTGGAAACCAGTCTTAGAACAGACTGTCAAGAAAGCTCTGGAGACTCTCTCTCCCCTAAATTACTTGAATGAAAACAAATGTATGCTCATCTTTATACCAGTGTAGTAAGAGCCCACTGTGTGTGTGGTCCTGCATGCAGTGACGGGTATGCATAACTGAATATAAGGCTAAGTGGCTTACTTCTAGGAATTTTAGTCCAATCATAGTAAAACACAGCAGGGAAGAATTAAAGTAATTCAAGGCATTTAGAGTGGTAGTGTAGAGGTCACAAACAAACGTTATGGAAGATAAAGGGAAGGAGGGGGGTGCTGGGGGGGGTCTTAGACTTTGGCAGGGGACTCTGAGGTGTCTCTGAGCTGGGAAGATGGGTGTGTGAAGCAGATAGTTGTGACTGGGGTCTCAGCAGGAGAGAGGTGTGGAGGTTACCCATTCCATCAGAGTCTTCATCGCAATGATGAGAACTGAATCCTTTAAGACATAGGAGAAATTTTACACCAGGGAAACAGATGTAAGTGGGATCAAGTGGAAGCCACCAGAGCATGGCCAGAAGCCTGCAGTGGGAGGCTGCAGTGTCCTGTTGCAATAGAGCCAGCGTTTATATATTGAGGACAAAAGGCAAGGTTGCGGAGATACTCATGTCTTCCCCTAGCTATATGCCCCAGAGCATCATGTTTGTCACCCCTGTGGGAGCCAACAGTGGCCAGATCTAGGCAGCATATTTGGAGTTCCTCTCAGGAGGGAAAAAGGTGTTGCCTTTCACACTGTCTGCTACATCAGCTAGAGTAGTGTGCTTAGCTTTCCACCCTGGGAAGGATCCTACACCTATACTTACGTCTTGCTGGACCGTGGCCCTGTCCTCTTGTTTAGATCCAAGTCAACATTGTGGATCTGCTATATGGATTCCCTAGCTATAGGAACCACTGTCCCCTAGACTGTCCATTAGCACAGCTTACCACTCAGATCATGTTAGTTTGCTGTGCTATCTTGCTTTCCCCGGGGTCAGCCAATGCTTTCTGCATCAGGACCCTCGGCGGCAGATCCACATGCAGGTGTTAACCTTGCACTTTCCACAGGATGGACGGGACATCCAGCGAGCTCTGCAGGTGAACTTCTGCATTTACCATCATAGACAAGAAGAAGAAAGCCCGAAGGGGGCTCTGCTTAAAGAGACATGGCCCAGAGAAGAAAAATCGGTGTTCTCGGGTCCCAGAGACACCAGTGAGAAATGAGCTTGCTTCATTATAGAAAGGAAAAATCTCATCCCCACGGATCAAATAAAAATGAGCTGAAAAAAAAAAAAAACCCTCTCAAATATGTAGGGCTGCTCACTGATTACATTACTGTCCTGCGTTTGATCCTTACGCTGCCACCACTAGATGGAGAACCCTGATGTCACCTCCAATTTGCAGTTGAAGAAGCAGAGCCTGGATCACCGGCCAAGGCCACACAGGTGGTAAGTGACTAAGCTGGAGCTATACACATGGCCTGGCTCCAAGCTCAGACCCTCCTCCACTCCCTTTGGGAAGAGTGTGCTGGGGAAGACGGCAGGCTGAGCTGCAGGGAGCAGAACTTGAGGGCTAATGTCAGATGCCTTGGGGTCCTAACGGAAAGGAAGTGAGGTCATCTCCAGAGACCCGGCTTGGGAATGTGTAGTCATCCTGGTAGAACAGGGTCTGACATCCACTGTGGGAGAGCCCAGGGAGCTGATCACATGATTAGAAAGAATGCTGGCCAGCCAGCAGCAGGGGCCCAGCTGTGCTGCCTCATGCGAAGTCTGAAATGGAACTGATAAAACAGGCTTTATGAGTTTCCCCCAGCCACCTTCAATGTGCAGGGGACCACAGATAAGATGCAGTGTGCTTGCTGTCTTGTTCATTCCCCAGGACCTCACGCTTGATTACAAACCTGGGAGAGCAACACAGTGTGTGGCGGATGCACGGAGCCATCTGTAGAGAATAGGGTAATGGGATCCCAGGGGGGCCAGGATTGGGTCAGATGAGTGATGGAGGCTCGAGAGATGGGTGAACAGAGAGCCTGCAGCTGAAGGGCTTGTGAATTGAGAATGAAACCTGGGAGAATTGGAAAGGGCTGGTAGGCTGGAATGGAAAAGAAGCCCTCAGTGAAAATGCGCACCTTGGTGTTCTCTCGTTAGAACAGCCCAGAAAACAGCCAGTCACCTGTAGCGAGCAGGTGAGGAATAATTTGTGTCAGGCAAGACTAAGGAGGTGCTGATTTCACTGTTTACTGCCTAAGAAAATTGGGGGACTGCATAGGCTGGTAAGACTGGCCTCAGTCAAGGCCTGAAGTTTGCTAATGAGGTTGTATTACAAGCCAACCGGGCTCTCTAGAAATGGCAGCCTCAGGAGAAAAGAAATAAAGTCATTTTCCTTTGGAGGCAGAAGATTTAACATTGCTTAACAATGACACTTAACACTGCTTAGGCCTTAGCCTCAGGCAAGCTCCTAACTACCCGGTGCTAGGGATTGTCTTTGCCTGCACTAGCCAGGGGGTGGGGGAGGAGGGCTCTGGTTTATTTTTGTGTGGTATCATTTAGCTTGATAGCTGCCTGCTTGGGCTTGCTTAAAGATGATGGTGTTCCCTGAAAAGCTTAGGAATGGGCCCTAGACGAGGGTGCATTTTCTATCCGTGCTTCCAAATTTGACACATAAGTCAAGGTTACTGATTTTGCCTTAGAAACTCACCTGACGTCTCAATGAACAACCTAGGATCCAAGTCAGCCAAGGACACTGACTGCTCTGTAAGGATGGCCAGTGACTTTCTATAGATAGACGTAGTCCTAGCTTTAATTAAAAATTTAACTCCATAAATATTTAAACTTTCCCTGCCTTTGTGATGAAGAAGGGCCTGGTGTCTACTGAGCTGGTCTTCTCTCACCCCTGGCAAAGAGCACTGAGCTGGTGCGATTCAGTTAAGAGGACAGGAGAATCCCTAGGTGGGGATGGAGAAAGCCAAGTCAATTTCCCCAGTTCTCAGCAGGGACCTGACTCTGCACACCCCAGGGGCCAGCAGGGCAGGCGTCTCTGCACCTCTCCTCCTCACTAGGCAAACATGGGCCCCAAAGATGGTACACACAGCCCTAGAGGGAACTGTGCGTTTTCTTTTTGGATTCCCAGAAGACGGAAACCAAGGTGTGCGCTCCTCACTAACATTCTGGTGGCCAGGTGGTCTCTTAGCTCTGTCAAGGCTCCTCCCATCGTCAAGGCAGCCACAGAGGTCTGACAGCAAGCGCAGCCAGTCATTCCTAGCATTGTGTGCGGGAAGGGACTTGGTGCCAGCATCATTTTCAGTCTTAGACGCTTCCATTTCAGCCACACGGACATCCCAGAGCTGCCAGAGTTTTGCCAAGTAATACACTGTGTTGATAGCTCCTGAGCCACAGACAGCATCCACACACTGACTTTGTCACGGAACTCCTTCAGCAGGGTTTATTCCTAAACAGACTTGTTTGGAGTCAGCCATGATTGGGCATTTCGGGGCTAATCAGGGAAAATAAACAGGAATTGGAAACCTAGAGGCCTTTTGTCTTAGTAGTTACTACTGTGACCATTCCATTATTAGCAGGAAAGGCCTACTGCTCGCCCACTTTACTGAACAGGATCCCAAGGACAGACTGGGGTGATGTCTACTGTTCTATATCCTCAGGGCCCTCTCTACACAGTAGATGACCGCTAGAACAGGGAAATGGCCGAGATTTATAGAACTTTAAATGTTATTTCTGTGTTTTTGATTTGCACAAAAAAAAAAAAAAAAATTAGTTCTTAAATTCAGGATGCAAGCTGGCCAGGAAGACATTAAAATGATTTTTCCCTGGCTCCCCTCGCCCCATTTCCCCTAAGAATCTTTCTTCACTGTAACCACGGTTTCCATATACTTCAACAGTGAAAGCCGGAAACCTTATATTTCAAATGCATTTTGGAAATGACTCCATTTCTTTAAAAAAATGAAAACAAAATGCTAAGTCAGGAAACTAATCATAGACACGGAATAAAAAGGAGGAGGAGGAGGAGGAGGAGGAGGAAGAGGAGGAGAAGAAGAAACTCTTATATGATAACATATAAAGAAAACAGGGAGACATATAAAAGAAATACAGCTGTATCAAAGCTCCCCCTGCCCCAAGACAGGGTTTGTCTGTGTAGCCCTGGCTGTTCTGGACTCACTGCATAGACCAGGATGGCCTTGAACCCACAGTGATTCATCCACCCGTCTCTGCCTCCCTGAGTGCTGGGAATAAAGCCTGTTTAAAGCCTGTACTTCCTGTATCACACCAGGGGAAATGTTAAAAAATTGGTGCCCTGCTAAATATGCCTTGATTTTTGAAAATCAACATATTTTAAAAAAATGTGTATGTATGGCTCTCACGCACGTGCCTGTGTGTGTGCACATTTGTATGGGTACATGCATATCTGTGCATGTGTGTAGAAGCCTACAGCTGACATCAGTAGTCCATCTTCCTTGAACTCCATCTTACTTTTTAATATGAGGTATCTCAGTTGAACCCAGAGCTTGCAGGTATAGCCAGTCCAGCTAGACAGCTTACTCCAGGGTCCTCTGCCTTAGGGGTGCGTTGACCTAGAGCTTGCAGGTACAGCTAGTCTAGCCAGCTTGCTCCAAGGGTCCTGTGCCTTAGGAGTGCAGAAATACAGCATAGCCACCTGCCATTTACTTGGTACCGGGGGATCTGTGTCCTCATGCTTGATGCTTGATGCGAGCACTTTAAGTGTCGAATCTGTCCAGCCCCAACATACATTTTCTAAGAGGAGATGGTCACCTAGGCTGTGGTTGATATAAAATTCGGGATACTATTTTTGTCACTTCACCCACAGAAGTACAGCCCACATGCCACTCAACAGCAATTGCATCTCCGAGTCTGAGGCTCAGCAACTCGGCGCTGATGACAAGGGAAGCCTCGTTTGTCCCTTCTGAGATGATACTCAAGTTACTTCAGGCTGGTGGCTGGCATTTGTCTTTCTTTGTTTCTTTTTGAACTCACTAATTCTCACACTCTGGACTTAGCCGACTCCCAGGAAAGCTGGCTTGTAAGTCATCTTGGAAAGGTCTCCTTTTTGTCACGCGCTCCTGATTGCAGACTAACAAGACTGGGACTCCACACCTCTCAGATAACAGCCCTGACCTTTACGAACTGTATCTCATTTTCAGGGGTGTCTTCTTACAGCATAAGGGGTTCAAGTTAGGTCAGCTTGGCCAAGCCAACTTTTCCCACGAAGTTCTTTCTGTTGCCCCCCACTTGTCCGTGCCTCTTAACAATATCTGCCTGCAGCCTCAAGGACACAGTCAGATCCTAAAAAAAAAACCTTCCAGGCTCGAGTTTCTTTCCCTCTTCTCAACACTCACCTGAAGCTCCAAGGTTAAGGCTGGCCTGCCCTTTCTCTCGGGAAACTTCTAGAACACAGGATTTACTATGCTATTGTCTCTAAGCTTGGTGCAGGATGTTCAATACCATTTTTATAGCAATGGCTTAGGATTTCCATTCAGTATCCAATATTCTTTCTGACATGTTCAATTGCAATGATATACTATTTTCTCCCCTTAAAAAACAATCCACAAGTGTTTCAATTATGAGCACAGCTGTGAGGATGGAAAGATGGCAGCGGGGCCATAGCAGACGGCAGTAAGGCAAAACTGTAACACAGTCCCCATCTCAAAGCTAAATTTCTAGTTCACACAGACATCTGCAAAGGCTTCATTTGTGGGTGAGCTGGGGATGGGAGACCCCTCTGTACCCTACCTGGGTAAGGATGCATACTGACGCTCCATCCCTTCAGAGCGGAGGTTGTGTACGCTCCCGTCTGTACTCTTTCCAGACACCTGTGGAGAGAAAAGTAATTAGAGCTGAAGATCCATTATACACCCTGCTTACTGACAATGCATCTCCAAATGACAATCAGTGCACAAATGCTGCAGCTGCCTGCCAAAAATTCAACCTGGGGAAAGCGAGCGAGCACTCAGCATTGCGACAGGCACTGATGATCAAGCCACGAACATGGCATTTGACAACAGTCCCTTCTTTCAAAAAGGGTCACTGTCAAGTCAATTCTTTCCTCTTTCCGTTGCCAGGAATAGTCTACATGGTGTGCTGTTTTCTTCGCAAAATTGATGGTACTTTTTAGGACAGATTTAGGATTATAGAAAAACTGAGCCAGTGGTACAGTGAGTTTCTAAATACCCTATGCCTGGGTGGCTGGCTAATGTCTTCTAACTTTAGGATGGAACATTTCTTACAATGAATGAATCAGGATTGCTACATTCCTGTTAACTAAAGTTCACAGGTTATTCCTATTTTTATTGAATGCTCTTTCTCTCCCCGGAATCATATCTCAGATGCCATATCACATTCAATCATTGTATTATCAGAGACTTCTCTTGGATCTGTTGAAAAAAATCATTTATCGCGCACGTGTGTGTGTGTGTGTGTGTGCACCCTAGTGCATGAAAACAGGTCAGGGGACAAATTGCAGGAACTCACTCTCTTCTCCTACCCCTGCACTCTGGGTATTGAACTCGGGTTGTCAGTCTTGTCAGCAAGAGCCTATGTCATAAGCCATCTTGATGCCCCATTGGCTGTGATTTTTGAAAGCAATACAAGCCTCTCTTCAATAACAGGAATTGATTTTAACTAAATGTGTACTGCATATCACTGATAAAGCCCTCCCCAACACCCTGAACTTCATCTGGTTCTGTCCCTTATGAACAACCACTTGGATGCTAGGAATTGTTTTCCATGTATCATTGGTCTTTGTAGGATTGGTCCTTTCCTATGTTTATCTCATCACTTCTCTGGGACCTTCAGATCCTGAAGGGACTGGATCCAGTAGGTGCCTACAGTGCTTTGGATTGCTGAACACCAAGGTCTTCAACGCCGTCCTTGTGTATCCTTCATAGCAGACAGCAGGAGGCATGGGAAAAGCGCTTGCCCAGTGGCTGCTGTCTTGCTCATGTGAGCACATACACTATTGTGGGCTATTCCTATGCTTGCTTTTATGCTAGGGTGGCCTTCATACAGTGGACCTGGGAAGGGTAAACAAAAAAACTTCTACTCTGATAATTGAGGGGAGGAGAGTTTTCTAGTAGCCAGGAAACAATGGTTTCAAAGTCAGCAGTAGAAACTTTTCTAAGTAGTATTCAACAACTGAGATCACTTCCTTCTTACCAGGAGTCTTAGTTTTCTGTGCATCTCTGCCATCCCATCATGGGTAGGGTGTTTGTGTGCCCACATGTGCCTCTGGTAGAGTATTGTGGGGTATTCAAAGCAAATCTGCACAGGCAGGCAGAATAAAACTATTTGTGCTATCAAGTTATTGTATGAGGCCTTTTAGCGCCAGTACTGAAAACCTTTAGTTTAGCAATACATGGAACAGAAGTAGTAAAATTTTTTTTCTTTAAGATTTTCATAAGGTTACAATCATAACCATCCCCCATTTCTTCCTCCAACTCCCTCTGTCCCTGGCAACATGACCCCCTCCCAACTTAATTCTTTCTCCTTCCTCTTTGTCTTTTTATTTTTTCTTTTTCTTCCTTCCTTCCTTCCTTCCTTCCTTCCTTCCTTCCTTCCTTCCTTCCTTCCTTCCTCCCTTCCTGTGTCCCTCCCTCTCTTCCTTCATCCTCCTCTTTCTTAACCCACTAAAGTTTTGAGAATGAGAGACTGAATGCTCAGTGCTCCTGAGTTTCCTAACAGACCAGGGGCAAGGATGGTGAGACAGGGAACGCATATGTAAACAGCAAGGAAAAATAAGTGAAAGGTAGAATTGTGGCCCCTAGCTACTTCTGTCTATGGGTTTTGTTTTGTGCTTTGAGGTAGAGTCCCACTATGTAGCTCAGGCTGGCCTTGAACTCACGAACCTCCTGAGTACTTGGATTACAGGTCTATACCACCATACCAACAACTGGTTTGTTTACTTTTCAGTGGTTTCTTAGGAAGAATTTGTGCTAGTACCAGTACTGGGTTGAAGAATATTGATGGATGTTGTGAAAACACCATGCTTATGAATCCTAGGATGGCTCAAGACATTCACAAATCATTGTTTACTTGTGGCCTTAAAGCTACAATTCAATACTTCTAGCATGGCCATCAGAGTTGAGATAGGGTCATGAGGATAGCAGATCATACTGCAGTGATGCAGGGAATGCTATCCCTTGCCTGTTGCTGTTTGGGGAGCTATCTAACAAGCATGTTACACTCAAGGAGACATAACACAACCCTTATCCTCATGGAACTTTCTGTCTTGTTGGGAAACAAGCATTAGGAATGTAGTGGAAACGTCTGATGGAGTACCATCCAGGATGCTACCATTTGTAGCACAGATGGGAACTGAAGGTGTTAAGCAAAAGCCTCTTGAAAGAGGCAGACCTTGGACCTGATTTCCAAAGACAGGCAGGATGCTTGCACATCAGAGCTTATTCTGTTCCTCACCAATTGGGCATGTCTCTTTGCGCCTCTCTACTGACACTGCAGCTCTGTACAAGGCAACCACACAGTTAGCACTCACCCACCACCTCCTGTATCCTAATATACATGAGGCAGTGTATGGAGAAATGGGATGAAGAGACGCAGCCCTTGCTCTCGAGGAGGCAGACCTGCAAACAATTATGTCTCGATGACGTCATGTGAGAATGGAAGTCTGAGGAGGGAGGCAGCACCTGGGAGAGTTGAAGACAGCTTCAGATGAGTGTTGATGCTTCATCTACAATTGAATATGAATGAGGAGGTTTTCTGGGGGGACAAGAATGAAGGAGGAACAATTGGAAGCATCCTGAACAGGAAAAAAAATGAGCATGCAGCAATAGCAGCGCTGTGTTTTTAGGGATGTCAAGATTTGGGTAAAGCAGAAACAGAACATTAAAAAAAAAAAAAGTGTGCTTTTTACTGGGAATGAACTCCTAGGTCTGCTACCATAGCTCTCAGTGTTGCACTGAAATGGTTTGTGGAGTGTGTGACACCCTGCCCCCACTCCCATTTTAAAGAAAGAGTAGGCTGTCTTACAGGTCTGGATCTTGCCAAGTAGATTATAAGCTGAAGAGCAAGTGATCTTCAGAGAGTCTTATGTCTCTGCCTCGTTGTCTCTGGGGCAAGTGTGTGTCAGCCATGGCTTCTTTTACATGGGTTCTGAAAGCTGAATATGGGCCCTCCTGCAAGTACTTTACTTACTGAACCATCTCCCTAGCTCCTGAAATGGTGTGTGTGTGTGTGTGTGTGTGTGTGTGTGTGTGTGGTGTATGCTTGTGCATGTATGTGCACATGTGTGAACGGATGCATGTGCAGACATGTATATGTTGAGAACGGAGATTGACAGTGGGTACCTTCATTAACTACTCTCTATCTTATAACTGAGGCAAGTCTCTAGCCTGAACCCCAAGCGAAGCAGTTCAGTTACTATAGCTAGGCAGCTTGCTTTGGGGATCCCTTGTGCCTGCTTACAGAGTACTGAGACTAGGTGTGGGCTGCCATCCCTGCTTGACATTCTCCTGGATGCTAAGGATCCACACTGCTGTCCTGCTACTTACCCCTGAGCCATCTTCCCAGGCGCTTTCCCCTGTAATACTTTTAAGCGAGTCTTTATAGAACAAATTCGGGTTTACATCAAGTAGGATGATGGGACAGAGATTTTTCCCTACAGCCTTGTTCATAATATCATTAACTTCTCTCATTACCAACATCCCCAACCACAGTGGTACAGCCATGACCACCCCTAACTCCATGGCTTTTGTGAGGGTTCTCTGTAAAGCGCTGTGTGGGTTTGGATAAACACATAGCATGTGTCCACCATCACGGTCTCAAACCCTCTGTGTCTGCCTGTTCATCTGTCTTTCCTGACAACAAGCATATGACATCATATGTCGCGGGGAATATGCAAACTCAAAGATCACTGTTCCCAGGGCAACCAGTGATCTTTTTTGCCTTCATGGTTTTAATGTCCAGAATGTCATATAGTTGGAATTAGACATGATACAGACTTTTCAGATTGGCTTATTTCAATTGGTAATATGTAATGAAATTTTTTTTTTTCAAGCACCACACCACACCCCCTTTGTTGTTGTTGCAGCTTGATTGCTCATTTTGTTTTAGCACTGAATAATCTCCTTCTCTCTCGGGGTACCACTGTTCATCCCTTCGTCTACGGAAAGGCTTCTTGGTTGCTTCCAAGTGTTGCCAATTATGAACGAAGCTTCTGTAAACATTTGTGTGTGGGTTTTGTATGGACGAAAGTTTTAACACCTTTCCGTAAATACTGAGGAGGACAATTGCTGGATCATATGGTTAAGGCTATGTTTAGTTTTACAAGAAACTGCCAAACTGCCTACTAACGTGGCTGTGCTATCATGCACTCCCTTCATCACTGAATGAGAACTGTTCTCCATTTTCACTGCAGCTTTCGGCAGTGCTGTGTTCTGGGCTTTGACCATTCTAACAGGTAAGGGGCAGTATCTCATTTTAATTTGCATATTCCCAAGGGCTTATGATGTCATGTACTTGCTCACCACCTGTGTGTCTTGGGTGAGATGGCTGTTAACATCTTTGGACCACTTTAAATTGTTCATTCTGTATTGCCGAGTTTTACTAATTTGCTTGTAGATTTCCCATAACAGCCATTTATCAGATGTGTCTTTTGCAGGAATTTTCTACTGTCTGTGGCTTGTCTGTCCCTTGGCTCAATAGTGGCCTTCTCGGAGCAGAATATTTTTAATTTTAACAGAGTCCAGCTTACTGGTTATATCTTTCTTTGGGTTGTGCTTCTAGTGTTAATTCTAAAATGTCACCACTAAATCTTAGGTCATCTAGATATTCTCCCATGCTGTCTCTAAGAAGGTCCCTAGTTCCCATGATCCCTCATGTTATAGAGGGAAGGTTCCCAGTGGCCACCTGAACCAGAGATGATAAGGGTCTAAACTAGGGGATTTCCCAAAGGATGAGACAAGTTACGTAAGTATGTCAAAAAGGTGGATGGGGAGGACTGATTGTTGATTACAGGGAAGAATTTTTCTAGAATAATATCCAAGTGTTTGTAAATTTGGCAAAATGCTGGTATGGTAACTCTTATCCAATATAATAAAAGAACAAGAAAAGTTAAGGTTTGAGGGGAAGGGAACGTTTAGACACACTGACACATTTGAGACAACTGAGGGAAATGCCTAACAGACAATTGAACATAAAAAGGAGATGTGTGGACTAAAGCTGTAGAAGTCAGTAGTCTCTAGTATCTCAGGCACCTCAGGTACCTGGAGTCTTAGAATGTCCATAACATGAGAACAGAGAAGAAAGGATGTGCAGTGAGAAAAGAGAAGACTGTCAATAATATTCTTGGAAGCACTCATTAGGGGCAGGCAAATGAAGCTGAACCAGAAGTAGCTGTTCCTGAAGGGACCCAGTAGAGAGTGATGTCATAGAAACCAAGAGACGAAGGGCTGCAGAAACGGCTCATTTGGTAAAATACTTGCATTGCAACTATGAGGGCCAGAATCTGATGTTCAACACTCATATAAATAGTCCAGCAAGCCGTGTGTGCCTATAATCCAGGCATGAGGAAAACAGACAGGAGGATTCCCAAGGTCTTACTGGACAGCCAGTCCACACCATTGGTGAGCACCAGGCTCATTAAGAGACCCTGCCTTAGAAATAAGCTGGAGAGCTATTGAGGAAACCATCTGATTGCTGATCTTTGGCCTCTACACTTGCACACACACAGACAGGTGCCCATGTACTCACACATGTGCATAGATACTCCCATACCACTGTCCACACATCAGCACTGATATGCATCTCTGCCACACCCATCGAGAGATAAGAATTCCAGAAGAAAGGAAAAACCAACAGTGTCAAGAACAGTCAGGAAACATTCTGGAGGCAGAGGCAGAAGGATTGCCCTGAGTTTGAGGCCAGACTGGACTATACAATGAGTTTCAGAGTAGTTGAGCGGCACTATGAGACCCTGTGTCAGAAAAGATCAAAGTCCAAAATAATGCCAAAATACCAACATCATCAGTAGCTTTAGAAAGACATGCAATGCGATACATATGACCTGGTGCTATGTTCCCAGCAGTGTCCTCTTCTAACAGAGTGTCACCCTTAACTAAGAGCCCAGAGTGATAAAAAGCAAAATAACACACACACACACACACACACACACACACACACACACACACACACACACACACACACACACACACACACACACACACACACACACCCCTTCCTTAGAATTTCCTTGCAGCCAGGGATTTCACGTAGGGCATGACATCTGAAGAATGCAGTAAGATCAGTGGCTACACCTGTTTATTCTGGCAAGAATGCCTGCAGGTAGGTAGGCTTGGTTTGCCTCACCCACCATTAGCAGACACATAGCACAGTTAGTTTCTGGATAGGTTGTACTTGTTAATACCTGGCTGTTGGAGATGGAAATAGAGGGGACCAGGTGGTAGCAGCTTCCTAGTCATAGTGGCTCCTGACACAGATGACTCTCTAGAACCTAAAGCTTTTCATAGAAGCAGTGCTCTTTGGGAGCTTTGTACTGAAGCGGGGCTCAGGAAGTCACTTCTGAAGGCACAATGGGACTCATTCTTCAGCATTCCTCATGGCACTGCCAGTCTCTTACTATGACGCAAAGGTTATTCCTGCTTAACTAGAGTGGACGTTATTCTTACGTTTAGGTGGTGACCAGTAGAGGGTCTGAGAAAATATATGGTAGACTTGGCAATGAGATGGTGATTGGCTTTATGGAGAACTTGGGAGGATTTATGGGGAACAGGATCCAGACTCTGTTGAAAATGCCTGTAGTCTCCCAATAAACTACCATTTTGGTTGCACTGTCTTAGCCTGTCATCTTCACACAATAGGACTAACATTTTCAAGTACAAAAGCATTTGCTACCATTTCCTAAGTAGAGTAACACGTTGAATTCTGGGAAAAGTACACCCTAAGACACATAGTTGGTTAATGGAAGTGATGGGAATAAAGTTGTATTTCATTATTTAAAAAGTAGATTTAATTTTTCCTCTCTAATTTATTATTATAGAAAATCACCCAAACATTTACATTTCTAAATATATATGTAAACTTAATACTATGTAGATTTTTTCCCTGACTTTATTATTGGCCTTTTTTTTTCCTGTGCTACTGAATACATCTCAGAAATGTGATTTTTTAATGGCTATATAATATTGAATTATAATAGATGAATCATAATTTGTCTACTCCTGTAATTTGATCAGTTTTTAATATCACGATTGGAAACAGTAGTACCAGAGATTAGTGTGCTGGGCGCAAATATTCTTGGAAATAGCTGTATGTGGAGGGTAGGAAATAACACAGAGGGGCCTGCCAAAGAGACGCCAAGTTTAAGACGTTCTTAAGTCCTCAGGAAGTGAGGCCACTTGAGGAAGGAGTGAGGGGACAGAAAACAGGCACAGGCATTTATAAACTCATTTCTCAGTTTGCTCTTTGCTTTAAAAGACTCAGAAATATCCCTGCTCGAAGAACTCCTTATAAGGAGATTTCCCTCCTCGCACTCACAAAATAAGGTCAGTGGCTTTGATCCAATTAATTTTTTAAGCACTTTATCATACTTGTGATCATGCAGTGGTGTTTTTTTTTTTTTTTAAATATAATGACCTAAATATAAGCCTGATAAAAACAATCTTGATTTAAGCCATAACAGAAATCCAGCCTTTCACACAACAGTATAACGTTAGAACTTATGCCTGGGCGAGGACACATTTATCTTTCTTTGACTGATCCAGCCCAGGAAGTGAAACTTCTCAGAGTTTACTCAAAACACGAAGAGTGCATATGTGTTGGTGTGTGCATTCGCAGGTGGTAGCTCTCTCTAGCAGGATTAGGGCTGCCCAGGACAAGCCTATGGCAGGGCCTGGGAGGAAGGCTGAATCAAGAGGCTTTTAGTTCATGAGACTTCTCTCAGTTGTGTGCACTCAATGCCTGCTGCTGGCTGAAACATTAAGAGCCTTGGTTAAAAAAAAAAAAAAAAAAAAGCTATTAGTCTCTTCTCTGCACAAATGAGGTGCTTACTGCTTACATTCTGGGTTCCTTCAGTTCATATGTATTTCTGGCCCAGCATTGCTAGAATCAGCAATTTCACAGAGCAATATCCTAAAGAGGCCATTGGATCTATCTGCCCAGCTTCCCCATTTGCAGATTAGTGTTGGAGAGGAAACAGAATGCCCTCGCTAATATTTTCTTAAGTAATTTATTAAAAACAAAGGAATAAACCACACAGGATTTTCTCCAAATGTCAGATGCTGAGAAGTGGAAATGATTTGGAGTTTAAAATGCATCCCGGCCCCTGTAGGTCAGGACATACTTTTGTCAGTATTGTAAGTGATGCTTCGTAAAGCCAATCTTCTCAAGAGAATTTAAAAGCCAGAGTGATGGAAAGGCTGTGTACAGTTGCAACATAGCTTATTCACCTATATATAACACCCTCATTTACAGCTATGTCTTACTTAGATCCATTTACAAAAACCCCGAGTTTCCCGCTGCCAGGCACACCCTACCATTAAGATGCGGAGTATGAAAATTCAGATGTTATTTGAGGAAATACGCCTTTTATTTCAAGTTGGTATGCTCAACAGAGCTGAGCAGTGTTGCGCATTTCTTTGCATTGCCTGACTCGTGCATAGTTACAGGTCTGGCCAGAAGATGCTTATAGGAATCAGCCTCATGAAAACTTGGAGAAAGTTACAAGCTTGGCTTTGAGGTTCAGAGGAGAACAAAGTGCAATGCTCTAAACAAAAACCAACTAACAAAAATAGGTTGCTTAGTCGTTTCTCCTTGGCAGTGGGAGGTATGTTATGCCTGGGCTACACACTCACAAATATGTTATCTAGAGAGGGGCACACACTCGTTCAAACCATTATTTCTGAAGTGTTTGTTTTCTCTAATTTGATTTCAGTAATTTTGTTAAGTAACTGGGTACTCAGCTTATAGACTAGCACAGAACATCTGCGAGTTTAGAAAATACAGCAAATAATCTGTTTTAAAAATAACGCCGGAGTAAGCTTTTTAACCATTCCGTGCCCATATTTTCTCTTGCAAATATCATAAGTTAAAATAGAAACACTTGAAGTCTCCTCTAGCTTGGATACCTTGGTAAAACGCTCTATTTGCAGGTAGTTTCCACAGATACATTGCCCATGCGTACCTTATTAATATGGGAATTGTGCAAGGTGATTATGATTTTGTGGCTGAATGACAAAGATAGCCACATCATCTGTAATCTGCTCTTTATTATGAAACAAACAAACAAAAAAATAGACTCATTGCGATTTAAGCATGAAATCCTATGCTAGCACTATCCATGAACTGCTGTATGTTCCCTGGGTCATGGCATCTTAATAACTTGAACTATCTCTGTTATGATTGTCTTTGCAGAAAATAAAACCAGACATCTCCTGCCAGCTCTGTTTGTGTCTGGGCATAAGATGCAGTTACCATAGAAACCATGTTTGTGGATACAATTTTACAAATTTGGCTTCATCTCTCTGATGCACGTATGCATGCCTCTGTGTGCGTATGTGTGTGTGTATGTGTGTGTGTGTATACTTGCCCATATAAGTGCCTTGCCAATAAGCGTTAAGACCATATTCTGGCGCTGTGTCTTTAATTAAAGAGCCAGACACTATTTCTCATTTCCTTTCCCCCATCTGTCTGCCTCCAAATAGAGATATTGAAACACTTGGCTGAAATGTCAGTTTATACTACAAAAGACAAAAGACTGATGAAAAGATTGGGGAAAAGGTATGAAGAAAAGTATTTCCTAAGAAACGTGCCAGCCAACTGCACTGTGCCCACGGGCACAGTGTGTAGGAATTTGGTGGTGTTCTCACAGTCCAGGCATACACTACTGTATAGCACTCATCTACTTAACTTTGTTTCTAATTGTTTCCTGGGTCTTTAATGTGAGATACTTATTTCTTTCTGTTTCATTTTCCAGGACCCTGTAACAGGCCCTTTACTTATCCAGAAAGAAATGAAGTTGTCCCTTAAAATATGTCCAAATATTAAGTGAGATCAGGCAATCACATTATTTACCACTAGTTTCTACTACTCCCTTTAGCTGATAAAGGATTTTCATTCATCAAACCTTCTAGCATAGTTCATATATGTTTTCACTGATAAAGAAGGAACATGTAATTACATGAAAATTTCAGCTCTTCACTCATAATGTTGACTATTTCTCTGTCAGTGGACAAGTTATGGTTTCTTGCCCTTGCGACAGTCCGTGTTAGCATTCCCACCTCTACCTCATTCACACACGAGGAACTCAGTGAAGACCTACTTAAGTGGCTTGCCCTGGGCTCAGACAGTGGCAGAGCCAGGCCTTGAACAGAGGTGTTTGATTCCAAAAGCAGTGTTTCTTCCGCTTAACAACACTGCCTCATATTTTGGGCAGGGAGTATCAGACTGAAAATTTTTCCCTTTTCCCAAATGAAGTGCTAACAGCAGAGATCCAATCCCCTCAGTGAACCTTTGGAAGGAGTAATGAGGAGGAGATGCGAAGCTGTGGCTGTCTGCAATCACCAGATTTATCATGATTGTCATAGCCATAATTACAGACAACAGTGGCCCAGGAATACTCATTTTCCATAGCTGCAGGAAATCATATATGTACATTTTTTGTCTAATACAAGCAACTTCTAATAAGGTGCTATGTTTTATAAAATAGCCTCGTTTATAGACAAATCTTTAGGTTATATGTAAGTCGTTATTGGTCTGCTAATACAAGGCATCATATTGGAAGCCTCATGCATGCTGAGATAACGCATCCTCTTGTACCACTGAGTTTTCAGGGCCTGAGTTATCACTTTCTTTTTTAAGCTATTACTTATTGAGCTAATGAAGTATGTGTCAAGCATCACATTAGAGGAGCTAACAGGCTAGATTAATAGGTTCTATAACAACTAGTTAGGATTTTAAACCAAACCTGTTAAATAGTAGAAAAGAGATCACCAACATGTTTTTTTTTTTTAATCTTTGGGTGCGTGATGTACATGTATGTGTGCACACTTATGTGCGTGCTTGTGTATATGCACACATGATTGTGTATATGTGTCATGGTATACATACAGAGGTCAGAGGAAACCGCAGAAATCAATCCTTCCTTTCCAACTTGCTTTGAGTCAGCGCCTTTTTGTTCTTCAGTGCTTGTATGCCATGCTGGCTGGCCTGCAAGCCTGCATGGATCCCATCTCTTCCTCTCATCCTGCCAGTGGAGCACTAACGGGGTTGCAGACATGTGCACCAGCTTTTTGTGGGCTCTAGGGATTTGAACTCAGGACCTTTGATTTGTGGCAAGCCCTTTAACCACTGAACCATCCCACCCCGCAGCTATAACAACATATTTTGAAGAAGTCTTTACCTTCAGGAGCCCTGTTCCATGTCGTGTTTTGCTTACGCAGTCTCATTTTTTCATATCCACTTGAGAGTCACAGACAATGAACTACAAACATTCTTATCCAGATTTCAACTTGGCTCTGGGGTACTAATTAAAATGACCAGGAACCTTAATTATCTAATTGATATAAGTGACAGAAGATTTCTATAAGATCCAAATAATTTTAGCCAGTGGAGGAAGTTTTTCTAATGGATGAGTTACCGAATACACTGGGCATGGTACCATGGCTCTGAATAGCTACTTGAGAAAGTATCTATTTTAATTAATAAAGTCATATCCATCTGACCACTAATGCTGGACTCAGGCATTTTCCACTAAATTCATAGCCATCAAGTTATTTTGTGATTGACCTTTATCCAATGAGTTCAAGTACTAGGAAAATGAAGGAGGATAGGATGAAGTGGAAGGAAAAATTACACGGAAGGCACTTAGAAAATGGATGTTCTTATGTAGAAAAAAAAAATCTACCTAAAAACAAAACCAAGCAAAGTGCAAACATGCACACACAACTCTGTAGCTAAAAAAACAAAACTAGCCAGTATATAACATTTTGAACCTCTTGATCTGCTATTCAAGGACTTTACTAGCCAACAACAACTTGCTTTGCAACTCTATCTTGTTCACTCAATACTTTGAACCTATCACAAGATTCCTGGATGTTGAGAATGTACTTTCTGCCCATTTCTTCAGTGTTAGGAGCTCTACCCTGATCAGCTTAATGCCATAAACATTTAGAACAGTGGTTCTCAGCCTGTAGGTCGTGACCTTTTCACAGGTGTTATCTAAGACCACTGGAAAACACAAATTTTTACATTGTAATTCATAACTGTAGCAAAATTATAGTAATAAAGTTGCAATGAAAATAATTTGATGGTTTCGGGTGTGTGTAGGGGGGGGGCGGTGGTCACCACAGCATGACGAACTGTGTTAAAGGGTTTCCGCGTTAGGAAACTTGGGAACCACTGATTTAGAGGCTTAATAAGAGCTGGGTGGGTGAATGACTAGAGCGGCCACAGTGTCCCATATACACATTAAAGGCACAAGAACCGATGGAACATTAGTGGCTAAAGAAAACAGATTCTATAGGAGCTGGTTAGATCATAAAACACCGGTACATAGAGAAGAAAGGCTGGAAAGGGAGGTGGACGTTAGGAAAAGGAAAACAAAAACCTCCCGAGGAAAAGGCAAAAGCTGCAGAAGAGAAAGGGATTTAAAGGCTCTCCTACCACAGTCCATGACAGCTCCCAGCAGACAGGTGACTCCGGCCCTGAATCTCTCAGTCAAATCCTTCTGTCCTCAAAACCCTGGTCCAGCACCAGGCTGGGGAATACGGACTTTGTTCTCCTGATTAGATGCAGACATCATCTCAGTTTCTAAGTCTTTAAAATGTGATTATTTTAAGTCAACATTTAAAGTTAGATTTGATATAATCATTTAATTGGGCATTGATTCATCTACACAGAACTCATTACTAAATTCTTCAATTTCACCAACATAATTTCCTTCCAAATTATCTTTTATCTGGATGCTGGGAGTCCAAGTGCTATGAAAACTTTGCCAAAATAAAAAGCTTTTAGATTGCTAATGCTGGCTACACATAGACCCATGGAAGATCGCTGAAGAATAGTGCTTGCTTGCCAACTGCCTGATCCGACTGCTTTTCACATAATTAATGTCATTCTTGCTGCTCAAGTACCATTTCCACCCTCTAATAATTTCCATTAATAGAGGAAGCTTCTGCAATAATTTTTGCATCTTGTGAAACCACAGTGGCTTCTAGACACCTTTTCATCAAAATAATGACAATGGATGAGAGGAGGACGGTTGGAGATATTACTGCAGTCCCAGCCTTGCCATTGTTTTCCATCTCCAGAAACTGTCCAAAGGGCTCCATCGTGTTCGCAGTGATTGTGTCACTCAAACTTGGGAGTTCTGATGTGATAGCACCGAACCCTGATGGATGTATTCCAAAGGGAGAAACATATATCTAATGCGTATGTTAGACACTTTATCTACAAAAATAGGAAAACAAAAATCTTTAAAGAGGAAAACAAAGGATGAGCAGATTCAGACAGAAGCTCTCTGGCCTGGGGAATATGCTAATCATGTAAGCTGATGCTTTCCGCGAGGGGACCAGCTGCGAATTGGAACCTCAAACCAGACGACTCAACAGCCTTTTTAAAATTATGCTGTTACAATGATCAAGAACTCAGCTCAGCATATACAACTATGCAAACAGATAGCAATGATCACGACCAAGGTCAGTTCAAGTTTCTCCCACAAGCCAAAAGACAGCGCCGCTGCGCGGTAGTGGAGGCGCAGCCCTGCAAGGGTGGGGTGGGAGCACTGGGGAGTGTGTAGGGTGCGGTGGCGTATGGGACAGATGTGGATGGACAGATGGGACGCAGAGCTCACAGTGGCGTCTCTAGGAACCCTGTCCTGAACTTTCTGATCAGCTGAACAGAGAGAACTGAAGAAAGTGTAGATATAAGAAGGCAGCTGCTGGGTGCCCTGTTCCGCTCTGTTCTGGGGTCACTTTGGGTGCACTGAAAGCAAACATCAAAGCCTCATTCTTCTCTGTCTATGATGGCTTTGAAGAGCTTCACCTGGGTTGCATCTACCTGCACTCGACTGGCTTTGTGCAGTCTACTTGGCAGAGTGCGAAGGTGGCACTTGGGCTGGAAGCTCTTGCCCCATGCCTGGGGAGTGGGGACTGCTTTGGATGGGGGACTGGGTCAGAGATCTTATTTAAGTTTGAGAACCAGCTCCATAAGTTGTGCAGAAACTATATAAAAAGAGCACTGGTGTTTGTGTGTTTTAATAGCTCCTGATACATAGGTAAAACGGCTCACGTGTGGTGTAAGCTGCCACTTTCTGAGGAGTCTGGCAGGCACTGGCGAGAGGCCGCAGTGATCCATCAGGGCTGGCTTTGGAGTGAAGACACTCATGGGCATCTGACCATAGCCTTGGCAGGGCTGTGCACATACCTACTTTCTCTGAGGGATCAGTACCAATTTCCAAAATGCCTGTTCTGTTTTAAAAATATCACAGTTGCATGGTTCATTGTCTCTTTCCTATATAAATATAGAAGGAGTGATATCTAATCTGATCCCACATTCACAAAGATTTTTCACAATAATAAAAGGATATTCTTCAGTATCATCAGACTTGATAGCTATATTACCTTGATCAAGAGGAAGGCAGGCATTAAGAGTTCAACGTAAGACTACCTTGAACCTAGGAGAGGAGGGCTCGGCAGGACAGTTCAGAAACAGTGCTGTGAATTACCACCCCACCCCCACCCCTCGCATTCTTAAGGCATTCCCCATGCCAGTTAATTCTAGCCTGGAAGTCTGTGACGGGTTATCATGGAACTGTGAGAGCATAGCCTTGGGCCTGAGTGGACACAGTGCTGCCTGTAGGTGTGAGCCTTCCTCACCTGCCTCGCTTGCTTACTGACCATGGGATCAAGGTGTAAGTTAACTTTTGAGCTTCACGTTTCTATCTGCGAAGTGCTCAATCACAGGGCCTATTCAGACGACTGCCATGAGGATTAAACATGTAGATTAAACATGATACACGTAGACCACATGTAGTCTACTTGTGTGTTCAATGTCACTTTTACTGTTGCTACAATGCCATTCAACCCGGCCTTTCTCCTGGCAAGAAAAATACCCACGGCGATTTCTTCCCTGCCCTCTAGAGTTACTTCTATGACCCTCTAATGATCTCCAGCTAAGACACCGACCTACTGGAACATTCTTCAGTGTGGATAACAGTTTCAACTATGACTAAAACATTCCATCCTTCAGGAAGTTCCTTAAGCAAGGAGATAAACAACTCAAATTAGCTTCAGGAAGTCCCTGAAACTGACAGGATTCACTAGGCCAGAGTTCCCTCAGATGGACAGAAGCTGAGCGGCAAAGAAGATTCTGACAGGAGAAAGTTATGAAGAAAACCCTGGGACCAGACTAGCTGACTGGACGTAGTAGAAACCAGGTGAGCTGCCTAGAAGAGGTTTAGATCGGAGTCACCTGGAAAAGACATGCTCCAACCTGTTGAGCTGCCTCAAGGCTGTGTAGGCGCTCCAGGCTTTCCAGATAACCCTAACCCCTAACCCTAACCCTCAACCTAGCCTTAACCTCCATGTTGTGGTGGGCCTTGGTGATGCAGCTGTCTTTGAGTCTTTTCTACTCCTGCAAGCAACCCCTCACCCATATGTCTGTATGCAACCCCAATAAAACTCATTAGTTCACCAAGTTGGACTTTGGCAGTGTCTGTACTTGGGTCTGTTGTGGGGGTCCCTATCTGGGGAAAGTAGATATCTGTGCTGTGTCTCCTCAGGGAAAGTCTTGTCACACAACATTCAGTGATACTGTTTTAAAAACCAGCATTGGCTGTGGAGAGCAAGAGGCTGTGGGGGTAGTACTTTAATAATAAGTATTTAGTGTTTTAATGACATTTTTCTTCCTTCTTTCCTTCATAATAAGAATTTTGAGAATGAATAATCCTATCTGATTTGTATTGTAACTCTTTGTTTGGGAGCAGGGGTCTGAGACAGGGTCTCACTCCGTAGCCCTTGCTAGCCTGGCACTCACGGTGTAGACTATGCCGTCCTGCAACCCTGCTTCTGCCTTCTAGGTGCTAGGATTACAAGGGCGCACTGCTGCACCCAGATTTATATGCCTGGGTTTCTATTTGTAACGTTTCTTTCCTGGTACACATTACATGTTCAACAAATAAAGGCTAAAGTAGAGACTTAAAAAATAAAATAATCTTAAAGGTAGTATGTAGCCTAGGTGAGCAGAGAAACGTGTAATGTTCAGCTACCCCAGAAAACAGCCTTGGATTAATTTAGTTAATCTACCTTCAGAGGCAGATGGCATCTGGACACAATGCTCCAACTCAGGTGGGAATAGTCACTCCACAAACGAAGTCAGGAGACCATGCTTAATATGATTTATGCATTTAATAGAATCGGTGCAAAGCAGGCACTGGCTGACAACATTATGGAAGTCTTTAGGCTTAAAGGTAAATACCACGACTGCGTGTGTGTGTGTGTGTGTGTGTGTGTGTGTGTGTGTGTGTGTGTGCCATCCTCATGCTCACGGGGGAGAGAATGACATCAGGGCAGCTCTGTGCACAAGAAGAGCGAGTCCCCGTCCCCCTCCTGACATGAGCTGCAGCTCCTATATTCCTGCACTCTACCATCAGTAGTGGTTTTTTTTTTTTTTTTTTTTTTTTTAACATGAGTGTATTCCAGATTTAACCCTGCAGAGGGGTAGACAGCCTGCCATCAAGTTTCCAAGTCAGAAAGGGCGTTAGCATTTGTGTTGGAGGACATGCCTGTTCGGATGCCTTCTTCTAGTGAAAGGAGGATGCAGACCACAAAGGCTATCACAGGCAGGCAAATAGCAGGCAGACAAGACAGAGAGAAAAAGGGGGAAAGAATTCAACACTTGAAACCATTCTCTGCTAACAAAGAAATAAAACTGCAGCTTTGGCAGCTAAACAGCTGAAATGTTCACTGAGTGCCATGTAGAACGTTTCTCACACTTCAGGAGGCTTTTCATGTATCTACTTACAGGTCTATGTTCCAGAATAGAATGACTACTGACTAGCAAGCTACCCCCACGGGCCACCTAGCATTGCTCTGCACTAGGTTGGTAAGAGTTGTGAAGTAATTTACAAACATCCTAATGCTACTAACATCTTCAGATGTTGGCCAAAGAACATGCAGGGCTCTCTACTCATCAATATAATGAAATTAAGAAAAGCGAAAATTTAGGATGGACATTGCAAAGAACTTTTATGGTGTAATCCATTAGGATGAGGGATAATTTCCCAGGGGGGGGGGTTGATTTATATGTTAGAAAATGTATCATGCCCATTCATAACATATTTGTGACAGACGTAATGCCATATCCACCTATAAATCAGATTTACCTTCTGCTAGATGCCCCGGAGTCCATCTTACTGAAGGATATACTTATGGGCAATGACCTGAGAGGAATTAAAATCCAAAGGGCCCAATTACTAAAAATCTTCAATCATTGTAATTGGACTTCAGTATGGAAAATAACACCATTTTAATCCAAGTCACTTGGAAGGAAGTAGAGTGAGCTACATCACCCAACTGTCAATTGGCTCAATACAGCCAAAAGATGCACCTCTCAAAACATCTTCCCCGGGGACCATGTGAAAGTTCCTCTTACTTTGCAGGCAGCAAAACTGCATAAATTATACCATCAACCCACAAGTGAATTGCTGAAGACCAATGACTTAGACTTGGACTGTTCATAGGGGAAACATCATTTTCAATTTGAGGGCCTTCCACCGGGAGCAACTCATCCACACAAAGGATGAGTCGAGTCATCTTTCCTTGGGAACAGAGATCAAATACAGCATAACTCAGAGAGCAGGGACACTCCAGTGAGTGGGGGCAGCAGAATGCAATGTGTCCGAAAGAACAGGAATAGAGACTCTCATCTCATTCTTAGGAACACTGGGGCATGTGCTTCGAAAGGTAATGGAATCATTTTTTTAGAAAGCACAAACTCTAATCACCCTGCTAGACTTTCAGTGGTGCATAGTTCAGGTAATGGCTCATCTGCTCTGGCCTTCCCCTGACATTCTTACTCAATGAGAAGTCAAATACCTGTCCAAATCTTAGACTTTAACGATCTCCCACTCACTATCCAGGTAGTTAATAGAAAACAAACTGAAAAAAAAAATACTGAGAGTGAGCTACCAAAGGGTTTGGCATCCACCCCTGCTTTCCTTAGGCTTGTTGCTTTTTCTTTATGGGGTTCTCCCTGTTTCTCATCCCATCCTGTGGCTCAATACCACCCAGCACCAGAGGCAAGTTCAGTCAGAAAGGCCAAAGTACAAGAAATGGGCTTTAGTAAGTACCCAACCGCCACCCCCCAGAATGACCCAACACTTACAAGTATTTCTAAATATTTCCAGGAATCATTGAAACCAGACACTATCAATAACAGGAGAGCTTGGCTACTGCTTAAGGACTCATATCAGGATAGCAGGGAGCTTAGAGTCACCTCATCCATAACAAAAATTTACGGGAAGACTCTGAAGAAAAAACTTCTTCCTGGATACTGTCCTCAGTTACCCTGTTCCACTTAAATAGTGTGCATTAAAGAGACTGGTTACACTAATATTCTCAGGGATTGTAGAGGCAGACTTCTCTTGCTGTGCCACACATAAATATGATAGAGCATTAAGCGGTTCCATCACTGTGTGTAGTCTTATCAGAACACTCATAGACCACAATAAATAACACTGGTCATGCAGCTCTGTATATCCAAGAGCAGAGTCACAAACAATCCATCGTCCTCATCTCAGACAGTTCTAAAATGTACCATGACATCTTCTTTGGACATGTCTGGGGTACCCAAATATCAAAGTGAGGACTGATATTTGTCCACTTTGCTTTCTGTTGGCTGGAGTCAACTGTGAGGATAGTTACAAAAAAATGGAGCATGCTATAAAGAGAATATGGCTTGTTTATTTATAGGTGGATAGTCCACTGTGTTGCCATAGTAACATCAGAAGGGAGAAGGGCATATTTAATTATGGGGCAATGCATCTGTATGGTAGACATGGAGCCATAAGGTACACATGGGGGCTGGGGATTTTACACTAACCTGGATATGCCCTGCTGTAGATAGGAGAGCTCATGAGTCACAATTTTAAGCCCTGAAAACCTTTGTCTACCTAAAGCCTGAACTTAGAATATAGCTATAAATAGTGTCAGCCATTTTTGAGATTTTTTTTTTTAATCTTAACTACCCCATATTGTAACTATAGATGAGAAAACCAGACATAGCAACTGTGGGTAAGAATGGTCAGGCCGTCTCTTCCTTTCTCTTTCTCTTTGCTGCTTCAGTTTTTCTTTTTACTCTTGAGCTCCACACAGCTTCCACTTGCTTCCAATTCTGGCCTCATTTCTTCCCATATTTGCTCACACTACTCCTCTCTCTGATCTTCCAGCTTGGCAAACATTTACCTCCTGGTTCTTATGTCCTGGGGTTCTGCCTTCCCCAGGAATGTCTTGCCCATGTCACTGGCTCCCCGGAGCCTTCCCTGACCACTCTATCAACTCAGCGTGCCTTGCCCAGCTTTGTGCTCTGGTGTCTTAGCCTAGCCCCGTGGGTTGGCACGGGCCAGTATTTACTCTGAACTCGTTTAGTGTCTTTTTCTGCTCATAGACACTAACTACATTGAGCTGGGACTTGCCTTTCTCTCTCCGTCATCATGAATGATGCTGGAGGACACCCAACAAACTCACATTTGAGTGACTAGTTACACATCTCTCTTCTGAACATGCTGGCTCTTTCTTATTCCTCTGCTTTTCTTTTGTCTTTCCACTTTTTCTTTCTTCACTTTCCAGAGACAAACAATAAAAACAGTGATCTGACATGAGCACTGTTTGTAAATGCACTGAGTAGACATCATCAAAGGAGGGTGGCCCTGTTTCATTTTCCATCTCTTAGAACGTTCTATGCTGCAAATCTTTATCTTTGTGTCAGCTGAGTATTTATTTTTTTTTGTAAATTTGAGACTAATTCTGGTCAGACAGGGCAAATGAAACCTTATATTTTCAGTTTCTGAGTTTTAAATTGAGCAATGAAAGCTTTTTAAAATATGTTTTTAAATTAGCCTTAAAAGTGTCTTTTTTTTTTTCACTTGCTTAATTCTCATTTATGACAAAAAGTGACGAGGTGATGCCGATACCTGTAATCCCTGCACTTGAGAGGTGGAGACAGGAGGAAGATAGGTTCAAAGTCAGCATCAGCTACACAGTGAGATCAAGGCCAGCTGGGCTACATGAGATCCTGCCTCAAAACAACAACAACAAAACAAACAAACAAACAAAAAGCAGAGTGAACAGATAAAGAGAAGTGGAAGATATTGGAAATAAACTTGTTTTTACATTTTGTGTTTTGAATTAATGCATTCATTCATAAAAATGATTTTCATAAACCCAAAATAGTTGGAAGAGTAAAACAACCCATTTCAGACTTCTGTCCCGAGGTTGTCTTCTGTCATGAAGGAGTGATCAGTGCAGCCAGGCACTGGGGCACCCACGCACCAGGCCCGGGGTTGACTTGTTTTATTTATGATCATTATTTTCCCTCTACTTCCCTTTGGGAGAAGAAAATGCAAAAATTAAAATTTATAAATTCAAAACATCCACATCTTAAAGAGGATGTGTCTAATATTTTCCTTGGGTGAAAAAAGTGGGCAGGACTTATTTTGCTTCTTTTTCTGAGAAATGGAAGTTGAAACAGTGATTTTGTGTTATTATAACACTCATCATTTCTCTCTCTAATTTGGATGGTTTTTAATAAAGCTCCATTGATTCTACTGAAAGGAATTCCTCCTGGCAGAAGCAGAACACACACACTGATTGCTAAATACGCAGCAATTATCATATTCAACAGCACACTTTAATATCTTATTTATAGATGTATCTATGTATAATTTGCTTTAATTAAGTTGCATTGATTTTAATGACAGGAGCGATCCTCAGAGAAGGGGGCTGGTGTCATGGCTCTTGGTCTATCATTCCTTAAGATTCATTCTAACACCTTAGTGGTCCTCTGTAGGCTTTGGCAAACATTTAGAGTTCACCCTTTTGAGCACAGGGTGGTGAGCGTCAGTGTGTAGCTTTGCGCAGCGAACTGCCAACTTCCTCTTCAAATGGCTTCACTTGCAGATAATTTCATCACCACCATAGCACTCTCTATTATACCTAGGCAATCACTCTCTGTGTGTAGCCAGAAACGGCATTTGGCACTGCAGTGACGTGTAGCCACATTTCCCTCTGAATTGCCAATAGCATCAGGCGCCTCTCAAGGATCCTGGGAATTAATGCATTTTTGAATTCTTGATTATTTTTTCACACTCCCTCCAGGTGAAAATTCTGGGGAAAACTAGAACCAGAAACTCATAACATTTGCTCTTCATGACACCCAGGTTTAAGTGTGTGTGTGTGTGTGTGTGTGTGTGTGTGTGTGTGTGTAGGCGGAGACACATCCCAGCTTGTGAGACATAACACAAAGAAACATGGTGATGGCAAGTATATTTTTAAAGGCTCTAAAATATTACTCACCATGACCAGAAACAATTTCTCTCTCTTTCCTTACTGGATGAAGATACAGGCACTGCCTTTATAAATCTTTGCACCTCCGAAGGTGCCAACATTCATTTTGTATAAATTATCTGTGTTCGAATGCCAAGGCATGATCACAAAGGAAGGCTCGGGACACAGCTACGCCTGTGCATTCGCAGATTCTGGTCACCATTTTTCACTCTCTGATTATTGCTACAAGTGTTGATTAATAGTGGTGCTCATGCTGCCAGAATGCATTTCCCTGGAGGTGAGGGAAACATTCAAGGGGGGAAAAAAACCAGAGAGAAGGAAAGATAATAATCAACCTACCCTTCCGCCTCTCCGTAACAACCCTGCGGAGGGTGCGCAAATCATGGCTCCTGATGATCCCCTTAGCAGCTTCTGAGACATTTCACCGAGACCGTCATCCATATGCATCACATCACCAATTTGTCAATCAGTTTATAAGGCAATTAAATGTTCCCTAATCCACCCTGTTTCCCTCTGGGAAAGGATAAACTGATATAAGCAGCGGGGCTCCAGGAGGAAGCGTTAGGACAGCTCATACCCAGTGCCTTTCCTGGGTCCCTCTGGCCCTGTTCGAATGCTGGGGTACAGCCTCCGTGACAGTGAGTGGGACTGGAATTTACCAAGGCTGATTACCTTAGTACTTAGTTTACTCTCATCAGTAATGCTCCTGCTTTCCTCCATGGAGGGAAACTAATGAATTGAATTTCGAGAGCGAGGATATTCCTTAATATAAAGTCAATGCCACAGGACACATGAGAAACACAGCTGAAGCTACAGCAGGGGAACACTTGGTGACAAGGTTGCTTCAGGCTTCTCTGACTGTAGCTGGATCTAAGGCCTGTTTGGTGTTGTTTAGACCTTAGGGCCTTTGAGCTTGAAGGCTATCAGTTTCCTTTGTCCAGCTCAGTGAGATGGTTTCCGGCTTCCTGTTTCTCTCCCTGGGTGGCTCTGCTTATCATTAATCCCATGGTGTGTTTTTGTTCTCCTAACTCTTAATCATCTCTAATGAGGAGCAGACCAGCAACCGCCACCTTTTCAGTCTCCCTCTTGATTTAAGTGGAAAGACTAATTAGTATAAATTATGGTCAAAGAACTTGAGTCCCTTGTATGGGTTAGAAGGAGGCAAGTAAGCAGATCCTCCAGGGAAGAAGACACACTTAGCTCTTCGTGGCACAGAGTGGGGAACTCAGCTTTTGCAGTCTTTGACCTTCTCCAAACCTCCTTTATTTGGGGCTCCTCAAGGCTTATACCTTCCATCCAACTCACTTACCCTAGATAGGAGAGAAAAGTGGTTAATGGGAACAGGAGAAGTAGACTTTTTGCACTCAGTTCCTGGGAGCGATTCCCCTGGTGTAGTCAGCAGGATTTCAGCAGACCAGCAATTCAACCAAAGTTGCTGCTGAAGCCTGGAACAGCATCTGGAACCCGGAGCCCTGAAGCCCCAAGAGTTCTCTGGAGCAGTTCTCTCTAGGAGCGTCTCGAAGTGGAGTGATGAACAGCCAAACAATACCAAGACCCGAAAAGCCCGCTTTCTCAGAGTCTGTACTAAGATGTGTTTTAGCTGCCAAAAACCAAGCTCCCTGCTCAAGGTGGTTCATCTTCTAGTGGATAAACATCACCTGATCTCTCATAAGTCTGTTCCCCATCCCACACTTAGGATCAAAACAAAAACATGTTTATATCCACTACAAGATTTTATATAAATTCTTTTTGCAGAGGCCATATTCTGCATTCAGGCACTGCAGTCTTTCTGGTCATGACCCCTGTCTTTTAATGTCCTATCTCCCACCCATTCCACTGGTCCTGCACTATGGAATTCTTTGATAGCAGTGACTACTCTGGTGGTGTGTGCCTCTATATTCAGCCTTTTTTCTACTTCAGTGCATCTTGGATTATATATACACACATATATTCTACCTCAGTTCATCTTGGATTGCAGGAATACACACACACACACACACACACACACACACACACACACACATTTATATGTATGTATATATATTCTACCCTGGTTTGTCTTGGATTGCAGGGATATACATATATATATATATATATATAATTAATATGTAATCACTTTGTCTTTCAGGGTTTGCATGTGAAATACTTGGTAGGTGATTATAAAGGCAAGGGATCCAGCTTGACTCTTATCCTGCTCATTAGCCACAAGCCAGAGATGTGCTGTCCTACCCTGAATGTCTCTGGCTCCTGAGGAGTGTCAGGTGCCCCTCACCCCAGATGGGGAATATCTGGCAGCTACAATAATAGATGCTAACCTCTGCCATTGTGCTACCCAGAGCATACTGTACCTGGAAGGAAGCAGGCATATCAGGAAAGGAGGAGATCAAACCAGAAAATAAGGAGTCAGTGGATTTCTAAGTCAGTTGTACAGCCTCCTTACTGTTATTATAACTGAACAGGCTCCTGTAAAGTGGCATTACATGAGAATTAAATCAATGTCCTTACAATGCTGGTACCCACTCCTCTTTGACAGTCCTTGTGGGTAGCAAAGGGCAGGTTTCCTGCATATGAGGATAAGACACTTCTCTAGAATCTACTAGCATCTTCAGTGTGGCAGGGAGAAGTCAGCTGAATCTATAATGGGCTGCAGCTGTAGGGTGGGATGTACAGCATTTCCTATCCATATGCTTCGGTGTACCCTTCTCCTGCCTCTCACGGTGATGGAAATATGCATACCCTGCAGACAACATTGCTTATTCTTCGCAGTGCTGCTGGGTGGCACCTTTCTTTGCTTGCCTATACCAAGTTGGCAGTTGGCATAGTTTCTCTGTGATCTGGTATTATCTTTCATTTGTGCTACCAGATGGATGCCAGATGGGTAATTGTAGCCAGAACTTCTGCTCTAGGTCCATCCCGGAGCCCATGGGCAAGGGCCTGTCAGTTAGCCTGACTTGAAAATGGTGCTTCAAAGAAATAGTCCTCAAAAGTGTACGCATCTGTTCCCTGCTCTAATGAACTTAAAAAGAAAGAAAAAGAAAACCTGGGCAGACAAGCTTTTATTTAACTAGATGTTACATTTGTAAGAAAAAGGGGGGAATGACCGTATAGTGGCTTGTGGATGTCAAACTCATTTCCAGCTAATGGCACATCCAAAAGTCACCAGCTCAAACAGCCGTGTCAGTAGAGAAACTGAAGTATAATCAATATGTTCCTTTTTCTGTGATGGAGTCCCACTTCCTGGAGGGCAGTTTTTCACAAAATGTTTTCTGAGGTTAAAAAAAAAAATGAGGAAAAAAAAAAATAGAGGAAACGTAGGCATGTTGGAAGGCCTGGAGATTCCTAGGGAACACACACTAGAGCAAAACAAAGTGAGTAGAAAGGTGGAAAGGTCTGGTGTTAGACCTCATCCTTAATCTGCTCCTCTTAAATTGATGCCTCAGTTGTCACATCAGACAAGTTACATAAAAAAAAAAAAATACCCTGACACATTATCCAGTTGTTTCAAGGGCGCATTTCAGCAGTTTGTTACTCAAGTCTATTTTCTAAATTAACTACAAATAAAGTGAATTTTTTCTGTCCATTTTCTCACACAATGCTGTCAGCTATTTTTTTCCCCCCTCTGCAGACATCAAAGCAAATCCTTAGTCTATGCTGGGCTCTCTTGCAGGAGACGTTCTGATAAGTAGTTATGTGTTTCCTGAGGTTACTATGGAAACACTTTTTTTTCAGGTCATCCACTTACAAAGATAACATTTGCATTCAAATATGTTGGAAGTTAATTATTTATTTTTTATTTTACTATCAAGAGAGGTCATGGCATCATACGCAAATCTATTATTTCAAACTCCATGAACACCGATTGACTTTTTCTAGAAAAATGTCCTAATAAGGGGATCACCCTGTAGGTGTAATTGCTGGCAAGTCAGGTAGTGGCTTGGACAGATGTCAAAGATAGTAGCCAAATTAGTGAGAAAACACTAGCACTGATGTAACAGCTGCCATTCTCCAATTTCTAATTTGTGTGCTTGAGTGTGTGTCTTTGCTGACGTACAGGAAATTGGAGGTGATTACTCAGAACAACCAATAGGTATATATGTCTTCTCTTTGGAGAATGCCATATGAGCTTGCCTCAGTTTACCCATTAGGGCCATCAAGAATTCAACTTGGTGAGCATTTTTGAGAGGCAGAAAAACACTCAGCAGGAGGTTGAGTAGAACATAGGGTTCAGATGTGCATAAGCTCTTGAGTTAGTTGCGACCTGGCTGCAGGTAGGATTCATTTGTGTTTTACTTCCTGGTTCACAGGGGAAGTTGTGGAGAAGCACTGGCAGGGAGGGAGTGAGGAGGCTGGAGCAGCTGGGGGCGGGGCTTGGTGGAGGAGGTGACATGTATACTGTGACTATACCTTTCTCCTAGAATGGCTCATGAGCTCGCGATCTGATTTCCCTCTTGGATCACTCAGGTAGGTCACCGCCTGGGATGACAGAATCTGGCTATCTGCAGGTGACTCTAGAAAAATGAAAACCTGTCTGTTCATAGACTGGAGAACATGTCAAAAGCAATCAAGTTGTCCCTTGTGCATCACGTGCCACGAGCTACTTGAAAGGTAGTAAGATGAGGGTCAGAAGAAGTTTGACTGGACCTGGGTAAACAAATTCCATTTCTGAGCAAGGAAGGGATTGTTGTGGCCTTCCTCTTCCTGAGGGAGAGGTGTAGGCAACCCTCATGATCCAACTGCGCTTGAAGAATGTGCTCTCTGTGAGAACACCTCACAGGTGGGCAGTGGAAAGGAGGCAGCTCGGGTAGAGTTTGGGACACCACGATGAAGGTGATGTCCTTTTAACTTCCGTTACATGGGACTAATGACTGACCTATAAGAGATTGTATAGGGCAGAAGGGAGCTGGCAACAATGTCTTCACTGTCTTGATCTGTTAACTCCACAGAGAAGACCATTAGACTGCGCCACAGCCCTACTGAAATGGAAATATTAATGACTTGTTTTTATCAGCCCTTCCCACCATCACCCACCTATATAAGCTTCTTTGTCATTTATGGATTTTTGTCTCATGCCACAGTATCAAAAGCCTCACTGCAGCCAAAAATGACTGCTCTGTCATTTTCCTTTGTCAGAGGATAGACACTGTTCTACAGAAGGACTCGAGACTACTGACGTGATTTGTGCTAACCAGTGTTCCCTGCAGCGTGTGTGTATGTGTGTGTGTCTGTGTGTGTTTATGTTTCCAAATAGATTGTTTAATTATCTGCTCCATTATCTTTCTAGAAGCTCTATTTCATTGCATCAAGCATATTTATCAATAAGAAATGAATGCCATCCTGGGGACTGATTTCTTCAAGGTAACTTTCATTATAGTTACACTTGCAGTTTCTAATGATGGGTTGATGCCTGTGCTGTTTTATTTATAACTGAAACTTCTCCATCATCTGAAAGCCATGTGTATCCCCAAACAAAACTGAGCTTGAAAGGGGGCTATATATGAATCCAAAAATCACTTAAAATTGCGTTTCAGTTGGTGGTCACTATTGATGAAAACTGGTGTACTTTCTCTACTCCACACCACCCCTGAGGGTTGTACATCTCAATGGTTAGAACCATAGAAAACCACAGCAGTAACTAAAGGTAAAGGACTAAACAGAAGCTAAGGGGCAATTGTGTACATTGTAAAAAAAAAGTCCAATGTCAATGAATTCAGCATCTTACATTATTTTCCTCACAAGAACTAAAAAAGGCAGTAACATGGAATGTAGCATCTGCCACATAGCTTTGAAGTTAAAAATAAAAATCTGGCCAAGCAATAAGTGCCATAGACAGGGGACGAGCCGTTTGACGTGACAGTTGAGTTTGCTATCCAATTGAAGAATCAGCCTGAAGGTACTGAGGCCTAGGAGCCCCTGCAAACTCTCTTACTGGCAAAGTTCTAGGGGTATGAGTACCCCAAAAGTTTAGGAAAAGGAGTCATAAAACTACCTTGAAATACTGTAACAGTAATGCCCATATATGCCCATATATGTACACACACACACACACACACACACACACACACACACAGAGAAACAAACATCATCACTCACAAAAGATACCCATATGTAGTTCTGCATATGTAGAGGAACAAAGGAGGCTTTGTTTTAGCTCATGGTTTCACAGTTTGCAGTCTGTGTTCTACTGGCTTTCAGGCCTATGTCAAGACAAAAAAGTTATGGCAGATGAGAACTGTTCACCTTACTATAGCTGAAAGCAAAGCACAGAAGGTGCAAGGCATGGCCATATATCTTTCTAGTTCATTCCCCAGTGACCTACTTCCTTCCTCCAAGTAGGCTCTGCCCTCTATGTTTCATCTCCCAATTCATTAAGAAATTGAACCCATTGACTATGCCAGAACCCTGGGGACCCAGTTGTTTCCTATAGAGACCTCAGTTAGCAACCAAGCCCCTAAGACATGGGCCCTTGGGTGTATTTCATATTAACCCATAACATGAAAATAGGCACTTTCATGGAAGTTTGATAGTCATGAGAAAGTACAGGCTCATGGCCAGAAGCACAGGAGAGTGTAAGGTCCGAGAAGGACTGATTTTACTCTAAGAGAACTTTTGAAAAAGAATCTGTGGAGTTCCTTGTTCTTTAGAGTCTGTATAATTCTATCTGCAGAAATGTAGGGCTTGGGATGGCAGGCCACAGTCCCTTGGCTGAGATTCTCACTGAGCTGGAGTTGCCACCAACATGAAAGACAAACAAGGACAAGCTTTTAATAATGTTGGCTTTCATGTGCTCTAGTCTAAATCTACAATGTTTTCTGCTATTCTACAAACATGATTTTTTTTCATTAGGCTGGCACGTATACTGGCTCCAAGTTTAGGAACTAATTAAGCCATATAACCAATACCCTATATTACTATAGAGACCTTAGTTAAAAAGAAACTGTATCAATGTAGTTTGAAAAAAGAAAAACAAAACAAAACAAAACAAAACAAAAACAAAAAACAAAAAAACAAAACCCAAAACATTCTCTATACACAAGAAATTAGATATTGCCATAGTCAGCCTTAATTCTAATTATTTTTTACATTTTCAGTGTAAAGAACAAAACTAAACCCCAGATATCCCTGTGGCTCCCTGAATTTCTGTGGGCTTTTTAGCTTAGTCCTGCTTGATATAGAACCAGAAAATGATTTCATTACTATAGTTTGCAGAGATGATGTTTCCTGGGAAATGATAAGGAAACCAGCCTGGAAGCTCATACACCATGTCAGGACCATTGGAAAAAACTAAGGAGTACGCCTGTATGTGGGAGAAAGCCCCAATATTTCCATCCCTAGCACTAGATTTGCACTGAAGTGTCTCATCTCTGAGACACTTATCCCTCATTTGGGATAAGTTAAGTACTTTGATGAGTTATCAGCCTGTAGTTCTCTTGGGTCATGGCAGAAAGGTCCAGCAGCATCTAAGCAGGGTGAAACTGTTGCTAGCCATAGACACTGAGGAGGGCATGCTAGAAACGGTACTGTGGACCACACTGAAATGGTACCTTGCTGTCCAGTCACAGTCAGCCTTTCTAATGCAGCAGGCTGAGAAGGTTAGAAGAGACATTTGCAGAGTTAGGCTAAAGAGAGGTCATGGAACTTTTGAGACTGACATGGGAATTTCCTATCAGGAATAGTGGTGCAGAATAGGGGGATGACAGATAGATAGATAGGTAGATAGATACTAAGTAGATAGATGGCAGATAGATGATAAACAAATAAACAGATAGATAGATTGATAGATAATAGATAGCTGGAAAGACAGAACCTTTTCTACTGAGTAAGGAAGCCATCTGAGAAACTGAACAAAGTACATTTCCCTCCAGGCACTGCTCCAGACTCTACCCTCTGTCCTTTTAAACTGTCTAGCTCTGAAGAGGAGATATGACTTCCCACTAATAGTTTTCCTGTCTAGATAGGAGAGGGAATTTTCTAGAAACATTCCTGTAAGGTGGCATGAATGCAGAGAACGCCACCCATCTCATTTAATGGACAATATTCATGCTTCCTAGGAAACCAAGAAAGAAAGAAAAAAAGAAAGAAAGAAACCCCATGACCCAGAGGTTAGAAACAGTCACTTATGAAGCAAAAGAAGTTGGACTAGCCTTGGACATCTTCATTGATATTAAAAACCAATGACAGTGGAATTTTTCAGAAAGCAAAACAAAACAGAAGTAGGTATGCTGTTCATTCAACAAATTATTTTTTTCCCGTATCTCAAAGCATGACGCATTGTATACACATCGAGATTTATATAAAGAGGATATTATCAGATTTCAATGGATTAGAAATAATATCTTTATAATCTTCTGGAAATGAAATTGCTCTAACAGGAAGGAGGTTAACAGAAAGATGAACACATGAAAGAGCACCACAATGGAGATGTCACTCAAGGAAGGACAGCACCAAGCCATTATGTGGGATTCCGGCCGACAGGCACAATGCCACGTAAAGTACCGCATGAAAAAATGCGTGATTTTCTTCAGCACATGCCTGGACGTAAAATGCCACAGGTTAGGAAGTTTAAGGGAAGTTGTGATAACGCACAGGTATTTTGCTTTACTATTCTTTGACATGCAGATGATGTCATTTCTGAGACTGATAGAGGAAACAGATTAAATCATGTCTTTTTCATAACGGTACCATGACTGAATCATTAAAAAACACAAGCATGTGATGTGTAGTGTGTAGGGTAAGACTTAAAAAAATGAAAAAGAGGTGTTTAAAGCTGAGAGTCCTACATGAAAGAGCAGAATACCAGGTATCAAAGCAGAGAGGGAGGGACCGCACATTCAAGAGTCTGGTTACACATCAAGGCTGGATAGTTTAGAAGAGCGATTCCCAGAATGGGAGGGCGTGCCTCAGCTGGAGACACATCAAGATGATAACACACAGCAGTATGGTCAGTAGGGTTTAGTTTTACTATGTTTTTCAGTTGCAGGGCATACATTTCTTCTCACACTTAACATTTGGGGAACTGAGATGCTTTTGATAAAGATATTTACATTTAATGCAGTGATGGCCTGCTTGTCATTTTCCCCTAAAGCCATGTATTAAATTTATTGGATGTATAGCTGTCTGTGCTCACTCTTTTGAAGGACATGGGATATACTGTGTTTCATTTCCTAGGCGGCAGGCACCACTAGGCAGCGATTTGTGTGCCTTTTAGTCTTGATAAAGCCCCAGCACCTTACCTGGGGTGTTAAAAGCACCCCATAAGCAAATAATAGCAATTTATAGGAAAAACTTAATTTTAATTTAATAAGAACATTGTTTTTCTTTAATTAACTATCTTTTTAAATGGTAAAAGTTACCCTTCCCTCTGTCAGCTCCTAGCACATCTCTCAAAGAAGAGTTCACAGAAGCCACTTTCTGTG
Organism: Acomys russatus; assembly: GCF_903995435.1. NCBI lineage: Eukaryota > Metazoa > Chordata > Mammalia > Rodentia > Muridae > Acomys > Acomys russatus. The sequence goes on along the minus strand of NC_067148.1, from coordinate 16,512,027 downwards.
ACAATCAAGTAGAAAGACCATACCAAACAAACAAACAAACAAACAAACAAACAAAATAAACCAAACCCTTTGAATACTGACAAAATGATTACATAAGACCCCCTTAATCACAAAAGAAATAGAGCTTTTCCATTTTCTAATGTATAGTTAAAAAAAAAAAAGCATATTTACTAATTGCTCCTGAAAGAAAATATATGAAAACTAAGTTAAAATTCATTACTAAATATTACCACAAAAAATTCAAAAGAAAGTCAAATCACATATATGTTTTTAAGGAAGGAAAATAACAGCTAATAAAGATGAGATAGATGTGCTAGAAAACAGAAAATACAACATACCAAAGCTACACAAAACACAGAAGTTAGATAATCCTCAAAGACATAGATAATTTAACCAGAAAAGATGCTACTCTTAGAATTTTGGTAAAGGAAAATTAAAACAAAGCAAAACAAAACCGACCAGCCTAAGAATGGTTGTCATGCTTTGGCAAAACATGCCCTTGAAACTTTAAGATCGTCAAAAGTTGAGTTGTGGATTTAATGAGAGAAAATGATTGTAAAAGATAATTCTGTTCTGTCATTAATTATCAATGATGACTAAACTTATGACCAAGCAGAAGTTAAAACATGTGTCCAGGGACAAAAACGATATATTCTATGTTTTGGAACAACATGGACTTATCAAGTTCTGTTTAAATAAAGAAGCCCTCTGACTACCCAAAAAAAATTTTGTTAAAGGAAAAAAAAAATCTCCTTTCAAAGATTTTTGTTTCTGGAAAGAGTTGGAAACGATGTCAGAGAATTTACCCACAGGAAACATCAGGACAGATGTGGCTTTTGGATGGGTTATTTTCAATCTCTATACAGAGGTAATTGCTACATCACAGATACTGTTAGAACGCACAGGAGCAGAGGAAGTACCAGTTAGACTGTTTTACAACAGTCGGGAAGCCTGTCTGTGTAAAAGCACTAATGTTAGAAGGGAACAAGCAACCTAGACACCAATTTCACAGACAAATGAGATGCAAAGTCCTAATAGAAAATGCCAACAACCCGTGCTCTGTCATGAAAAATTAACACACACAGGTGTGAAAGGGCAGGAACTCTGTTCATATGAATTCTCCCAATAAAAAAGAGAGCACACCACATGCTCATCTTGAGAGATGTGTGGATACCATTTGAAGACTTCATAGGTGTGGCTGATTTGTGCATCATTTGTTATACAAGTTAAGGGCCCTTTCCTTTTGAAGTACCAGAAAGGTAAGAGGCTGGTGACTGAGTTGAAGAGATATTTAGATGGTATTTGCAAAGAAAGGCCGAATATTCTTCCACATGAAGAATGTGTAGAAGTTAGGATCCAATGGAATAGGAAAACATAAAATTCATACACAGAAAAAAAAATCCAAAGAACTTGTAAATGCTCAGTTTTGCTAGGGATGGTAGTATATACCTTTAAACCCAGCACTTGGGGAGGGAGAGACAGACAGACCTTTGAGTTCCAAGCCAGCCTGGTCTATACAAAAAACACTAGGCTAGACTGCTGTAATTAATAGATGAAAACAAACAAAAAGGAAAAGTCTAGGAAAAAATGAAAACATCAGAGCTGCTATAAAAAGTATAAAAATACAGTCCATAAATAGTTATTGACTACAGTAATAAATCCATAGCCATGGGAATTCCTAGGGACAATTTGAGTAATCTCTAGCAAGGTTTTAAAAATAAATAATATATTGACTTATGATAAAATAAATACATAAATATTGATTTATAAAGCTTATTACATTACATATAATAAATTATGAAAACAATTGAAATGTCAAATAATGGTAAAATATTGAAATGATAACTGTGTATCTTTTCTAGAAAACACTGTACATTCAATATTAAATTGTCTACAATGTAGCAGAAAGTGAGAAAAAATTCTAATTTAATTATTGCATGTGATATTCTTGTGTATGTGTGCCTCAGCAGGAAAAAAAAAAAGAGGGTAGCACAAACTTTTCATTTCTTGCATAGTCAGGCAAAAGATGCTTTTTATTTTCACTTTATAATTCTCATCATTACCTAAACCTTTTCTGTTTCCAGTTCTCACCTATGTATGGATGTGTGATGTGCATGTCCATGCATGTTTTGTATGTGTGTGAGTGCACATATGTGGGTGCATGTGGACATGGAGGAAGGTTGATGAGAGAATCATTGTCCACTTGCTCACTTGTCTACTTTTTTTTTTTAAACCTGGAAGGCTTTTTCAGTCAAACCCAGTGCTCCCCAACATGACTGGTCTTTGGAGCTGGTTTGCTCTGTGGCTCGCTCATCTCTGTGTTCTGGGGTTGGGTTTCCAGATGTCACCAGGAGTTTTCCTTGGGTTTCTGAACTCTGGTCCTCATGTTTGTGCAGGTACTTTAACTGCCGAGCTGTTGCCCCAGTCCTAACTACCTAACTTTTTTTTTTTTTTTGTTAAGTTGTGCCTGAATTTATTTATACAATTTGTGTGTACAAACAGCCAACTCTGCAACATATTCCTATGAAAACTGTTAGACAATTAAATGTAAGTTGACATATTGAGATTAAAGCTTCCTTATGCCTTTGACATGTGGACTGCCCCCGAATTCCTTTCTATGTGCCCTATGATTACTGCTCCTGTTTGTTTTGCCAAGGAGAGAAGGTAAATGATTTTTTTTTTTGTTTCCTCCAGGTATGTAATGCAGAAGCACTTGTCTTTCCATCAAATTTCTTTACTTAGATGATAAAGTATGGAATCTAGTGCCCATTCTCCCAAAATATGTCTGAAGTTCTCCAGCAATGTCTTTGAAGCAGGCACAAAGCCATCTCATGCTGCTGTTCCTGCAAACCAAGTGGAAGAAGGTAAAACTGTCCTTTTTTTTTGGAAGGGGGGGCGGGGACAGGATGAATAGAGGGGAAACATGCCAAGGACAAACTGCAAAGGAAAGACTAACTACCTAACTTTTAAGAGTTAGCAGGGACTATTGTGATGATGAACTAAAAGAAAAAAGAGAAAAATTAGTAATTTTCTGAAAAAGAAAAAGGCTGAAAGTGTGCCAGGTGTTGTGTACTGTCATTGCTTCTGTCTACGCTTTGTCCTCTTTCACACTGTTGACTTCAGAGCTACATGAAACCATTGGCTGTGGAACTGAACTTATTTAAAACATGTGTATGCATCTGTCTTTTTATATCTATCTGTTGTCTTGATATATAGACACACCCCAGACAGTTTCCGCCATACATTGTCTGTTTCCGATAGGATTTATTTAGTCTTAATTCACAAAAATTCTCTGAATCCCTAGTTTGAAACAAATACCACGTGAGTCCTTTTAAATGAAATGATTAACAATCACACAGGTAACTTAGAGTCTAGACTACAGGTTTCATTCAGCTTTCTAAAATCATAAAAGATGTAATTTACGTCATGGCAGGCTCTCTCTCTCTCTCTCTCTCTCTCTCTCTCTCTCTCTCTCTCCCTATCTCTCTTTCTGTCTGTCTCTCTCTCTCTCTCTCTCTCTCTCTCTCTCTCTCTCTCTCTCTCTCTCTCTCTCTCTGTGTGTGTGTGTGTGTGTTTGCACATGTATTTGGTCAGAAACAACCCCACCCTAGAATCCCAACATTTTAGTTTAGTTTATTCAAATAGTTTAGAAATGACAATAGTGTCCAACTAATTGATCCCATGATCATTTAAGAAGCCATGAGACTCAGTTTGAAAAATGAGCCTCTGGGGATGATTTAGATCTTAACTGGGCTTGCTGCGGTACACGAATGTTTAAACCTCTAGAGTGAGAGGCTGGACTTCAAGAAAAGTCTCATTATTGGACATATGCTAAAAGCTACTTTATATTTGTTCATAAATTGCAGAGGGCAATTGCTAGATGCAGAAGTCTGCTCTGAGGAAGACTGCCCTCAGTGCAGACATAACGAAAGGCCAAGCACACAAGGGAAAGCTTCATAGAGATAAAAGCAAATCTGTCTTATTAATTCCTGGTTAGTCTCTCTTTCCTATGCATCCACTTACCAATTATTTCCTGTGCAACTACTCCTAAATATCTCATTACATGAAGTGATGTTTCCTGTCTGCCCTTCTCACTGACTTGGATTCCTTATTCACTTCTGAGTCTTTGGAGTCTAGTAAATTTCTGGTGCAAAATTGCCATCGAATGGAAGCCCAATGAATGAATGAATGAATGAATGAATGAATGAGTGAATGCTTAGCTAAGCAACCACATGCTTTGAAATTTTGTTTTCTAGTCCTAGGCCCAAAATGACAAACAAAAGTAAAATCAGGTTATTATTTTCCTTAAATGATGTTAGGATATTCATAGGTTTTCTTCTTATTTTAGAAAGAAAATCTGTAAGAAAAACCTTCGGAGATTGTAAATGGGAGAGGATTCAGATATTTGGTATGAGTCCAGGTGAAACACTGAATGCTTGAAACAAGTGTTCATGTTTTTTACCTGTTTGTCAGCTCCCCACACCTTTTTCACTGTGAACTTAGGATGGCATTTTTAAACTTTACATACCTGCATCTACTTCTAGAAAAGAGAAAGTTCTCCTCTTTCTGAATCTGGGGAATGTCAAACGCCGTTTAAAGCCACACCCACACCACAAACAGGATCCTAGACGCAATAGCATCTTCCCCTCATCACTAATTTACAAACTGCTTGAAAAAAATTTTTTTCCTAACATCACTCACATTAATTGCGAGACTATGATTTCCTGGCCTGGAATGTGAGTCTCTGATTTCCTCACGACCACACAGAGATATAGAAGAGTGATGCCTACAGGCTGCCTGGGCATTTAAACATGGAAAGTACTGTGAAGGGAAATTTTCAGAGAACAGGAAGCCTGGTCTACGCTGAACAGATGAAGGAGAACGAACTACCTGATAGATCTAAGAAGCTAAATGAAATCTTCTATTTAGAAACAATTTGGGACGCTAGCAATTAGTGATGATGGGAGAGCAAAACTGAAAAATGGAGATGTCGCCACATGGTTTGGGGGGATCCATTATTACAGTGTGAGCCAGAAGGTTCATTAGAGAAAAGACATCAGATCATGAAGGGGGATGACTTTCTCATACAACATTTCCTGCTGTTTCTCTGAGGGGGAAAGTCTAAAGTATTAATATGTTGATGTGCACATGTATCACATGAGCATGTGCGCGCATGCACACACACACACACGTGTGTTTGTGCATGTGTGTTTACACATGTGTGTGTGTGAGAGAGATAGATAGAGAGAGAGAGAGAGAGAGAGAGAGAGAAAGAGAGAGGGAGAGAGAGAGAGAGAGAATGAGAATTTTCCACTGCTTTTAGAAAGCCTGGATGCTGCCATTATTGGGTCTGATGTACATTTTCACTGGGCGAATAACTGACAAAAGATTGAAGAATTGCAGGCAGCACGTTTTGCACATGTGCTGCCTGAGTAATGGAGCCAAGCTTGGGGAAAAGCTGAGTGAGAGATGACACAGCTCAGCTAAATCATCTGAAGAGAGATTCATGAACTTTACCTAACTCTAGTCTTGAAAGTAGGAAAGGAAATAACTCCTCGGTGGCCTGGGACAACCACATCATAGCCTGTCATCCTTTAAGATTGTTTCCTAAAACAAATGGGAAGTCTGACCTGTTAGCCTCGCTAGAAATCAATGGTAGCAGATTTTATACATTTTCATAAACACAATTAGCATCGTGATTTCAAGGCTCACAATGAAACCGTGATGGATGAGAGACCTGAGAGAGCTTGCAAAGTCACAGACTCTGGTATGACTCATAGTTTCATTCAAAAGCCACCACCGTGCCTATGGAGATTGGCAATGCCAATGCTGTGGTAGTGACGACCGCCATTTTAGGGTTTTCTCTGATTCAGTATCTTTCCCATGAATCCAAAAGGCAAGGTTTCTATAAATTTTCCTTTTCCCACCACAACATCAGAATAGTTTCTATTAAATAGGAACCAAATGTTGTAATACTTCAGAATGGTTATGACGCCAACATTTTCTTAAGAGAAAGAACAAGATGGCCATTATTGTGACCCAAGTGGCTTATAGTTAGGAAGATGCCATGGCCCTCACGTTCTGAACTGTTCTCAACTTGAAGGGCTACAAATACTAGTTAGATGGATTTTCATATCTTTAACTCTAAACATCATCTTCTCCTTTTGATTTAGAACCCAAAGTTTATTTTAGGCCTTTTTAGCTCTGTTAAAACAAAACACATCCAACTGATTTTAAACAGCTTTGGGAACTGTTTAGGCAATCTGGAATTCATAGGGGTTTCTGCTATGGTCCCTCCTATATTACATAAAGTGGTCATTTCTCCCATTGCAGGGGAAGAAAAGAATGTTATTATTGAGAAGTTGGAATTTGGGGTTTTAAGCATGATCCAACACAAACGGCTGTGGTTTGGGGAACTTAACTTCTTCTAAACTCGACATCCTGAACTGGAATTAATTGCTCATTAGAGGCAGAAAGGGTTCTTCTTTTTTTTTTTTCATTTGAATGTAAGTGTAGCATAGAGGGTTTGGGGTTTTTTTTTTTTTTTTTTTTTTTGACATATTATGGAAAAATAATGTGGTTCTGAACTTTCATTTTTCTGCTTTTTTGTTATTTAGGTTTGGGATAGAGCCAAGGATGGCTGACTTATTTGATTACAACATAAAAAGAACGATTTCATTTAAACTTTTAAAGCGAATTGAGAAAACAATACCAAACTTGGATTTTGGTTCAGTCTTGTTAGGCTCAAAAGAAAATTAAGAGTGATGAAGAGTCATAAAGCAGAGGAGGAGAAAACAGCTTTGAGAGTGTTTAAATATGAATGCTTAAAGAAGGGGAGACACAAAATCTCTCTCTCTCTCTCTCTCTCTCTCTCTCTCTCTCTCTCTCTCTCTCTCTCTCTCTCTCTCTCTCTCTCAAGATCTGCCAGGAACTGCCCATCCCCCATTTCTTCTCTTTGCTGTGGGAGGTGGCCAACATTTGAAATCAGTGTTGTTAATGAGTGTGATGATGGGGCAGAGTCTTACTTCTATCATTGTGCACTAGGACCACATAGTGTCTATGTTACAGCCTCTTTGTTTGGAATATGTTATAGGAGACTGGGTTGAGTAGGCACTGAATAGATGATGTCATTGCTATCAATAACCTGACCTTGCATAATCTAGTAAACAAATAATTTGTGTGTACTTCTCTGTATTTCATCCTCACTCTTAGTTCAGCCTGCAGTTGACATTTCTTTGCTTTGGGGTTTTTGCAAGAGTGGAAGGGGGATGCTATTTGAAGTCAACTTTCTGTTGGCCTTTGATTTTTGCATAAGCTCATTAAAAAGATTAGGGATGCCCCAGGGTCAAAGATGAAAGGACTGGGCCTTAGAAAGAAAAGTATATGTGTGGGAGAGAGGAAAATAGATATTGACCTTTGGAGCAAATGGAATTTGCCAAAATAGTGCTTACTAACCCTGACAGGATAACAGTCACCACCTGAAGTCACCCTGTGCCTCTCAGCAGTAGCACAGTGAGTGGGGCTGTAAGGCCTCCTATGATGCAGTGTATGCTGTACCATGGCCCAGAACTCCAGAATGAACAGAGGTCAAAGGAGAGCAGATAATGATTACAGAGACATGGTTGTCTAGCCAGTTGAATGGATGGCTTCCAAACACCTTGGCATGCCGACTATTGAAGACATTTATCGAACACTTCCTACATGCCAGGTGCCACTGAGAGTGCTTTTCATGCCATCATCTACTTGTTCCCATACTTATATGAGATGGGGCCATCAGCAGCTTATTAAAGGAGACAGAGAAGTAGAAAATGACCCACATGCCCCCAGTTGGTAATTGCTATATGTAACCTTGATGCAAACTCAGGCAATCACTTATGATCCTGATGTAATGAAATATGCTGAGATGCTCTGCTTGCCCGCTACATTTCTAACAAACAGTGCTCAGACCCTTTCTGCGTTAGAAAGACAGGATGAATGGACAGAGCGAATCAGGGTGTCTGTCTTCCAGGGCAGATGATTGGTCCAGCAGGGCCGATGAATCATGGCCTGTGTTACTGTAACTGGTGCCATGTCTCCCAGAAGGCAGATGTAGAAACAAAGAGTTTCCTTTAGAGGATGTGAGGACGAGTTTACTGAAGAAATAGGTTCCATTTTGAGAATCAGATTGCTGATCACAGGAAGTCAGTCAGACAAGACCATGTGACAAAACTTGGGCCGTACAAAGAGAAGCCTTGGAGAAAGCACAGGCTGGTGGAGGGGTCACATAGTGACAGGGAACAGACCCAGGAGTCCATTGTGGGGAGAGTTTGCACCTGTCGGTTTTCTCATCCCACATCCTATACTTCCTCTACAAACTTGATGGGGACTTCTGGGGGCAAACACTGACAAAATGGTAAATTCTGGGGAGTGGGGGGGGGGTGGAGGTAAATTTGAGCACTGGACTTTAGGAGGAAGAGTGGGCTTCAGTGGGGAATCATGATGTAAGAAGTCAGGGGCATTTAAAGCTCAGGGAGTTATGGGAGACACTGTTACGTGTCCAGGAAAGGAAGGAGAAAATGTCCTTCTCTTCCTCTGTCTCTGGGGCTCTCTGCTGCTGCTCCAGCCAATGACACTATGATGAGTACAACGTGCCTGGGTTTTAGTGGAATATTTGGATGCTGCCTTGGGAACCCCACAACCCTTTCCCCGCCCTACCGGAAAAAAATCCATGTCTAGTTCTAAGTTGCCAGCATCTAGATGTCTCTTCAACACAGTTTATTTCCGTGTTGGGGATCGCCTGTGAACATGTTGCCTCCTTTCAAGATGACTGATTGTACAGTGTAAAAGCTGGAGGTACACTCACATGTTATATGGCCCAGCTTTTCCTCCATGTAGCGTGTATGGCAGTGTGTTCCTGTGAAAGTAGCATAGAAACATAAAGGCTAAAGCTGCTACTGCGAACTGCGAAAATCCTCAATTGCTTTTATTTCCTTTCTTCGGCAGTCATCTTTTACTGAAATCTAGGTGAATAAATTCCAGCCAATAAACCGGCATTTCATGCCTTACCAACGATTAGTTCAACCAAGCTTCAGGTTTTGCTAAAGCCACCTAACTCACAGAGGCAGTAGGTTTTCCTCTCTTATATAGGTTTTTTGGTTTTTTTTTTGTTTTTGTTTTGTTTGTTTTTCCCTGCTTTGACATCATTTACATTTTTCAGTTCAGCTGTTTTGGCTCTGAGGGAGATAGTGATCTGTGGGTAGAGTCGACCATTGGGGAGGCTACTGTGTATGGAGCTTCATAGAGCTAACCTACCAAGTAAGGGATGACTACTATATGGAAGGAACTTGAATCTTGACTGGCCCATGAAGACCCACGTGTTAGAGTCTTGGTCCCCAGGGCGATGCTATGGGAAGGCATAGAGCCTTTAAGGGGAGGGCCTGCTGGGAGGTACTTTGGTCCCTGTGGTTGTGCCTCAGGAATGTACTGTGCAGCTCAGGCCCAGATGTGTCTCTTTGGTTTCCTGGCCATCTGTTAAGCAGTTTTTGTTGTGCTACTCCTCATCTTCTGCCATGATTTGGTAGCTCACCACAGGCTTAAAATGATGGGCCAAAGTGATTATGACTAGAAGTGTAATTCAGTACCGTGAGCCCAGGGGACACTTTAATTTTTGAAAGTTAGTTATCTTAGGCATTTTGTAACGGTGACAGGAAGCTGATGCAGGTGCCAACTCCAGCTATCTCTGCATACATACTGTTAATGGCTTTAGGTTTTTAATTCATTCTGTGGCTTCAAGGTTTTAATAAAAGAATGAATGCGTCTCAAGAATGAGTATGTTATTGTCTTAGTTAGGGCTTCTATTGCCATGATAAAACACCATGACCAAAAGCCTGTGGGAAGGAAAGGATTTAGTTCATCTTATACTTCCTCGTAACAGTTCTTTGCTGAGGGAAGTCAGGGCCAAGCCTCAAAGCAAGACCCTGGGGGCAGGAACTGAAGCTGAAGCCACAGAGGGGCCCTGTTGACTTGCTTGCCCTTGATGGCTGTTCAGACTGCTTTCTTATAGCAGCTAGGACCAAGCGCCAGGGGAAGGGGGCACTTCACATAGTGAACAGGGCCCTCAGCATCAATCATTAATCAAGAAGAAGGGACATTTTCTTAGCTAAATTTCTTCCTTTCAAAATAACTCTGGCTCATGTCAAGGTGACATAAAAGTATCCAGTGCAGTTATAAAGGCAATATGACCAATTCTGTCTAAAGGAAGCAAGCTTCCTTAGTTACTTCGAAGAATCTGGTTGCTTCTATAACTCTTATATTTAAGGTTTACCAAAAATGTCACTCTCTTCAGGCAATTTTAAAGCCAGAAGTCTGCTAATTTCAGATGAATAGCCCAGAAAAATTCACTTGAGATCTTGGATAGTTTAAAGGCACTACCCTTGGCTGTCCTGGACTCACTTTGTAGACCAGGCTGGCCTCGAACTCACAGTGATCCTCCTGCCTCTGCTTCCCGAATGCTGGGATTAAAGGCATGTGCTACCACACCCGGCTGAATCGTTATCTTTTTATGTAGCAAAGAAGAACAGAAGAACAACAAATTGGAAATTGTGGGCAGCCCCAATTCTTCCTAATTAATAATAAACAGGAAAAAAAATGCATAAACATGAGATCTTTAAAAATGTCAGATGATAAAGTTGATCTGATTAGAATTTGAAGTTGTTTTAGATAACTCCTGATTGTCCCTGACTTCCATTCCCATCTGTTAATGGTACTCCAATGTCTCCTGGGGTCCTTCTCACCCAAACTTACCTATAGACTTTTTGGTTCTGCCTTATAACCCTGTTCTTGCTTAGTTCTGGTTACTCTGTCTTTGAGGGGTGGCTTAGGCTAAGCCAATCAAGCCACGAGCACCTCACTGAATATCATTTTTAGCACATTCTGGCATCTGCTGGGTGTGAGAATTTTCACAGAGTCAACGATGGCCGCGTTGCCACTACCTAGCCCTGAGAACAGTGCCTACAGAGAGAACTGGGAAGCTGAAGGAGGGAGAAACTCCCAGTGGCCACTCTGCAGGAGCTGGATGCAGCCACTCCAGAGGACAGCAGTGCCTGTGGGCAGCTCTTCCCAGGGACCAGCAGTTTTGCTTAAGCAATTGAAATCAGGTTTCCATTCTTTGCAACATAAGAGTCAGGCAACTAATCATAACTATTACTATCTTTATTTATTTTTATTTTTTGCTTGGCTTTTGCTTTTAATAAAATTAACCTCTTTGGCGACCAGGCACAATTTACCTATGAAAACTCACTCAGCAAGGATATTTGTATTTATCTATTTATTGGCAAGGTTTTGCAGAACCACACTGGTCTCAAACTTGTTGGGCATTAAGGATGACCTTGAACTTCTGATCCTCCTGCCTCCATCTCTCAGCTAGAATGACCGGCATGAGTCATCATATTGGGCAGTGCAATTTGTTTTTACGAGTTGCCTTCAAGGAACATACAAAGAAAATACATTGAAAGTCTCATCTCTGGTACCGGACCGTTGGCAGTAGGAGCTCACACTGTTATCTATCTCCTAATAGAAAACAATCTTCCAACTATTTTTGCATTTGCTTGTTGTCTTAGTCACTTTTCTATCACTGTGATGAAATGCTGTCACTAAACGCATCTTGGGGAGGAGGAGAGGGTTTATCCATCTTACCTGTCCAGGGAATAGTCCGTCATGGAGGGAAGTTGGGGCAGAAGCTCAAGCTAGGAGGCAGGAACTAGTGCAGAGTCCATGGAGGAGTACTGCTTACTGTCCTGGTCTCCACGACTTATCCACCCTCCTTTCTTACTGCACCCAGGCCTACCAGCACAAGGCTGAGACCACGCTCAGTGAAGTAGTCCCTCCCATTAACTTTCAATCAAGCAAATGCACCACAGCCTTGTCCACAGGCTAATCTTGTAGGGGAGTTTTCTCAGCTGAGGTTCCCTCCTAGCAAATGACTCTAGCTTGTGTCAAGGATGCCTCTTGCCTATGGTGTATCTGCCTTCAATCTCTGTCTTAAGATGGTTAGCATGACCTCAGCATTGTGTCATCCCTCCCTTCTGAGTGCAAATGTTTACCTTTCACTCTGCAGGTCAGCTGCTGAGCATATTCCTTCAACTTGGTTCCTGAATCCAGACCCCAACAGAATGAGAAATCCTTTTCAAGTGTTTTCCTTTGTTAACCCAGCCACTCCTTTTGTTTGCAACTACACTGTGCCTGCGCCTGAGCCAATTCCCTTCCTAGAAGGATGTGATATCAAGTTGTGGGTTTTTGTTTTTGTTTTTTAGGACAGTGGAAACTAGCATGTCATGTTAGGGCTTAGATATGTCCACTACCAGGTTTCTCTCTCTCTCTCTCTCTCTCTCTCTCTCTCTCTCTCTCTCTCTCTCTCTCTCTCTCTCTCTCACACACACACACACACACACACGTTCTCCTTTATTCTCATCAAAGAGTCTATAAACTCTTTTGTACGTAAACATTCTTCTAACTTAGCCAAGACCGTCAAAAGGGGGGAGAGTAGTAATACCACATATTAGGCAGCTCATGATGAAGGCAACAATAGAGGCAGGTATGGGCAGTTGTAGAAAACTGAGAGCCATCCCATTTCCAAAATTACTTACAGGATATTCATGCTGCTATTAAGTAAGCAGATAATCTTTATCTGCTAATAAAAGAGACAGCCTGTTGCCAGAGGACAGTGACAGCCTTAACAAGTTTTACGGAAAATAAAAATATCAGCAGATAGCAGGTACCATTTTTTCTCCTGGCAAATGTTAACACTTCACAGCTAGCATATCTTGCTTACTTAATTGAGCCTATAAAAACCCACCAGGCCATTTCACAGGGAGCCATTGAAATTCTCTAGACCGATTCTTTATAGCTTTTCAGAGCCTGGATGGGAAAAGAGCTACAAAGAAGGCTGATGGAAACAATTTTTCAGCTCTCGAGCCCATATTTACAAACCTTGTAATCTCTGTGTGTTCACTTGTTTTTAAAATAGATGAAGTGAGTAAATCAGGCAGGTTATTATGGGTACTATTATTTTGGTTTGGAGAAGAAAAATATACCATTGACATGAGAGAAGAAGAATAAAATATGTTGACTGAGGCAAGTCCCGAATTGCCTAAATATCCTCCAGAGCACCTGTCCGCAGCTGACTGCGCCCAACACATCCAGCTGTCTGCTCTGAGACCATACAGAGGCTGGCTCCAACATTTCCCATATATCCTATTGTCCTACGGAGTGTTGGCTTAGAGACATGAAATTCTTAGCTAGATTGTGTGTCCCTCTAAAGTGGATATAATGCCATGTTCTTGCTGCCAATGGTTGGCCTCTACTGAGACTGAGAAAATGAATATTTATTGAAATTGAGGAAATATGTACTTATTAAAATTGAACAGGAGATAGGGACCATAGAAAAGAAATGCAGAGAAGAAATTGTGAGAGGTGTCTTAGGCTCAAGCCACTGACTGTGTGTAGTATCAAAGGGGAAAAAAGTCAGTCCCATTGAGAAAAATATTTTAAAATATTCATTGAATAATCTTTTCAGCAAACATTTTCATAATTTTGGGTTTAAAGACCTTTGTGAGGATAATTTCTTTCTCTCTGCCCTATTTTTAATCTAGTTTGAGAGTACAGCTGGACAGCTATATAAATAGAGTCAAGTAATCACTGGGGGAGAGGTAATGCATCTGCCTAGCTATTAGTAAAGTACTTGCCTTGCTGACATGAGAACCCAGGTTCTATTCTAGAGCCTTCATTAAAAATAATTAGTCAGGCATGGTGGAATGTGCTTATAATCACAGTGACAGGGAAGTGGAGACTATTGAAATCTTTAGGTCAGCCATCCCAGCCTAAGTGATCCAAGACCAGTGAGAGACTCTGCCACCCCAGAAAAACAAAGGTGAGCAGAGCCTGAAGAATGACACCTGTGCACTCACACAGACATGCATGCGTATCACTGAACACGCATATATAGTTTCCTGTCCTAATTCTCTAAGTTCTAGAGATCAAAAGCTATTTATTGACACCGCATTAGGTATTAGAATAGTCTGGGGATGCTCCAAAGTATACAGGAGAAAGCATGCAGGCTCTAAAAAAATCTGTAGCATTTTGAATAAGGGACTTGAGCATCTATCTGTAGAGTGGTTCTAAGGAGAGCAATGGAGAAAGTTAGTTGCAGAGCGATTGATCTTTCTATGTCCTCTCTCAGTAGCTCAGAAGTTTTCTGTAATAAGATGGTTTAGGGGACCATCGAGGCCTCTTGACCTGACTGTGGCACAGTGCTGGGGAAGCTCGAAGTCTATAAAATGTTTCTGATGAGCGTGATGAGGATGATGTGGCCTTCTTAGACATTCATGGAAGAGAAAGGGACCAGGGCTCAAGTTCCATTATTGAGTATTGAAACCCAGAATCCTTGTTGATTACCCAGAGAATTAGAGATTAGTTAGGGGCATCTCTGCTTCCCTGTCCCTTGATTTGACTTTAACAGGGACTCCCGTGGTGCTGAGGACCAGCCTACTTTAGACACTGCAGTCTCATGAGAGAGGCAGAATGAAGTGTTGACTTTCGAAATGTGCTCCCCTAGATCTCTCCAAATGAAGTGAGACAAAGGTGTGACTTCTCAGGCCTTGCCTAGACAAAAGGTGCCAGTGTTTTTCTTTGGCATAGGGAGAGAAGTGATGCTGAGATTCTCACCCGCAGTTTGGAGTATCTCAGGCGATCACAGAGAACACTTGTCTTTTATGACAGTGCAGTTCCCAGCATCCCTCTGGGATGCCTTAGACTCAAATTGTCTGGGAAACATGAAATCAGTCACATTTGGCAAGGCTCAACTCACCAGAGCATGGGAAACACAAATTAAAATAGATACTTCTTCAATCACTAAATTGTTTGGTTACAAGTTTGTTTGGTATAAAGGGAACCATTAGAAAAGGGGGCTGGGAAGGGCCTGGCCCCTCCCCCATCCCCAGCTCAGAGTCTGGGAGCTTCACCTGCAGATTCAGTGGAGGCTTAGCATCTTTCCTTTCTGCTCAAAGTAAAGAAATCTTTAAATAAGGTAAAAACAAAAAAGGCCAAAGGATAGTCATTCGAAAGTGGCTTTCTTACTGTGCTCATAGGAATTAATAAACACTTTTCAGAGCTTTGCACATGGTGTTCTGTTCTTGGGATAGTGGTAATCACTTTATCACCATTCTTTGGTTTGCTAAGGGAGTCTGAGCTTTGTGTATTGAATGCCTCACAGCTCTTGTCTAAGGCAGTAAATCAATGAGGACCAAGCTTGAGACAAGGTAAATTATTATTGCATCTGTTATTCCCTAGAAATCCTTCTTTTCTACTATTGAGAATCTAAAAGGCACATTGTCCCATCACTGTAAGTGTCATTCTGTTTAATTCTAACATCTGTGTAAAACCTAAATAGTTACTGGTTAGGATCCATAGACTTGACATCCCTCTCTCCAAAAAGGCTGACACTACTGGGTTTGGATTATCAATATGTACACTGTACTTCAGTTAAGATGTGTCTATACATTTCTTTGGTTTTGGGTTTTGTTTTTGTTTTTTGAGACAGGGTTTCTCTGTGTAGCCTTGGCTGTCCTAGACTCACTTTGTAGAACAGTCTGGCTTTGAATTCACAGAGATCCACCTGCCTCTGCCTCCCCAGTGCTGGGATTATAGGCATGTGCCACTGTGCTTTGTTTTGTTTTTTTGTCACTGGATCTCACGCACCTCGGGCTGCTTTCCATCTTACCATGTAGAAGAGGCTGGCCTTGAACTCCTGATCCTCCAACTTTAGTCTCCTCAGTGCAGGGATTACAGGTGTGTGCCACCTTCCCTGGCTCCATTAGTGTTCTAAAACTGCCTTCTATGGCCTTCCTGGCCTGAAGAATCACCATTTTTCTGAACAACAATGGAGAGATGCTGAACTAATGTTTGGTCCGCATGACTTTCATGACCTCATGGATGCGGATGTGAAAACTGAAGGGAATTAGGTACATTCTCCACACCTTGATCTTGTGAGCAAAAATATGTGTGAAACCAGAGCAGGAAACTCTCCTTTAAAGCGCTTGTCTTTCTACGGAGATGGGGGAGTAGGAGGCACCAGTCATCCAAGATGATACATAGGATAGGTTACAGGCAGGACGTCACAGTGACCACACTCAGCTCTGCTCCAATAACAGGACCAAGAGCTAATGCTTGTAATATGGATTGTATATGCGTTGAGTGCCAGCTGCAAGTCGGGCCCTGTAGCTGACAAGTTCTCATCATCTGGGGCATCTTTGTGGGTGCTCATGAGTTAGGGGCATATTGTAGGTAGACTTACGAGACAGGGAAAAGAATGGTGCTACCCAGAGATATGGGAGTGTCCCTTCAGGGATGACAGCATCCTTTACTGTTCCTTGAACACTGAATGAATTAGCACAGTGAGTCCTCCTACAAAAAGGGAGGGATAAGGGAACTTTTATCTCAAGGCATGTCATACTATTTTACTGGTAAGATTTGGGAATCATGAATTGCTCAGATCTCATATACAAACAAGTGGCATCTTTGACAACAGCCCCTTAAATTTTACTTTAATAACCATTTTCTAAAGAAGAGACAACTTGTATTGCAAAGTCTATTAATGCCAGGCCTACTATTTAAGGTCTAAGAGAAGGCACACAAGCATTCCTTGTCTTCTCTAAAGAAGCTGACATCTGCTTGCCCCACACCAGTGAGGTAGCCACCAGGAAGTAAGTGTGAGAGCAGATAGAATGAACAAGCACAGCTGTGTGGTTTCCTTTATATAAACAACTTCTGTGGGAGAAGATGGCTGTGGCCTGGGCAATGTTCATATCTATAAAACTCAAGAAAGCTGAGAGTAACCCGATATGCACAGGACTTTCTTGACCCGGCTGTGTACTTCTGCTCTGAATTATTTTGGTAGAGAGGAATTCATGATTGGAATCAGGCATGGGCTCACCCAGTGGAGGTCATGGTCAGACGGCCGTGATCTTCCCTCTTCGTTTTCATACAAAGGAAAGCCTTCTCTCCGAGCCTGGTAATACTCCTTCCGAAGCTTCTGGATGCGGTCAGCGGTTCCAGCCATGGGACGGCCACTGTAGCACACGAATAGATAGGGTCACATGGTGCATGACATCCTCTTTTACTTTCCCTATTTAAAGGGCCTGTCATCTAAATTTGAAAGATTTGACAATGTAATGTAAACTAGGAAAATGGTGAAATTAGTAATAAAAATGTGCAAAGAAAAGGCATTACACACACACACACACACACACACACACACACACACACACACACACACACACACACACAGAGACAGAGAGAGAGAGAGAGAGAGGGAACTCCGAGGGTCAAAGCATCTGACTAGGGATTAATAAATGCTTTGAGAATTAGAAGGTGAAATAATGTCATGACCTTTTAGAGCAATTAAAAGCCTCACCACTTTCCTTCTTATGATCATATATAAAGTTTTGGTTAAATTTTAATGTGGGTATTTCATTCCTTCAAATGTCATTGCTTATTTGAGATCAAATCCCAGTCATTTGACCTGAAGGTTGTATGTGACAAACGACTGCCTGACATGTGTCAGCATGCCTTTCAGTAAAACTCAAGAACATTTGGAGTATATACGTGTGTGTGTGTGTGTGTGTGTGTGTGTGTTGGTGACAGCAGGCTATAGGTCAATATGTGAGTAAAACTAGACCATAGGTAAGGAAAGAAGGTGAAAGATGTGGCAATAAGTGAAAGCCTTGGGTAGGGGCAGGCGGATGACACCTCAATGTTCTAGTGCGCTCCTTGTCCAAGGGGCATGCCCCTCTGTGTTAGCCACCGAGTCTACCTAAGACTTACAGCTTCCCAGTGCCACTTCGGGCAGCTTGTTCGTTTGAGTTGACTGGTTATGATTATCTTAACAGAATCAGGATTCTGCTTATGCTTCACGAATCAGACCGGGAAGAAAAAGACACAACAGATATACAGGTCTGAGCGCCTTTGAACTTCACTGGCTCATTTAAGGGTTGAGTGCCCAGCTGTGCCAGACCTCGCATTAAGATCGCTGTTAAGATGAACAGCTGATATTCTTGGCCTGGAAGAGTCACATTCTTGGAGGAAGAGGAAAACTAGGGTCCAGGAAGATGGTTGCCACAACAGGGGTCTGCCCAGGGGTTATGGAGCATGGGTGCTTAAATGTTGACAGGGTGAGATCAGGCCATGGAAACTGATGGTGGAAGGCTCCATAGAGGAGGTGACGCTCTAGTTCAATGTTTCTCAACCTGTGGGTCACGACCCTTTAAGGGTCACATACCTGATATCTTTCATATCAGACATTTACATTGGGGTTCACAACGGTAGCCAAGTTACAGTTCTGAAGTAGTAACGGAGTCATTTTATGGCTGGGAGTCACCACAGCACAAGGAACTGGATTAAAGGGTTGTATCATTGGAAGGTTGAGAGCTACTGATCCAGCTCTATGCATTTATAGACATCATAGACACTCAATGGCTTGGCGGGTAAGAGGAGGCAAATTCCAGGTAAGGAAAGCAGAGCAAGCAAATTTTGGGATTCATTTCCCAGGAAGTGCATTTGGGCAGGCAGAGGTCCCAGCTGCCTTTGCTCTGCCCCCTACACATAACAGATGATATATGCTCCCTTCTTCGTGTCAGTTAGTAAGAGTAAATGCTGGTGACCTGAGGCTCGGATAAGAACCACTCTCTGGTTTATGAGTTATGTGGGAGGGACTGTGGAAAGGGGAACAAGTGTAGACTGGACGGGTAGGTACCGGCCCTCATGTGAAGAACCTTGCATGTCAGTAAGGTCCTCACATATTACAGTTGAGCTTTACATATAAGAAGACATCTGCTTTTTAAAAGGTGAGCTATCTAAAAGCAAATTAAAGCATTTGAAAATTAAGCTGGAGAGTTATATAAAAAAAGAAAGTAGTGGATAAACACACTTCTACGACACGGTCTTCTGTTTGATGGCAAGGCAGTAGACGTATGGCCACACGTTGGCTCAGTGGTCCCTTGCTAGCGAGTATGCACTGGCCACGTGGCTTCATGGGTACATCTGAGACGGCAACTGATCAACAACGGATGCTTTTGATGTAGAAAAGACAAACCCAGAGGTGGAACAGATGGCTCAGCAGTTATGAGGACCCAAGTTTGATTCCCAGCACCTATGTCAGGAGGTTCACAGACACCCCTAACTCCAACCCCAGGGACTCTGACACTTCTGGCCTCTTTGGACACCTGCACTCATGTTCACGTACCCTATTCAGACACACATGAACACCCAGAATTGAACAGAAGAATAAATCTAAAAGAAAAATAAGACAAATGCTTGTGTGTGTGGTGGGGGAAGCACAGACCTTTATTTTCTTTCAGGATATATTTTAAATGCCTGAAAATAGTTCTACTCCTCCCCCCGCTTTTTTCAGTTAAAAAAGATGACCCCCCCAAAGACAATAAGGGCCAGCTCTGCTTCCCTGCAGCTCTCGTGGGGGGAGCATCATGCTCAGCTCCTTAGTAAAGCAGGAAGGCTATGGTGGGGTCCCATGCACACGCTTCTGCTGGGTGCGGGGACGTGAGAGCAGCATTCAAACTCACCAGATGAGTTCAATCAACACGGTGCAAACATCGCATACATAATCTATTAGTTTACCCCAAAGAAACTGAAGCATTGAATTCAAGTCGAATGAAGTCATCAGTAATAAAGGAAAACAGAAAAAGGAAAGAAAGGGACTGGTAAGGTGCTGTTTTTAAAGAGGACCAAACTCCACAATATCCTTCTATTTGTAGTGGGGAAAAAATCAGATTCAGACTATAAACTGTTCTTCCATATGCCTATAAATACATAAATTTTAAAAATATGGGTTTGATCAGATTGCCATTCTCAAATAAGACAGTAGGGCAAGAATATAAAAGCAGCTGTTCAGGATTAAAAAAAAAATCCGTGATGGCTGACAGGAGCATGGCTATTTACCTGGAAAAGAAATCTGGGCCCTGTAAAAGCAAGAGGAAAGCCATGGCATGTCTCCATGCAAAACGTGCCGTGTCTTCTCCCAAGTGGGAATATTCTAAGACAGTATTTGGAATACAATGCAAGTCTTTTATCACAACCTGGGACTATCTTTCAATATTTGGTCTTATTTTCTCATTCCTAAGCCTCTTCCTGCCCTTAGTAACAACAATGTGGTTTCCCAAGTGTTTTTATAAGTCAGTGTTAGGACTTACATATTCTGATTCCTGCTTTCAGCTCTTCTCATAGATAATATACACGCTTATCACTAAATTACTAAAATGTTACATATTATAGTGGTGCAGGCATAGCAATCAATTGATTATATTTTGTGTTGTGGTTGTGCACACTTGTTAATGTGATGTTGGATTTACATACACTTTGTAACAATGGTACCAGCTATTATAATAATAACTTACACCATAATATATTGACTTAAACGTTCACTTATACTATCTGTCAGAGTGCAGATCACTAATCAATGGAAGGACCCTAGGTAATCTCAGAATCCTTTTTTAAGCCAGAACTTCAGAAAACTACTAACAAGATATAGGGGTGGACACTTGAATGGACTTTATTTATAGTCCTAGTGTAATGGCTTTGAAAATACCTGAAAACCTGGAAAGAACATTGAAAGATAAGGTTTATTATTCTGCTCATGAAAACGAAGAAGACGGGGCTCATTGGTAACAGGTGACAAAGAAGGTCAGTCTGACTGCAAACATTCCTGCTGACTGGAGCTTTCTGCTTACAATAGACCCCCCCCTTTCCTTCTATCTCGTTTATCTTAGAGACTCGGGCCTCTGGCGAACACCAAACATCATGGACTTTAAGGCTAGCGCACAGGACTTGGCTCCTGAAGGTCCCTAGGTGCCTTCTGGCCTATCTTCTTGTTCTTATGGAATGTAGTAACATGAATTCTGGGAAAACTTCTGCCTGACACATTCAGAAGTGACATCAAGTTCTTATGTAACTCAAAGGATTAGACATTTTCCGTTTGTATCACTACTTTACATCGCTACTTGGAAGGTTAGGTTTTCTATGTTTGTTGTCTACCAGGCAAAGTAGAGTTTGGATCCTCTGTCTGTTTGTTTGCTTGTTTCTGAGCTTGGGCAAGGATGACAGCTATGCATGACCAAACCCAGCTGAATCCAGCCATTCTTACAAAAGCTCTATTTATATGTAGGTGACCAGTAATATAGGTTCTCGGATGGTGAATTAACTGAAGCCATGTATCAAGGCATTTATGTTATTTAAATTTTTTGTCAATTACATAGCCTATGTCTTTAAAGGCAGATATATTTTAAATAGGCCTTCCTTATAGCACTGCTGAGCTGGACAGAGCTTAATGTTGTAATGGGTTTCATTTTCTTTGCAATTATCCCTAGTCATAAGTAACCATCATATGTGAAACCCTTTATACCAAGGCAGCATGTGTGTGTGTGTGTATATATATATGTATATATATGTATTATATATGTATATACATATGTACATATATACACATATATGACTCTAAATGTACTCTTCCTTGCTCATAATTCCCTCAGTAGGAGTACTTTGTAGGAATAAGTATTGGTCTGAGCATGCTGCAGGCTTCTTTCCTTGCTGCTGGTATCTGGAGAGAGTGACCTAGCTTTATGGAGCATCTGTGATGTCCCAGACATAGTATCTGTGCTCATGTCATCCAATTCCAGTCAAATCTGTGAGGATGAAGTTGTTGGCATTTCCCAGACTCCTACACTGAGCCTCAGAGAAGTAGAGAAACACAAGTGCTGAGTGGTGGGGCAGGATTTGTGTGCCTGTAAAACTCTAGCTGTTTCTTCTATATCATGTTGCCTTGGGAGAAAGGCATTAAAATGCAGCAGGCATTTTGGAACAGCAGTTCACAGGCATTTCAATGCAGAGGGAATTTAGCACAGCACGTTTATAGGCATACCTTTTGATATTCTTTTATTTGCACAGATCTTTGCTATAAAAATAGAAATAGAAGTAGCTAAAGTAATAGCAATACAAGCAATGAAGTCTGTGTTCATTAAAGGAACGGTGTTGGAGCAATTGCAGACCGACATTTCTGGGCAATTAATATTATATCACTAACAGGCTTATGTGGGAAACTGGTGTAAAACCGAATGGGGTGTTGAAGAAAATCAACATATGACTAAGATCCCACATGAAAGACAAAGACTGTGGATGAGAACCAGGTTGGAGAGACAGCCAGTGCTGCCTGCAGCAGGACGCATTCTATCTATGTGGACTTTTAGTTTGCTAACTATACTTGAAATTCCACAAAGGATTCTAAAAAACAAAGCAAATCAACAAAACAAACAAACAAACAAACCAACAAACCACAAAAAACCGAACCATGCAGCTGAAGGCCGATTATTATTAACATGATTATTATCTTTTGTTGGTGACAAATTCATGCACAATAAAAATTCTGAGAAATTCTTATGTATTGAGATTCATCAATTAAAAAACATTTAGATTTATATACCCTCTAAACATGACAGCATTTATACATGTCCTATATTGATTTAATATTCCATGATGAAAATCCATAATTCAGAAGACACTTAATAACAAATACTTAATTTTAAGAGGGTTTAATTCTATAGAATTTTCCCAATTACACTTTGTCTGAAGAATATTTGATATAAACATGGACTGAAAATTGTGATTATCTAACTCCGCCCTTCCCAAAGAGTATCTATTCTTGCATTGGCATTAGATATTTTGATTTGGCATCCAGTGACACTTTGGGACCCCAACTGACTATCCCTGGAGATAGCACTTTGGGGTTCTTGTTTCTGATTTCTTCTCAAATTTGTCCTCATTATCTACACTGATTTAACCGTCCTCACAGGAGTAAAGATATTCTAAAGAGATGCTTGTGCCCTTCCCTTTGGCTATCAAATTATTAAAACAACGGACCTTAAGAAATTGGAATTTTCCCAGGAGTATTATTCTGGTAGAATGGTAAGAGAGAGAGAGAGAGAGAGAGAGAGAGAGAGAGAGAGCCCTAATGTCAGTCAGAGTGGGACCTTGTCTTGGGAACAGATTTCACATTTATCTGACAACTTGTCAGATCACCTTGCAGGAGAGACTGGATGAAAGTCTATGATGATGGGTAAGAGCACACCTACACCAGGATTTCTTAGTGATGTGTGCTTCTTGCCTTCTGTGTAAGTCTGAATCTCATGCCCAGGGACTGTAAGACAGGCTTGGGGAGGACTGGACCTCTTTGTTCCTTTTCCCAACTGGCTATAACGAATAAATCTTGTTTTTCTTCTGGCTTTTCAGAATTATTTGTCTCATTAATTGGCCTATTGAGGATGGTTGGCTGAGCCTATCTCGTTAAAGATGCCAGGACCCAGGCTCTGATTCTAATAGCTTTGGTGAAACGATAATCTCCATCTTCACTGAGTTTTGCCAATAGTTTTCCCCAAAATAATAAGAGTTTGCCTCGATCATACGGAAATTTGATCTCTACTAGACTGAAGTTAGCTTTGTAATCAAAGCAAATACTCTGAAATCAAGACCCTGTTGCTAAATATGACTGCTTTTTAAATTTCTTGATTAAGACAATGGACTTAGTGAAAAGACAAACAAAGCCCGGGTTTGGTGGGCTATGACTTTAATATTAGCATTCAGAGGCAGAGGTAGGAAGATCTCTGAGTTAAAGGCCAACTTGGTCTACAGGGTGAGTTTCAGGACAGCCAAGGAAACACAGAGAAATCCTGTCTGAAAACACGGTGTGGGGGTGGGGCAAACAATATTAGTAATAGACAATTCATTTTTTTCTATGTGAATCCCATTTTTCTCCAAGGACTACTTCCTTTAGTTGTGCCAGGTGATGCACCTCACAGGAAGTCAGGAGTCAGGATTTATGCTTCTTAAGGTAGAAATATCACGTAACAAATTGGTGGTAGAACTTTGGGAAAGTATCTTAGGCTCTATAGTAATATGCCCCTCTGAAAAGTGTGCATCCGTCTGTGTTTCTAATGCGGCTCTAGCCTACAGTTTATGCCAGGATGCAGGGGGGGCGTACTCGACAATATGCTTCAGAAGAATTGATATTCAAGTGGGAGTCATAAGAAAGAGAAACATCTACACAAGACATGATGCTGTATTAGCTCAGCCTGGATCCTGGTCCTTCCCTGAGCTGGGCTGGTGGTATTTGACCCAGATGCAGAAATGTGGCAACATGCCTTGGCTCACTGGGCTCCTGACTTTACCATGGCAACGTGAGCCAGCCCTTTCATCTTCCTCAACAGGCTTCCTGCTCCCAGCACCTGCTTCCTTTGAGATCCTTGTCTTGGTACTTCCAACCAAACTAGATGAATTGGACCCCTGATGGCTACAGCTTGAAAATTTGCCTTGGAAATTGCAACCCTGGATTGGACCTTGACCTCAGTGAATCAAGTCAGAGTGGCGGAGCACAAAGAAATGGAAGGCCCCTTTCCTCAACACTTTTTTAAAAATTGTTATTTAATTAATTTATTCAGATTACATCTCAATCATTATCCCATCCCTTGTATCCTCCCATTCCTCCCTCCCTCCCTCCCTCCCTCCCTCTTTCACTTTATTCCCCTCCCCTATGTCTGTGACCGAGGGGGACCTCCTCCCCCTGTATATGATCATAGGCTGTCAGGCCTCATCTTGGTAGCTTGCCACTTTTGATTGGGTAATGTTAAGTGCTTCTGCTTACACTGTGATCACAGCTGCCTTGAATGTAAATGTATTGATTCGCAAAGGACAACTTTTTCCTGTTGTGACTGAGATTTGTCACCAGATCCTTGTCAGGTCTTCAGATAAAAGGTGTGATTCTACCTTGCTCCTCATCACCTGAGACAACGCAGGGATGCTCTCTAACTAAGGTCAGAACATCCTGATTTCTCTATCTCCGGAAGAAACTGAAACTCCTCAGAGTGGCGCTGGCAGTGAGGCTTACGACTCAACAACAACATGAATCATTCCCACAGCTTCCACTCACCTTTACAAGCCCGTGACAGGTGATCACACTATTCTCAGACTACACAATGACCTGCTGGCTGTATTCAGATTTCTAAGGCCATTTTCTTGTCATAAAATATCTACTGAATTACTCATAGCTGAATACTATTAAGGCATATTTCCTCTAATACACATCGTAAAGTATTTGCAATCCTAAGTAATTTACATATATACTAGACCTTCCAAAGTCTTATATATAAATACATATGATCTATATTGTTTCAAGGCCTTTTGCCAATTTTATAAACGATATGAAGTACATGGGGATCATAGAAAGCTCTGCTAAGTGATTTATATGGTAATGTTTACTTTTAAAAAAAAAGAACTATTTTAAAATATAGTTGAAAAATTTACCCAGAATGGTAGCAAAACTACCCTTTCACGTCTTCTCTAGGTTTTTTCCTAAGAAGCATACACAGATGCAAAGAAAAGCAGATGTGGATCAACGTGCAGCTGTGTCTTCTGTTTAAGACGATAAAGGAACCGTGCCCCACATTGCAGCCCACGTAGACACTGCTGCTCTTACGCGCCTTACATCAGAACTGCATCTCACTGATATATTTAATTTATCAGAGCGTAGGCAAAAACAGAGGCTTGGGCCATTTTAAGAGCGATAGGTTCCCTTTAAACCTCCCATCTGCGGACACATCCCTGGACACGAGCTAAGTTAGTTTCCTTGAGCTGGTGTCCGTTCCTAACAGCCCTTTATTGTTTGTGTTCTATGCTGTCATTTACAGGGTTCCAGTGTTTGGAATGGTATTATGTATCCAACATGGTCGTGTAGATGCAAGGCAATGGCTGTGGCTGCTGCTCGGGCAGGGGAGAACCCATGTGCCGCAAAGCTAAAGGTGACAAAGTCCAGTGGGATTAGTGAGAGGGCAGAGGTAGGAACCAACACAGCACTCTCCTGTAGTGTCTTTCAGGCTAGGTTTGAATACATATAGATCTTATACCATGCAATGACTTTGAACACTAACTTTAAGACTTATCTCCCCTTGAAACCCAAAAAGTTTGGTTGAAAGAGTTTATGATCCAAAATAAAATGAACAAAATATAGATAAAAAGGTACATGGATGAAACCTGCCAAGTGCATGTCCTGCAAGCTCACATTCATTTACTTGAACTGAGCAAAGGACAAGGCAAGGAAAAAGGCAGTTTTGCCGTGTGTGATTCTTGAGCAAATTAATAGTAATATGCACACACACACACACACACACCCCTCCCAAAGAGCTTCTCACCAACAGCTATAGGAACTGAAAGGTAAAATTATTACCTTCTAGGCTTAAATCAAACACAGCTTGCGTCGTAAGAATACATATCTGATATTTAGATGTGGATTAAGTTTTCAGGGTCACTCTGGGAAAACAAGCCTTTGTGGGCTGCAGGCCACGAAACCTTGGGAATTTCCCAGGCCTCCATGAAATCCTCTCTTCCTCACAAGAAAAAACAGAGAGGGCCTCTCCTCCCAGGGGACCATGGGGTGCCATCACCCCCACTGATTCTCAACAGCTGGACATCCAGACCTTCCCCTTTGAATAACAAGGAAGTAAAGCCCTAACAGATGACGCAACCTCAAGGAAAGGTAAAGGAATTCCAAGGCTTCAGTGCACGGATGGTAGCTTTGTAATTGAGAGGACGGTCTGCAGAACGCACACATGCCAGACAGTTAAAATGTAATTTCTTACACAGCGAACCCTGTCTCCCACCTTCTCCTTCAATACAAGAGTTTAGGAAAATAATAAAAGCGGCAAGGCAAAACATACTAAAAAAAAGTTTCTCAGTGGAAAGAACCTAAAAATTATGGTTTAGATCTACTCCAGATGTTGGGAATCAATGTATTTTATACATACATACATACATACATACATACATACATACATACACATGTAACTTAGTCCTGACCTTAGTGTCTGTTAAGAGCACATATAACACACTATGTAGCCACACAGAAGTGATGCTTGGACCACAGCTATGTGACCACGGGGAAGATCTTAATGAATATATATGGTGTTGAATCTCACAATCCGATAGACAGGTAATTCCACTTGCAGTATAATGATATGATTACTGTTAAAACAAGTAGGTCAGCCAGACTAAGAACTTACTAATAACGTGTTCTGAGAAGATCTACATTGATTTAATTTCTTGTACACCTTAATGTATGAATACTACTATCTTCTGCGGTGCTAAGTATGCTTAGAACAGCCATCCAATCAAAATAGACTCTTCACTCCAGAGAGTTACATAAAAGGGAAGATCTACTTACATCCCAAAAGATGCTGGGTCCTAGAATATCCCATAATTCTCATTTTTTTTTCAGGATGGAAGGTACACTTGGGTATATTGGTACTCTCTGCTGACCTCCTGACCTCAGTGATTAGGGGACTGTGGAAAGTCAGTACTGTCATGACTATCCTTATAGATCATTTTGTTTGTTAAAAGATGTTCAGATTCTTACAAGTCCTTGCTAAAGAAATGCCAACCTCCTTTTCATCTTGGAATGGAAAACAGTAACTAGACATCAAACTTGGACCCTTGGCTGCCTTTCTGGGATCCCTCCAGTGACTGACTGTTTTATGACCTGAACATTCACTTGAATTTTACTTTTTCTCCAGTAGGGCCATTTCCCTGTCTCTGGGTGTGGGGAAAGGGAAAGAGTAAGATCGAGATCTAACCCTCAGGGACTTCACAGTCCAGTGGGGGAGATAAAATAAATAACTATTTATTTATTAGTAGGTGACATAAATGTGCGTGTGGCAGTTATCATGAGGAAGTGTCATGGCGTGTAATGAAATCCCCGGGCAGCTCCTCAGATGAGGTGGTAACTCCACCTGGGGAGGTCAGGCCTGGTGGAGAGAAGGAGGCATGGGCATGGCCAGGAGGCTAGACATGGAAGGGGAGGAAATGGACCACGCTACAGGGAGCTACAGGGAAGGGAACAATGCTGGCATGGTAGAGCAGGAGTGTATGGGGAGCAATGGGAAATTAAGAATTTGAACCACTCTTACTCTTCTGAGTGGGACAGTGGAACTTCCAAATAGGATAACAACAGCATCCTTGGATTTTGATCCAAGGTCATCCTGGAAGAGCTGACCTGTGAGGTGAACCCTTGACCTCTATGGGATTTTCTTGCATTTTTTGATCTCTCTCTCTCTCTCTCTCTCTCTCTCTCTCTCTCTCCTCCTCTCTCTCTCTCTCTCTCTCTCTCTCTCTCTCTCTCTCTCTCTCTCTGTGTGTGTGTGTGTGTGTGTGTGTGTGTACAAGTCAAGTTGACAATGGGCTGCATCATTGGCAACACTCAGTTTCTAGTCCCATCTTCCAAATTATTGGAGGCTGAAGCTGAAGATTGAGGCAATGAGAAGGGCACTGAAACTTTCAAGATTTTTTTTTTTTTTAATAACCAGAGCTCTTGTTTATCTGACATGAACTGGTGATTATGTATAACACACACGACACATCATTAATACAGTGACAAATTTCCCATTAGGGGAAAGGTACTGGCTGCCAAATCATGGGTCAGAAAGTTAAAGCAACATAAAACAAAACAAATGAAACCAATCAGTTAGGGATTGACAAAGACTTTTCTTTTCCATGGCGTTTTAAGAGAAAACAGTCACAGGATATTAATTAACAAATAGCCACTGCCCTATTCAGGGGAGGCATTGGTGGTGCTACAGCTCAGCCATGGAGGAGTGTGCAGCTGTCACTTAGATATGAAAAGCGAATGAGTCAGCAAATATCAAAGAAGGAGGAAAATTAGGCACTATGCTGCCAACAATGGAATTCAATAAATAAGTCACAGTGAAATGAATAAAAGCCATGCCTTCCTCAGTTTTTAATAGCCTGTCCATACTGTGAGAGTAGCCAGTTTGCCCATAAGCACAATGTCAGGTACGGCCTTTGTCATCCACGTGAGGGGAGCATGGAGGGATGTGTGTGTGTGTGTGTGTGTGTGTGTGTGTGTGTGTGTGTGTGTGTGTGTGTGTATGACTATATATCCAAATAACAATGCTTTTGTACTTTATTTATATCACTGAGCAAAGCAGCTCTCCAAGCAACACTGTACTTCTTCTCCAGCTAGTTCCATCAGTTTTATTAACCATTGCCTTTTTGTCAGCTCTCAATTATCTGTAGAAATGGATGGTTAGGACAGGTATGAAAAAAAAAATAAACACAAAAGACGATTTTTTTTAAAAAAAAATCTCATTTAAAATAGCAATATTATTTTCTCTCCCAACAAGTGTTTTTCCCAGAGTTATAAATAATATCCCAATTAATTGACTTAAAGTTCACATTCTTTCCCACGGACCAGCCCCTTGTTTGGTAAAGTTAATAATGAGGTAGGGAAAAGGCCAGAAGGCAGTCCGGGAGAGGAAGAAGAAGGAGCACAAAGATGCAGATGATGAAAACTGGATGCGGGCAGTTGGGAGTTAATGACCAAGGAAACATTTCCCTCACAGAGCCACTGTCTTACCAGAACAGAGGAAGGAGACTTTTCAGAGGAGAAAGGACCAGGTATTAATTTTCTGAGTGGACACATGTTAAAGAGCTCGCAAGTGCACACATATCCACAAGGAACTTTTAGGGGACCATGTCTGTTTTACAGTTTGCTGTGGCTTTTATTGTTAACTAATCCAAAACAACCAATGCCATTAACTCATTATTGTTGGGGACTATTCGCGCTGAAGTGCAAACAGGAAGGCCATGTTGGATGGCTCTGCATTGTTCTGTGGACTGAATATTAGCATATGGGGGAAGTAACGCGCTTTATTAGAGACTTCCCAGTCTACAATGAATTCATCTCTTATCCAAGAATAAATAAACCGGTTGCCTCCTAGCTCAAATTCTCTTCGAATTCCACATAAAATCTAAGCCACCAGGCTTAAATTGGATCACTGTGTTATTTCTTTATATATTACCTGGCTTACTTTAAAAGTTGAATACTTATTGTATATCTAAGAGAGTTCTTAAATTTATAACCTGCCCTCTCCCCCCCCCCCAAAAAGGAATCATTTCCTCTTCTTCAGAACAGCTTTTTAATACCACATCCAAAATATCTAGGGAATTGGAGGGAGAAAAGGGAGGGGTGGGAGAGGGGCTAAAGAAAGGGAGCTAATGGTCAAAATGCATCCTTATAATAAAATGAGCTTCCTAATGGATGCTCACTACAGGAATAACATTAATTCAGTATTAGGACTTTCACTGGAAAAAATATGAATGCAATTTATCTTTTTAACTGTCAGCTGCATTTCTAAAGCTCTGAAGTCTTAGCTTCCAGGGCCCTTTTGTCTTTCTGCCATGGCAGGGATATCTTGGACAGCTGTAAGAGCTTTCTAAGCTATCTTTCTCAAAATCCATTAGCTAATTCAAGGAACCTAATTAGAGCTGCCATTTTGATGGAGCGTACTGAATACTCAGTACAAACTAGTAACACCATCAATGTTTATTAGAAAATCACAAAGCCCAAAGTGCTCCATTCCCTATGAATATTAATGGGAATACAGCAAACAAAATATTTATTAAAACACGTGCTTAATACCATCAAGGTTTACGGACAGACACCAAAAAGGGAGAGGGAAGCACTCACTTGAATGGGAAGGCCCTTGCCTGTGGACACACAATGGACTGAGATTTAGACTTAGGCAGCACATAATTATTATGTGTACACCCTCCCCACTTGTCTCCCTGGGTTTTGCACCCTGGGATTCAGTAGCTCACAGCTGGGAGGACAGATGTAAGGCTGAAGGAGGAGGTGGAGGCAGCCTTAAAAAAAAAAAAAAAAAAAAAAAAAAAAAAGGAAAATAAAACCCCAAACAAGTGCCTAGTGCCACACATCCTTGTCAGTGGAGAAATAAGCCTTGCTCCTCTATAAAACCAACACTGATGAGAGTGCTTTCTAACCTCATCCATATGATGGTGTTGTCCAGGCAGCTGTTATCTCCTGTTTCTGCCCACAGACGTGGGAAGGTGGGAGTGCCTGAAGCTGTCAGACTCTTGTTCTGTTGCTATGCCAATGGAGCATCTTCCAGTAGCCTGGACGGCTTAGGTACTGACCCACGCTATCCTGCAAAGTCTCTTAGAAGCAACAACGCTCTTTGGGCAAGGCTTCTGTCAGAGAGACCCAATCCTCTCTCAAGATATTGCTTCTCTTTTTTTTCCTCCTCCTTTGACCAGACTTCCTAAGAGCAATCGTCTGTTGTGCCCTTTTGTCTTCTGTCATCTCACCCTTATCATCTTGACTGGCGGCAAGCTGCTTGTACCTTTACAACTGCTTAAACTGCCCTTCAACCCCTCACTGACCTCTGCAGGCTGGATTTTAAAAGCAAATCCTTCTTCAAAGTCTCTTCTATCTTTATTTCTCTGGTCTCTGAACCCAGGCTTTCTGCAGGTAGGGGCTGGAGTCAGCTGGCCCCACGTGCCATGGTTAAGATTTCTGAATCTCACTTGAAGGGAAATGTGCTCACCACAGATTTTTAAGGCAGGAAGTGACATGGTTGAAATGAAAACTTTAGGTCACAATTCTAGCTTTTCGTTGAAGGGCAAAACGAAAAGGTTGTTGGCATTTAACAAGGAAGCCCTTTCTCACCGAATTAGGTGCGTGATGGAGAAGCTGGTAGATGGGCCAAGTGGGAGCCATGGTGACGAAGAGAAGTAGACAGGTTCAGATGCATTTGACTCCAAGCACAGCATTTGTTCCTGGCCCATTCCTGGTAGAGAGTCCTTTCCATTCTGCTGTGGAATTCTTACAGTACTTGGCCTGCGCATATATTATGGCCCTTTCCCTCCTTCTGTGGTATTGTAATCATTCTCCTGTTTTATATATTTTTAATCTTCACCTACCCCTCGGGAGTCGGCAAGGGTTGCAAGGTGTTTAATCATTCTTGTATCTTCTATAAAATCTTGGCGCAGAGTCCCTACCTGAGATACCTCTAAGTCATAAGGGTTTGTGGGAGTTGAAAACAAGAGAGCCATTTATGACAGTGCGCAGTGAGTGACTTTAAAGTAGGAAGGAAAGGGGTAGAATTGCCCTTGGTTTTAAGGATGAGGGAGACTAGGTACTGTGGCTGGGGGAGCGGGGAGTATATGTGGGAGAAACAGAAGGCTGCAGCTCCTCAACAGCGCTTTCAGGAGCAGCCTGGAGAGTGTCCTTTTCTTACCATATTTCATCCCCACGTGCATAAGTGGAACACTACCGTGTATACCCTCAACAGCATACTACAAGTCACTCAGCCATTTCCATAGCTTACATAGATAGTTTACTGTTTAAAGAAAGTTCCCTACATTTTTTTGAAGTTCTCTCTGCTGTGACATGTTCTTGTGGCCTCCTGTCTTCGGGCAGCAATTGCTGCAACATTTTTGGTGTCATCAGCTCCCATGAGAACTGTCTAGGCAAGCAGTAATGTGCTCCACTTATTAATACTTGTGGAATATGTGTGTGTGTGTGTGTGTGTGTGTGTGTGCTGAAATGATGTTATTGCAAACCTTTTCTGTGCTATTTCATACTAAATATAGCATGCACAGGCCTCGATGAAACTGTCTGGAAACTGTGAGATTGTCCAAGCTCACGGATACAGAGAAGGCAAGCTAGCAGCCACTGGCTGACCTTTATCCTGGAGTTAAATTTAGCCCCTCATCCTCATTAGGATCTCACTGTCAAATAGTACTCTACCCTGATTAATAAATTTGTCTAATAAGCATATCACTTCCTAGCACTCTGCAGAGGTAGTTGAAAGCTCAGGCAGTGTTGGGAAGAATTGCTGGTTGGAAATGGTACACTCCATATCCAGGGAAAGCAGAAGCAACCTCTCTTGTTTAGTCAGGTCCACCTCTGAGTGAAAGGGTGGATTACGATATTAAGGAGGGGACATGCCTGTCACCTCCGAAGTCAGTTCAGACGAAGTATTGGAAACCCACCTACTAGATGCTCCGAGTTGGTTTAAAATCCAAAAACCCACACTTTGAAGTACTTTGATTACTATTTTAAGGAGAATTGGGTAGGCAAACAGGCTTAAGGTCGGTGGAGGAAAGACTCAAAGATAGACGTTCAGAGCAATCGGGAAGCTACTGCTACCCACTCAACGCTGCTGGGATAAAGTGAAGAACCTTAACCTTAGCTCAAGGCTTTGGCTGTTACTATGAGACAGAGGATGCTGGGTGTCTGCGGCAGCAAGACGTCCAACCACTTGTGGGCTAGCCCGCTGTAGACTGGTTATGGAAGCAGGAGAGAGCCGCAGAGCATGTGGATCCAGAAGCCGCGGGGAGGGCTGGGGGCAGGGAGATGGGCTTCCTAAACAGCATCTCTTTCTGATGCTATCCAGTTCCTGCCTCTTCCTACCCTGCAAGCACTCCCCTGCCTCAGCCGTGGCGATTCGGGGGCCAAGCTGGGTGTTGTTTACCGTCCTGTAATGTTCCGTGCTGAAGTCTTAGGGACCATAAAATTGAAGTCTGTCCCCTTTGCTTCCCTAGACACAAGAATAGGAAAGAAGCCGAAAATCACGTGATTTCATTTCTGTTGCTGTTGTTTTCACAGAACAAGGGTCCCCAGACAAGGAGAGACATCTGTTTACCTCCACAGTAGGTTTTTCTGTTTGCTTGCTGTAGCCATTTTACTGCTTTTGTTATCCCGGGGCCTCCAAATCTTCACAGGAGACACTTAGACGTATCCCACAACTGTACACTTCAGGGCAACGGAACATTAAAAGAGGATTTGTACAGTTGAGGTATGGCTCAAATTTTGTAGGAGACAGCCACTAGAATGGCAAAGGGAGAGAAGCTATAAAAATTTAACAGTCATGCTTCTACACACATCCTCTGCTCTGAACCAAAGAGAATATTCACAGAGTTGCTATAAAATACACAAGTCAGATTCAGAGTTGGCCCGCTTATCCACCCCTAAGACATCTGAGATGACTAATTGCGCAATAACCCGAAGCACAGTCCTTCTTGTACACAAAGGGTATCGTAGCTTAAGTACAGACGCAAACGTTTGCGGAGATCGCGACCAAGACCTACATCAGGGTCCATGCGAAAGCTTGAAACCCGGCAACTGGAACAATACAGAGCCAGATGTGCAGTTACTGAATTTTCTTTAAAGTACATCTTCACATAGAACCAACTTGGAATCCACCCATAAATATAAAGAGATATGTGAAAACACCATTGCCACAAATAACAGATGTTTTCATTACACTACCAGCACACACCCAAGGTAAAAAAAAAAAAAAAAAAAAAAAACAAATTTAATATACTTAGGCCAAACAAACAAAGCGAAACCCAAGAAAAGACAAGAAACATGATTAGAAGTTGAGCCTTCCAACAGGTGAAATTACTGTTAGTGAATGAAATAAATTATCCCTCCCCATGACTCCTGGGAAAACCAGATGGGTCACGTAAGAACTAACACTTTGTTTTCAAAGTTCTTAACGCATTGTATCTTGTGTAAACAGATAGCTATGAAATTCATTCACAGTTAAAATGAGAAAAGAAAAACAAAGAAGAGAACCACAGGAAGGTTATCAGGGTCAGGGGCATGCTGTGTCTAGAAGGGACTTTCAGACTGAGAGAGGACCCATAGACAGCGCATCAGAACTTTCCATCCCCCATCCACAGCCACTATTTAAGGTTTCAAAGGGTAGCAGAGACTCACGCATTGAGGATACTGATTGAAAACAAATGGAGTGAGAAGCCCACTTAACATGGTGGTTCTTTTAGAGGAAAAAAGTTAAAAAGAGAACTTCACCATTCTAGCTATGTATTTGGTTAGGAAAAAATGTGTTAAATTAAGTCGTTTTGCAGTCTAAATGAACCAACTTGAGATCTGCCTTGGTGTGCTGGTGGCTCACCCTACACGCACTCCAATGACACACGGCCTGGCTGAGGGAGATAGCTCCTTCCACTGCTTGGCTGTTAGTTTAAATCCAGTCCATGGACACTAAACCTTTCAAAGACAAAGAGCTACATTAATTTAGTAATTCTGGAGTGTTTAATACATCTGCCACTGTCTGGTGGTTTGCTTCATTTTCAGCCACTTGACAGCTACTATGATCACAACTTTCAGAGAGTCTATTTCCCCGTGTAAAATTAACAGCAATAAAGCAAGCTAAATGGAATATGACCAAATCACAGAGCCCTCAGACCGTGGGGCTTCAAAGAATCCTAGACGTGCAGTGGCAAGGGCTTGTGTTCCAAGCATAAACGCGAGCGCCGCCCGGAATCAGAGCCTTCGTTGACTAGCAAGACAGATGTCATGGGTACTCATTTGCAGATGTCAACAGAGTCGCCACCAACGAGGAGCAGGCTTGTGCAGTCAACACGCCCCCACCCAAAGCAAGGAACTTTTCTCTCCCTTTACATGGAAGACATTTGTACCAAATATAGTCCGTTCTCCTTGATAATTTTTCTTTTCTAATGGCTTTCTCCTCCCTGTGTGTATTTTCAAGGGGGAAGAAAAGCAAAGGGCAGCAAAAGCAGCCTTAAGTGCTTGGCAAATGATCTTCCTGAATCTGGACCTCATAAATCCTGTAAAATGTTATATTTCAACAATAGGCTGGAAAAGCTTTTCTCTGCAATGATGAAGCCTGGCTTCAAAATTTATGGTTTCATTTCAGAAATGGACTATAAAAAGAGACTGACTTAGCTGTCTATCAACTAAGCCTGACAATAGCAAATAAGGTGTGAGCTTTCAATGTCAAATAGATATTTAATATTAAAATTCTCAGATTAAACATTGCAAAGGGGTCTCCTGTGCATCACATGCTGATGAGAATAGTGATAGATGGAGGTTGGGTTGTCATAGCAATGTCCAGACCCTGAAGTGACATTTCTCTCAGTATCTACTGCAAGGGTATTATTTATTTTAATACTCTGTTCAGAAGGATGCTATTCTATTGGCAGGAAGGGTGAGTCAATTAAACAAGATCTAAGCAGATATGGTGTGGTGCAGCACACAAAAGGCCCAGGTGTACCATCATTCATTCTTTTTGTCAAGAGGGTTATGAAAACCCACATCTAAATGTGTCTTGATAAATACACATAGATCTGTTGAAGGGGAAAAAATAAGTTTATTCCAAAAAAAAAAAAACATTATTCCTGATAAAGGACTACTGAGGCCGAATAAAGCCCCCCAGTGGTAACTATGAAAGGTATGAGTTCCTATAATAATTCTTAACCTCACTGCTAAATTAAGCGACATGGTACCACTATTGACCAATCAAATTGGTGAAGTTTTAAAGGACTGAAATGGATAATACTCAAGTTATCAGAAATGAGGTGACATGAGTACTCTTTTCTATCGCTCATTGAAACATTTTTCCCTTTGGTGTTCTTTAGAAAATTATTATTAGCAGTATGTTTCAAGCTGTGTGGCAAAAGGTTCTAAATCTGTGCCTGTCAGAGAGTAACTTAAAACATGGAAAACTTGAAACTCTGTAGGTGTCAAATAATAAGGTAGAATTTACAAATATTACAGTATAGGTATAAAAATGTTTTATACAATATTTTGAGAATTTCAAAACATTAGCACATATAATGGCAACAAAAGCAAGAGGGTAAAATTAAATAGATGTAATCACTACATGAATTAGTACACGAAAGAGTCATCCTATCCCAGACACATACACACACACATACATACAACTGATATATTTTTATATGCAGTGAAACACATGAGAAAAATAACACAAGCTCAACAAAAATATTATAAAATGTTAGTATTTGACAACTCATGAAATAATTATTGATCTCTATTTTCTTTATGCTTTAATTTTTGTTTATTAAATTTGCTTTCAACTGCACAGAAAAAAAAAAAACGAGAAAAAAAAAGTATAATGAGAGGGACATGGCAGTCTAAGAGGCCTGTGATCTTGGCTTCTGGTACATTGAGGCAGGAGGATTATTAGTTCATGTTCAGCATGGGCTACATAGCAAGCCTTTGCCAAAAACAAAAAACAAAAAACAAAAACAAAAACAAAAAGCCCACCAAAACAAAAATCAGACCCCCCCAAAACCAAAACCCAAAACAAAAAAAAAAAAAACCCAAATGCCAAAACCAAACCAAACCGAAACTCCCCCCAAAGAAAAACCCTTTAAACACATCCACGTGTATAGCATTAGAGCACTGGGCAGAGGGAAGTAGAACCGTGGCATTTGTTAAGTGGTCTCGTGAAAGGTTTTTCTTCAGCCCCTTGCTTTCTCTTATCACCCTGCTGTGGGATAAATGAGATGGGACACTCACATGAGAACATTTTGTGACTCATAAACAAAGCTGTACATGGAGATTACTTTAAATCTAACACACCGGGGGAATTAACTCATGGAGAATTTAAGGGAGACGGAAGGTTAAGTTTACAAGTGTCACATTTGGTAGTGCGGGATGGAAGTCACTTAAACTTTCACAGGGAAAAGCATATGAGGCTGGACCGCAACTTTGAAACAATATCAACCTGGTAGCTAATCTTGTGGCAGACATAGGGGAGGTGTTCTGCAGTCGGTGCCCACTCGTTCCCTGCTGAGTTTTATTCCCAGTGGGGTACGGTATCACCCACATTAATGAGTGAAATGTGTCCGACTGTCAGGCAACAGAAAACCAGGAGCAGATAAACAATTTGCTATTGTAAAATTCCCTAATGGAGCTTAATAAGGGAGTGAGCATTTAGACACAACAGGGCTGAGACGAGACGTGACAGCTTCCATAACACGGAATCTCATTACTGTGTTGGTTGTCTGCATCATAAGTAGAGTTTTAAGTTTGCTTGTGTTTCTCATAACTGATATACCAAGAATTAAGTTGTGGTTTGAAAAAGACAGAAGACTGCGTGGGGTAATGTGCTGAGTTTGTGGAAGTGGGAGAGGAGAGGTTGGAGAGACTTAATGGTTGGAAAATGACCATAGCAGATGGCTCGAGTGGGGGGAATGACACGGGAAAAATACAGTAGGGAAACTGCATGAGTGACACAAGCACCTTCCTATCCCAGGGCTCAAGCGTCCGAGCTTCAAAAGAGTTTCCGACATATGAAATGATTCTACGCTTCTACCTGCAGTGGCCATGTCAGCTTTCATTTTTGGTCATTTTCTTTCTTATTTCTTTTTAATCCCCCGTCCTAGGTTATCAGTTACCGCCCCCCCCCCCCCGCCATATAAGTAGCTACTTCTTTTTATATTCACTTCTGTCCCCTTTGATCCATGTATTCTTAGGTCTGGAACGGAGAAGTGGTTCCCGCTTTTCCCTCTGGTATCCACACCCAGGCCTGATAACCACACAGAGCCTGGCAGCTGTGAGTGCCAGTTTGGTTCTCAGGGCATATTGCTTTGTCCTTTTTGCCTTCTATTTCTAGGAATTAAACACCAAATAGAATGTAAGAATAAAATATTCTTTCTTGGGAATGAGACATCTTGAGAGAAAAAATACAGAGAAACCAATAGGTTTCCTTGAAGTTTATATTGCCTGGCCATCTATTATATAGACTCACCTGTTACATGCAACTTAAAATGTATCTTATTATCACAAAACGCAGTGTGATGATCCCTAAGAACTCTAAAGAGAAACCCTGCCTGCTTTTACCATGAGAAAAAAGTTGAACTAGATTATTTTACTAATTTTGGAAATGTCTTGGTTCCTATTTGAAGAAAACTATAACATCTTTGAAACGTAGTAAAGAGAAAGTGCATGTGTGTGTGTGTGTGTGTGTGTGTGTGTGTGTGTGTGTGTGTGTAAATCCGGAGACAGTTTAGAGCCGTTTTCTTAACTTTACTTGACTTTACCAGTTGAGTAGATAACACAAATGCATGTGGCCTTACTAAACTGTGCTGCCTTCAGAGAATAGCAATCTCCATTAATCTTTCTACACTTTTCTACAACCAGCACAAGAGAAAGAAATCCAATTCCAGGGCTGTGAAAGCATTGCTGGCTATAGAGGTGTCTGCATTAGACAAAGGAACCCCCGAGCACAGGGAGCCTTGCTCCTTCTGTTCCCCTCATGGAGAATGACGGTCCCGTTCTCCAGGACAGTGCACCACTGCATTAGCGATGCTTTTGTAAAGAGAGTTTGACAACAATAGAGTGTCTCCTGCCTGCTAAACAAAAAGTGACAACTCCATTTGAAAGCTGTCCCTAGGTGCATTTTATGTGTAGAAATTATCTGTGACAGTCCCAATCAAAATAGTTTCATGTCACATGACACATGAATGGGCAATACAATACACTGCTTCAAATGTGGTTTTGTCCAGTTAATAGGTATTTTCTACTGAGTTTCGTGTGCTATTATTTTTTTAAATATAGAAAGTAAAGGTGGGTTTTCATTGGTAATGCCTTCCTTTCTTTTCTTTTCTTTTATTTCTTTATTTCTTTATTTTTTATTTTATTTTTGAGACTGCCCACACTGGCTTGAAACTCTTGCAATCCTTTTACCTCAGCCTCCAAAGCACTTACATCACAGGTATGATCCTCCCGTGCTTAAGACAAGCCAATGGTTTTAACTTAAAAACATGCATACAGTACTTTAAAAAAAAAAAGGCAGGAACTATTAATATAAAAAAGTAGCTCTGCTTACAGAAAGCGGACTGGAAACCTGTAGATCAGAAGTCTGACTCTGGGATTCACGGATAAACCACGAAAACTTGAGCCTGAGATTTTTTCTAGTGCTTCCTAGTATTTGGAACTCATGTTGACAACAAGCCCTGACATAAATTGACCTATAGAGACAAAGCTGAGCACCATTTACAGTGTTTGAATCAAAGGGTGTGAGCAGGGACACAATCTGAAGCTTGTCAAGTGTCAGACTACAAGGATCAATTCTCCCTCCCAATGGCTGATACACATCAGTCCTGGGATTGAAAAATCACAACATGCTTTGTTTGAAAGAATTCTTCCACGGCTACCTGTCCATCACAGGGCATGGTGCAATTTCAGAGTTTGCTGTGGCTCGACTGTAAACTTATACAAGTTTTCACAATGTCAAACGTAGACCCAAACTATATTTTTTTTCCTTTCTCTACACCTCACAAAAGCTCCTAGAGGGCAGGGGACACATTTGCTTGAAAGTTCATTGTGTTTTTACAGATCTTCACCTGGATTCTAGGCTGGAGGGCCTGAGGAGAAAACAGGGCTTCCTCAGAAATGGCCACAAAGATTGTCTATATTTCTCTATTTCACAGTCCTTGTTCTTTCTTGATAGCCTTCGATGTTACTATCACATGAAAGAATTTTCCTTTAACCTTTAAAAAAATACATTTCTGTAAAAGCAAATGAAATCCGTATCAGTATAACTCCAACTTTTGATATTAATCAGAATAAGGAACAAAATCACAACCAAAACATATATGTGTGTGTTTATGTGTATACATATATGTACACGGACATTTCCCAAAGCTTCTTAGGAATCTTGCTATCCATGTTTTCCTGCTTCACAACGGGGGGGGCGGGGCCATGAATGACCAAGAGCAATTTCCATGTATGAGTTTGTGGGGAGTTTTGGACAAATGTCCTGATTTTTGAAAGCTAAAGTAAGGGATAAAGTCACCTGCTGGGGTGAGCCCGGGAAATTTGGGCGTGCACTCATGGGTACCACAGTTAAAGAAGAAGTGGGCACAGAGGTTGAAGGTAGTCAGAAAAGTGAAGCTTACTGAGCACTAGAGCGGTGCAGACAAATGGCAATGGCATTAGAGACCGACTGAAAACAAAATTGTTGAAGGTACTTTGGCGCAGAGGAAGGGAGGATAGGCCACAGCTGGGCGGGGATGCTTTGACACGAGAGAGTGCCAGAGAAAAGGCAGAGCAACCTGAACTTGTATTTTGCTTCCATTAAAGAATTGCAGAAACATATAATTTTGAAGATAGAAGAGATTCGGGACTCACTCAGCCACACCCACTTGTCTTTGTAGAC
The DNA here is from genome assembly GCF_903995435.1 of Acomys russatus. Classification (NCBI taxonomy): domain Eukaryota; kingdom Metazoa; phylum Chordata; class Mammalia; order Rodentia; family Muridae; genus Acomys; species Acomys russatus. The sequence goes on along the minus strand of NC_067148.1, from coordinate 16,471,111 downwards.
GAGGAAAGATGCAGAGATACATTAAGTGACTTATCTGACATCTCTGTCAAGAGAAGACAGAAAAGAGGCAGAAAAGAATAGGGGAGTGAGGGAGGGAGGGAGAGAGAGAGAGAGAGAGAGAGAGAGAGAGAGAGAGAGAGAGAGAGAGAGACAGACAGACAGACAGACAGACAGACAGAGAAGAAAAAATACACAGCTCAATATGTTTTAAAGGCATCTGTGTTGCTGCTACTTAGACATTACATCCAGGATGTTGAGAACTGAAAGGCATGACCATAGGAGCTCAGACAGGAATACTGAGGAATTTTACACAATGCCAGATGCGCCCAGGTACTGGAGAGTAGCAAGTGATGGTCAACATTTTAACATGAAGACAGCAAATTATATAAACTCTAAAGAACACAGTGCTTCATGCTAATTGCAAACCAAATTCTCTTGAAGGTGGCAGTGGCAGGGGTCGCTCTGAGATGGTTACCAGGCATTGACAGATACAAGGTATGGGAATACGATTCGGAAGGTATAGTTGCTAAGAGCATTTTCTTTTGAAGCATCACTCAGACCTGGATGATTGTAGTTTTTGAACAGTGAATATCACCTTTTATTCCTTAGGAAGCCTTTGAAGCACAGCTCAGATGGAGGGGCAGTGGCCTCACAACCCGAGGAAGTCCTTCGTCCAGGAGGACTTGGATAGGAAGTGCTTTCCGAAAGAATAAGAATGTCATATATTGCCCCAATACTGAGAACCAAGAGGAACTAGCTCCTGAGACAGCTCATATGAGGAATATGCAAATGAGGGAGACCAAGCAACCGACAAGAGACTCGGCTGGTTGGTTTCAAAGCAGCAAGGGTTAGTGCATCTAAGGGGGGAGCTGGTTGGCATCTCTTCCACCTAGTGTATATTTATTGACTATCTAATGATTTAAGACTTGTACTAGGACCAGAATTGTAAAGTGCCTGCTGGAAACAAGTAATGGTTAATTCTATTCATCATGGCTGGAGTCCACACAGAGCACTGGTGAATAGTTAAGTCAGGATGAGGTCCAGAGAAACAAAGGGGACTCGAACCACTGGAAGCAGACTCAGAGAAAGCACGGCACCACAGTGTGTGTAAGAACAACAGCGCGGAGTTGTACAGCCAAAGTTGACACCGTAGGAAGTCAAGAGAATAGGAAGAGTTTTAGCATGAGAAATAGTAGAAATAGACTTTGAGGAGCAATTTTTAAGAGAGCTAAAGCTGGTATTCTCTATTGTAGTCCTTGCAGGGATCAAATGGAACCCAGCCCAAATGGTGCAGCACAGCAAAGAGGAAGCACAGAGGACCAGAAAAACCTGCGGTAGAATGTTCAGTCAGAGCTATCCCATGCTCACTTGAGTGCACAGACAGGATGTAGCAGAAGTACTGGATTCTTTAAAAGCTCAGTTATGTTATGTAAACATGTTTTTGTTTAATCCCAAGTGTGGGTTACTGGACTGCCTAAGTTTCTCCACAGCTGATAAGAGCCTCCTGTGGGGGTGTGGTGTATGCCAGCTGGCATTAGTGGAATTCTGAGGACTCTGGGAGAGTGTGACTACCAGAGCCTAGAGAGAGGCTTTGAGGGCTCAAGGGAGATGGACTGAGGACAAGGAAGGCTGCTTCTCTGTCCTGCTGCCTTCGTTGTTTGCTGTTCCTGCACTGCTGGGTACCCTGACGATGAAGATTAGTATTTTCCAAAAGAAACTGATGACCGTAGCCAGCTGAAATTAAGTCTAAAGAAGTCTATGTCCCCTTTCCTTTCTAACCTTCTTTCTTTCCTACCTAGGGTTGGCCGGTTGGAAGGGAGGTAGGGCCTTAACGAACCCCAAATTAAAAAAAAGTTTAAAAACTAGTACCTACAACAGGATGGCATTGGCTGTTTGCAATCCTGGCCTTGGCATGCGGGTAGGGGAGGCAGGAATCTCAAGGCCACCTTCACTCTCTGGTGTTTAATATGGTGATGTCCCCTACATGTCGGGACAGTGATATTATGGAAGATAAACTCAAACCTAGAAAAGTGAATTCCATGTCTGTTTTATTTTAGTTATTTTATTAACTTCTCCACCTCTTGAGAAGGTGAACGATTTACCAGGGCCTGAACATAAGGAAAAAGAAAGGTCAGTATAATGCACACTCCCCTGTCTGTAGAAGAGTGGGTTATATACTGGTAAGGAGGAAGAGGTCTGCAGCTAACTGAGAATCACATTTGCATTGCACTGTTATGATTGGTCACATGTGGCCCATGCACAGAGTTGTCAGCCTTCAGATGCAGAGACTTGCAGGTGCTGCATCCCAAAAAGACCATCCTTTCCCTGTGTCCCAGGTAAGGGAAAGCTCTTTAAGTCAACTCGGATCATTTGTTTTGTCATCCCCCCTGAGCAAAGCAAAGAAGGATCTGGGATAAAATCAGACTTGGACATGGGCTTATTCAGCCCATCTGAGGTCGCCTCTCTGCAGTGGCTGGCACCTGAGATGGGGCATTTCTCTCACAGGGAAAAGGTAGGGACAGCACTTATCTATTTCCTGGATAAGCCCTTTGATGTGGTGCATATTTAACACACGTACTAGGTTTTGTGAACCCAACATGTAAAATGTATGTAACCTAGTCTGGAAACTGTTGTGACTATAGCTTGAAACTATAACTTGTGTATATATTGATTTAGATAAAATGTATAAAATCACCCAGCTTTTAAAAAGATGGGAGTATTTAAAAAATGTTAACTTGCAAATGCGCTTTCTGCTGTATTCTAAGTGAGGCCAGGTCTTAAGGCAGATGACCTTGCAGTCTGGGTGGAGTGGCTCCGACCTAAAGTTTGAATGTTTCATCTACACAAGTATGTCTCATTAATTGTATTTCAGTAGTGATAATCAATACACTGACCTGCAATCTCAGCCATACAGAAAAAAAATCCCACAACTTTGTGTTTTCTCTTTTCATTAGGTAACAAATGGTTTTAGTGGTGTTATTTTGTTGCTATTTAAGGAGGAGCTAAATACCAAATATTTTAATCTACAACATTTGCATTTAGCAAAACCTATGGAAAAAATAGTCTAGACGGAAGCCCTGTGATTATCTAGCATGTAGGCCAACGAGAATGATACTATTTATCAGAGAAGTTGAGTTAGTGTTTACTTTAAAATAATACCAAGTCATAAATATTAGTGTAAAGCACATTATTCTAATGTAATGCTAAGTCAATGATGGGATAAACAGCCACTGAGAGTCTCCTTTGAACAGGGAGTGATGGAAAAATACATGACTTATGTTAATACAACTTCTCTGGGCAGGCTTCTAGAGGTTTGGGAAAGAAATTCAAATTTATACCTATTCAACTGTGGAGACAGAGCATGTTGTTAAGGTGCGGGAGCCTTCGCTGTGCAGCCTCAGGTCAAAGTGTGGGCACTGGTGCAGACGGCAGCAGCAAATACAAAGAAAACAAAGAGAAGGCTCGCTCACCCTTTCTTCCAGGAAGCAAAACCCACAGGGCCTTAGGAATATCCTAGTATGTACTGGAGTGAGGTTACTTGGCCATCTCATTGACAGGAGGAAATGACAGCCACACTTCGAAGGTGAGAACAAAATTTGCTACGTATTATTTTGAATAGCTTTGAAAATCAGCAGCAGCTACGCAGCAGCTAAGCATGGCCTTGCAGTGGTCGGAACCCCTGGATGGCAATGTCACCTGTTGCTCATTAGACATGCAGAACCCGGGGGTCCCTGGCAGGCCTGGAATCACAGCCTCCTGAAAACAATCCCCAGGTGGGCTGAACACATCAGGTGAAAAAAAGAAGCTTACTGGGTAGCTAAGCATCCTCCTTGGGAACAGACTTCCTTGCTGTGGCTATGCAGGTCCTAGGGTGGAAAACCCCATGGAGGCCAACCACCTTCTGCCTCCCTCTTGGCCTATGAAAAGAGCACAGGAGTGCATGGATGCTGGCTGGAGGCAGCTTTCAGCCCAGCGCTGGTCAATTAATGCAGCTTTTAGCTGCAATTATTGGACATCACTGCTCCCCAGATACTTCTGGCATCTGCAGACAGGAGGTTTCGCTCGCAGCCCTTTAAGGGGCAGGCTTCCTTTCTCTAAGAAGCACCTATTTTCTTTCCCTTTGCATCATTCTATTTTTACGAGAATGGAAAAGCTTTGAATTATCAGTTTTTCTAAAGTGAACCTCAACTACATCTCTGAAAGCAGAATGTATTTGCCACTCAACAGCCCATAATTGTAGCAAGAGCTGACCTGGGGGCTATTACACAGCAGAGTGCTATTACTTTACACAAGGAAAAGATGTTTTTCTATGTGTGTGTGGTTTTTTTGGGGTGGGTGGATGGGTGGGTAGGGAGGGCTCTTTTATATACAGAGAAGAAAGGACTCTAGATAATAAAACAGAATTTTACAGAGAGAAAAATAATTTTTCAAAAGAGCAAAAAAGTCAACATGAAGTAGTGGTTAAGTGTGGAGGCTCTGAATTCAGGCTAACCTGGTAGAAATTCTGGTCCACCTATGACACTAGGGCCATCCCCAACCCTCTCTGCAACCGCCTTTACTCATTGGCATCTTGGTCCTACTAGCTATACTAACTTGTTAAGAAGATTTAAATAATATACACAGAACAGCAAATGCCCGGCACTTGCATGTTCCAAATAATACATTATTGCACGTAATTAATACTATTAACCATTATTTTATTTATCAAAATATTGCATTTTAAGGTCAGCTAGTAAAGGCTTAGCTGGGAACGGTGCTTGTCGCCAGGCATGAGGACCTGAGTTCAATATCTGGGACCCACACATGGAAGGAAAGAACTAATGCCTGCAAGTGGTTCTTGGATCTCTTCATGGACACTGCGCCACACTTTTGTTTTCTGGCTTACAACTGTAATTGCATTTATCTAACTACACAGAACAAAACATAACGAAACAACTTCTAAAACAGACTGAAACCCATTGTTAGTGTTCCTTCCAATCAGGACGAAAATGCCCCATATATTTGGGAGGAGACATGAGAAAATCATGCCCCTCTTAACATGTAGCCCAGGGCTTCACTATAGTAAGGCACGTGGAACCCAGAGCAGATAGGTGTGGCCGTGCTCAGACTCCAGGCTTTTTGCGTGGTCTCATGCTTCTGGGTGTTTTGAGGGATGAACAACCCCAAAAACTGGTTGGAGAAAAGGGAATGAATTAACTTCCTAACTAGGAGGGAATGAAAGTCTGGTATGGGCTCTGTTTGGATTTCCTCTTCTAGGGAACTTTTGAACAGGACACATTAGCTGTCTGGGCTGTGTGATTTGAGTTTTCTTCCTAGAAACAGGGAAGTGGCCTGAATGAACTATAAAAGGCAAGTATGCCTAGATGCTAGTGATTTGTCGTTGGGTGGAACCCCACTTCCTTGTAACTTAGAGGCAAGTAGACTTTGGATTCTTTCACCCTAAGACTGAGTGCTCACTCGACACTCTGGCTGCTTGGAGTTGTATTTGCCACCACGGGGATTTACACATTTATATTTCTGTATCTCCCCCACGAGGCTAGGCTGTCTCTGAGGCTGGGACACAGGAACTACACAGGAGGCATTAACATGGGTCAGTCAGTACCAAGTACTAGCCATGTGCTGGATGGGTGGAGGCGTATTTAAAGAAGCCTTTGATATCCCAATCACCAACGTCTGAGTAACTCATTATTCATTTGTCCAATATTGATCGAGTGAAGCTATGACAAGTAATTTTTTTTATAGCATCTCCTATGGGCATGGCATAGCACAGACTATAAAGGAAAACTGATCCCCAGTGAATGGGCTTAGGATAGAGTCAGATGCCTAAACCCATCTGGAGTCCTAAGACGGACCAGCTTGGGCTGAAACAACACAGGACAATTCTGTGTCTGTCCCCAGCATCACAGAAGCTTCTTACAAACCCCACGGGTTCTGCCTACTCTAACTACAGTGTGCAGCATTCAGGTAGGAAATAAAATGTGCCTGGCTACCTGCCGAAGGTTTCATCGAAGATTCCCTCAATAAAAACACTTTCTAGTCCCCCAGGGCGACTGCCATAGTGGGGGCAGGCTGGGTCTCTCTCCTGCTGAAGGCCACTTCGTTAAGATGCTCTTGGTAAACACAAAGGGCACCACGATCAGGGTTTCTGTTTCCGTGCCCAAGTGACTGGCCTATAAACATAATTTTTTTAACAGCTTTTTCTTCAGTAACTCTGACTGTTTAATTAATCTTCAGCCATTAACCATTCATTTAAAATGCCACTTACGAAATCTTAATTTTGCACATTATCAGCTGGTTCACAAATAGCTAACCATGAGCAGAAGTGTAATGATCTCCCTCCCCCTGCTCCTAGCGCTCACCAAGCTTATAGCCAATTTTGGCTTCTTAATTAACCATATGCATATTAGCATTTAAAATTAAACGGCAGGGTTTTTTTTTTTTTTAAAGAATTAATGTGCAGTGAAATGTTAACTCACTTTATTCTCTCTTTTCAAAGGTCTCAAGACAGTGTCTGGCTGGACCATGGCCATTCTGGGTATCCAGTGATGACACACATGGAAGTGTTCCTTACCTCAGTTGAGTATTCCTGACTGAGTGTGCTTTCCTTTGTTTTTTTACTGATGTGTGTGTATCTGGGTGGGGGTGAGGTGAGGTATGGGAATTGAGGGAGAAGGGTAGAAGTTGGGGGTGGGAGGTTCTCCAGGAGGCTAGAAGGCTATGTCTCATCTGCTGGGTGCTGGGAACTGAGCTCTGTCTCGGGAAGAGCAGCAGGTACGCTGAGACACTGAGCCATCTCTCTAGCTCCTTGAGACCCCATAAAACTGAAAAAAATTCTGTACATTGAATGAAATTGTTCAAGTGAAGAGGAACCCACAGAGTGAGAGAGACTCTTTGCCAGGTAGACATGCCTCATAGAAGATTAATATCCAGAATATGCAAAAAGCAAAAACGAACCCCAAAAAGTCTAATTTAAAATGAGCTATGAATCTTAACACAGTTCTCAAAAGAAGAAATAGAAATAGCTAAGAAATATCTTTAAGAGTGTTCACTCTCCTTAGCAATGAAGAAAATGCAAATTAAAATACTTTGAGAATTCATCTTACCCTAGTTACAATGGCTAAGATCAAGAAAACAACTGACCAAAAAACAAAACAAAACAAAACAAAGCAAAAACCTGGCAAGGCTACCGGAGAAGGGGACTCCTCATTTGCTGTTGGTGGAATTGCAAACTGGTTCAGTCACTATGGAAATAATCGAGGAACTAGGAAATATTATACTCAGTGATGTAGCCAGACCTGGAAAGATAAACGCCACGTATTCTCTCTTATTTGTGGATTCTAGCTCAGAATCTCCAGATTTGAGCTTATGGCCTAAAGTAAGCACAGAAGCCAAGAAAGTAGAAAAGGACCAAGGGGAGAGGGAGGGAACATGCTAGGAAGGGGATGGAAGGATACAGGTGGGATGAAGAGAGAAACAGAGAAAGACAAATGGGGGGCTCCTAATGGGGAGAGGGAGGGAGGGTAGCATAGAGGAGAGAAAGCAAGGCTCACTAAGCATATTTGAAAAGGCCACAGGGAATCATTTATTTTATAACTTTACTTTAAAATACATTTAAACATATGTATATAAATAAATATACATATTACAACGGAAGAAAAGGAGACAAAAACTGAAGATATCTGAAAATGCTATAGGTTGATATGTTATTTTATAAGCTTATTTAAAAATACCAATGTGTGTGTGTGTGTGTGTGTGTTTAACGAGTTATGTCATACATAGACTAACAAAAACCCCATTGCAGGCCAGGCATGGAAAACCTCACTTTGAGTTGTTAGGTGTGGGGGAGTGTCCAATAGACTCCCAAACAATATAGGTTATTGCCATCGTCTTTGATTTGCTTACAGACTTGAAGGCAAGACCCTCTTTCTGAAGACACCACATTCTGTAACCCTAGCCAGTTACCCCCAGCTGAAGAGGTCCTAGAACTTAAAGGAGAAGCTACTACTGCCATTTTCTAAGCCAGTATAATTTCTAGTGTGTTCTAAATACTTATACCTATCCCTACTGGTAAATGAGCACTCACCCTTCATCAAGGGACATCATTTTGTAACAGATAAAAACATGTACAGAAAACAAAAACTGGCCAAAGTGTAGAGAATATATAACCTTGGGGTGGCCAAGCACAATCAATATATTTAACAGTGCAGGGCTGTTTTGGACCCACTGTTCAAACTTTCTTGTTTTTATATTTAAGACTAAGATTTACCTTTTGTTTGTTTGTTTGTATGCTTGGCGGGGGGAATTACTGGTTAAATCCAGGGCTTTGTGTGTGTAGGCAAATACTCTACTACTAAGCTACGTATTTAGGCCACATGGGGATTTTTTTTTTTTTTTTTTTTTTTAGTGGATTACCTTTAAGGTCATTTTAAATTAAGCGGGGGTGGGGTAGCAAAGCAGAATATTCTGAGCCTATCTCCCAAAACATTATCAACTAATATTGAGATGACTTTTTTTTTTTCCCAACTAGAACTCTGACTATTGAAACCTAGTGGGAATTTGCTTATAGCATTTCAGGTGTTATCTGGGACCAAGGTCCAAAGCAAGATCTAGGCACAGACTTTGTATTGTGAGTTCTGGTATGGGTCACATTGGGAATATGATGGATTACTTGTACCAGACCAGCTTGATACTCCTAGAACTGTGAGTCTATGCTTAACTTAATGGGGCACAGTGAGGTAACTCCAGACTGTATGTGTATATTGGGGAAAATTGTGTAATTTCTGTTTCTTTCTTCCTCCCCCCCTTTTTTTTTGGCGGGGTGGGTAGGTGGGGGAGTTGGGAAGGATTGGGGATTAAACCCAAGCCCTCACACATATAAGGTAAGCATTCTCCTGCCCACTTGCAGCTTTAGCCCACATTATAATGAATGTGGAAATGCTCCTTTTTCTCTCATCCAAATCCAGAGATTCTATGGAGAGACATAAATAAAGAATCTAGAATGGAAACCATGTGGCATCCTCTAGACAAACTCCACGTGCCTGGAATGAGGACAGTTGTCTATTAGAAATGTTTAACAACATTGTGAGAGTGAGAATGGGGGAAGATAGGCGGCTGTTTTCGGAATCATAATGTGAATTGAGGTAGAGCGCCTTTGAATTCATTAGATACTGGGGTAGGTGACTTGCTGGTGGGGAAGAGCTGCATTCCATCACATTATACCTATGCAAAATGCTCAAGCTGGTTTCAGCTGAGAATGCTTGTGCAGGTGGCAAAAAAAAAAAAAAAAAAAAAAAAAAAAAAAAAAATCAAAACTGCAATTAGAAGCAGAAATGTACTGATTGACACAAGAACTTTGGAGCAAGCGTGAGCATAAACAATCCGGGACTCAGAAAACTCGGCATTTTGTAATCCTGTTAGCATTTCAGCTTCCAAGCCAAATAAGTACTTAAAATGCAAGCAGATCTTGACTCTGCAATTTCTGGGGCGGCATTCCAGGAGAATGACAATAACTTCTCTTTCTGAAGGCCTTTTGGCCTGAAAGGAATCAGAAGAGCTTTCCAAGGAATAATGGAGAAAACCCACTTTGAGATCACTGAACTTTGATCCATCTTGCGATTCCATGGCTGATCAATTCATTTGATGGGCATGTATTTGACACCTACTGTGCTAAACATTGGGAAAGGGCCTAAGGTAGGGAGAACCCACACAAAGGGTTTTTCCTTTAGGACCGTGGAACAGTTAAGCCACAGGGTCAAGTGTGGATTTTGGCAGTTCCTATTTGGGCCCTCCCTAAACATTTCCTTGTTATCAAGGAAACTCGCTGTGGTGATTAAACTGCGGAAGGAGGAAAGATACCTTAGTGGATTGCTTAGCTACCAGATACCAGGATATCATCTGGCAGCTTGTTAAGAATGAAGCTTTGAGGGTCTAATTTGAAAACTAATCAGAAACTCTGAGTGAGGGGACCCAGGGCTTTGAGTTTGAGAATACTGGACCACGTAACGGTGACCTTCAACTGTAGGAACAAGCATTTGGCAGCTTAACAAGGAGCCTCATAGCCACAAAAATGAGTGATAGGGAGGCAGGTAGGTTAAAACTCTGGAGCAAGAAGGTGCAGGTTCCTAAGCAACTTGAAAATGATGGTTATCCTGAGATGTGATGCAGAGGAAAGTGGGAAGACTTGTCTGATGCAACCTGTCCTGACATACATCTCTTGGTGTGCCGAGGGAAGGGTGGTACAGTGCAAACCAAATCATTGGAGTGCTAAGCTTCCATTCTTGTAGCTGGTGCCGTGGGGGGGGGGGGGGGGGGGGGACCTTTGCTTCTCCACATACCACACTCTTTCCACATTAGAAACCTCACCCCCCATGGTCTCTTCTGCCAAGCTGCCTTGTGTGCCCATTTTGCCACCAATTTACTAAGTACTAAAATCTTCCAGACTCAACTTTAAGTGCCACTTTCTCAATTCTGTCTTCAGCCATATAAAAAGGTTCATAGCATCCTGGGCCTCTCCTTGGCAATACTCAGTGAGTGAGTATAATTAAATATTTAATATTTGTCTCCCCAAGAAGATCTCAAGTTCTGTTAAGGTAAGGACTGCATCTTCACTTTACTGACTGAGTAAATACAATTACTCCTTTAGTAAATATTATAAACTCAAACAAGTATTATGGAATCAAGTTTCCTGAGCCTTAGCCTGAGAGTTAAGGTAGTGGAACACATATCACAAGTGCTTCCTGAGACCATTATATATATATTAAATCTTTGTTTCCAACATAGTCCACTTAAGTAGTCTGGGGCAGGGAATCTCAAGCCACAATAGTAGAAAAGCCAGGAGGGAGAAGATAACTGAGTCTTTCCAAAAAGTCGGTGTGAATCAGCCCCAGTGCTACTGGTCTAGCAGGCATCAACTAGCTTAAGCCTCCAAGAATACCACAAGACACAGGTGTACCTTCAACCTAATGTGAAAGGGGCTCAAGGACGTTCACTTTCAGCCATGGATCACAGAAGAGCCGGGGACAGTAGTTAGGTAGAGGATTTACTGTGAGCTTCAAATCCCATGTGACTGAATACTGCATGAAAAACAATACACTTGAGAAACGGTGAGCACTAGAACCCTTCTCAAGAGACAACGTGATGCACATAAAGTGTCTCAACACTGGGAAATACAAAATGCTCAATGAATTTTATTAGAAATTGTCATCAGCATGGCCACCACCAACATCATTGTCATTGCCGTCGTCGTCGTCATCATCATCATCATCATCACCACCACCACCATCATCACCATCACCACCATAATCATCTCTGTTATGTTCCTAGATCCCAAATCCCACTTATAAGCATGTTCTGGAAATCTTTTACCTGAGAGATCTAAGTTTGGAGAAATATTGTCTTGGAAAAAGGATTTAAAAGGAAATTTATGAACTGCATATCCTCAGAGCTGCATTCAGAGTCAAATGATCTGAAAATTACTACTGAAGTCTTTTGCTTTACATCTTTTATGTTTTCCAGTGGATTAGTTTTGAGCTTTGGAAATCACACGGACTCATAAAAAGTTGTTTCCGAGGCTCTAATCTGTAACCAAGCTCATCCTAGCAATTTGGTACTGTAACGCTCCCCCAAACACCACACACACACACACACACTCACAGAGGCATGCAGCGTGTATGTGCACTTAGTTTGCTTATCCTCCTTGGTGCTTCTTTGTTATTATTCACATAAGTTCCTGGGTAAATTGATGTATAAAACTATGTACTGCCAGGAATAAGAAGCTGAAGCAAAGTTGCAGTGAATGGAAAGTAATGGCCGACAACTCAGAAATAGACAAGAGCTAGAGTTGTGTGTCCCTGGATAAGTCGTCCTTCCTGGAGAAAACTAAGACATGGGCTTCAAGAGAAGTAAGCAGGCTGGTTACTAACAGTGGCCACTGGAGTGTAACTGTGGCCAAGGAGTCTTTGACCGATGTCATGATGGGAAAACAGAGCCTTTGGAAACGGGTGTGATAAGAGATGTCTGTTGTAACCAGCACACCCAAGGTCTTCACGGCATAGATTCTTGTTCTGTAGCAATTCAACAAGAACGTCCAGAGAGAAAGAGGTCAATGCTAGTGACTGTTCTTCTATGAGTTTCTCCAAACTGATGAATGTTCAAGTTCAAATCCAACGTTTCTGTTAGTTACCAAGACTTATACATTATGCTTTTGAACATATTATTTCTTTTGTATGTGTGTGTGCATGAGTGAGGGTATACATGTATGTGTGTACGAGTGAATGTGGAGGTCAGAGGTCAACGCCTAGTGTCACTCTTCAGGAGCCATTACTTCCTATCCCCCACTTCTCTTTGTTTGGGAGTTACAGAGTTGGGGCTGTAGCTTATTGGTAGAGCACTTCCTTAGGGTTACATATGGATTTAATTTCAAGCCTGTGACACCAATTCAATGTCTTCTACCAACTCAAGGAACAGAAGCGCTGACTGGCCTCACAGCCTTTTGCTTACATGCCTGAGCAGCAGCCAGTATGTGGTTTAGGTGACTACTTGCTTTTTCTGTTTCCATGGACATCCTGATAGTTTGCTTACTGAGCTTTCCCAGTCTGTGTTTCTGATTCGTATTGCCCCTTACAGCACCATGAGGCATACCCATGATGGCTCCCTGGACTGCATGGTGGACTCTTGAATCTCTCTTGACTATCCCTCTTTGTGTTTCCTTCAGTAGAGAACAGCCCAGTTTGTATGCCAATGATTCCTCTTAGAAAGGAACATGAATTAACATTTTCATGGAGAGACTGGAGACCCTCCCCATTGACCCTGGGACTGTAACCTCTGGATCTGGAACAGATTTTTACATTTGCTAAAACCCCACAGCTAGACTTTCAAGGTGACGGTTGGCTACTGGGAAGGAAGGAAGGCTGTGAATAGGCCACCTTATTATTATTATTATTATTATTATTATTATTATTATTATTATTATTATTTTTATTTTGAGAGTTTCTCTTGTTAGCCTAGAGCTTGTTCAGTAGGGTTAGCTACCTGGTCAGCAGCTTCACAGATCTGTTTGCCTCTATCTCCCTAGTGCTAGGAGTAAAAGTATGAGTCAATATGCTTGCATTTTAAAATAGGAATTTTGGGGATGGAACTCAGGCTCTTACAGTTGCATGGCAAGGACTTCCTGCCTAAACCTTCTTCCCAACCCTCTTCCAGTTCTTCCAGCGTCAAAGTTTACTAACCACACATTGATGCCATCAACACTTAACATAAAAGAGAGGCAAGAGATTTCCATGTTTTGGTAATAGTGATTACCAAAAATAGTGGTTATTCTTGTGAGAATAACCAGAAAAGTTGAGGAAACTTGAGAAAACAAAAACAAAAACAACAAAGAACAAAACCACTTAAAGGCTTTGGAGAATTCCCAAGATACCCAGGACCCTAGAGGCCAAGATTGATTTTGCAGAGTAGGTAGGTAAGCATATTGAACTGGGTCCAAAATTCTGTGGCATTTTTCTCTACAATTCATTTGCTAATTCACAAATGGCACAGAATCAAATGCTAAGAAAATGATCAGAGCGCAGTGACTAAGATACTTTGAGCTGAGAGAGATCTTGGCATTCTTGTGGAGCTGGAATTAGAAGCCAGAATTAAAAATCCTCTAAGGAATAAAGACCTCTGAAACAAACCCACATTTCTAGGTTGGATCCTGGGTAGGATATACCCTAGGAGTATTAGGCTATATATCCTCAATTAGCTTTCATGGTTCTAGAAGAGGGATGTACTTTTCCAAAGAAGGAGGCTGCCAATAATCTGACCTAGCCACTGAACCACAACGATGACCAGTATGGCACCATAACCCTATGGGTGCATTAGTGGCAAAAATATATTGATAGTAACCAACAGTTCCATAATTGGACTTAAGACATGGTCAACAAGAGGGATACCATGGTTGGTAATAGAGACCTAGCTGACTAGTCAGTGCTAGTGAAATTATGGCTATCGAAGGAGCATCTACAATCACTAACTTACTAAACAAGCATAACTCCTGACAACAATCTATAGTCATTTGTTCTTATATCCAGGATAAATGTAGATTTTACCCTTCATCAAGGAAATTTCTCTTTGCAACAGATGCAGACCATGACAGAAAATCACAACCAATCAAAACACATAGTTGTGGAGTCCAGTCCCACTGACTATAAACACTCCCATATATAAGGCTCAGGAAATATTGCAGAAGGTGGGGTGGAAAGATTATAAAAGCCAGAGGATTAATACGATTGTGTCTCCTAGTAACATCAGATGCTGTACCCATAAAAATCTCATTAACATAACCACCCAAATGAGATCTGAAAAAGAATGACACCAGTGGACTTGCCAAACTTGACAGGGAAAAGCCCACAAGGATTCAACTCTACACAAAGAACTGTGGGTAACTGAGGAGAGCTGGTAATGAGAGAGGCAGTCTTCTCCAAAGAGGAGTACACCAACTGGTTATCCAATGCCACATGGTCAGTGACCCTGATAACATACATACAAGTAAAATACACATAAGTAACATTGTATGGATTCAACAGAATACACACACACACACACACACACACACACACACACACACACACACACACACAAAGAGATATATGCATGCTATAACAATTAGTGAAAAAAGTGGACATGAATTAGAAGGAAAGTAGGGAGGATTATTTGAGAAGATTTGGAGGGAAGAAAGGAAAGGGCAAAATGATATTATACATGCTTCTTAAAATAACTATAATAAATATAGTTAAGAAAAAATAGAATAAAACAATTTCAAGCAAAACAACAACACCCAGGCAGATAAACATGTGAAAATAAAAATGCAACTGAATAAAATTAAGGGCTCAACAGCTGGCTTAAAGGGAGACAGGGCACACCAGAGGCAAGACTAATACACTAGTAGACAGAACATTATAAAATTCTAATTTTAACTTCATTGGATTTCTAAAGAAGGGGGTGAAGCAGACAGAGTGTTTGCAGAAATATCACCAATTTTCCAAAGCTAATAAGGATATTAAGCCATAGACTTATGAAGCTGTATATGTTCTACCAGGTTTAAATACTGCACATATATTTGTACAATATGCACATGCACATATATACACACATATGTGTACATGTGCTCACACATCCATATACACATACACGCATACACACATGCACACATATATACACACATGTACATATCTACATCCATATACACATCCACATGCACACACATGTACACATATATCCATATTCATATGTGTACACACATCCATATCCACAAGCATATATATCCACAAACATCCACATGTATACACATTGTACACACATTCATGCACACATCTAAATGCACACACATGTACCACACATCCATGCTCATATGTGCACACACATCCATATCCACATGCACAAATACACATCTACATGCACACACATGTGCATCCTAGAAAAATTGCTGAAATTCAAGATCAAGAAAAAAATTGAAAAAGTTAGAAAAACAAACCATTATTTTCAAAGGAATGGCAGTAGTCTGACAACAGACGTCTATGAAATATCGAAAGCTTATAAAC
Organism: Acomys russatus; assembly: GCF_903995435.1. Classification (NCBI taxonomy): domain Eukaryota; kingdom Metazoa; phylum Chordata; class Mammalia; order Rodentia; family Muridae; genus Acomys; species Acomys russatus. The sequence continues at coordinate 16,455,533 of NC_067148.1, read as the reverse complement.
AATGGAATCGTATCTTAGAGATGCAAGATGTCTCCAATTGATAAAACTGAAGAGACGAGTAAGCTTACTACCATAGGGTAGATAGTATGTTTTGTGATCATGGTGGATTAAAATGAGTGGTCAACAATAAGAATAAAATAAAGAAATCCCTAAAACAAAACCAGATGTCTAAATGACACACAGGTCAAAGAAAAGTTCTCAAGATAAACTCAAAAAATATAATAAGTGACAAATATACAATGTGTTATAATGTCTGTGATATCTCTAAAGCAGGGCTGAGGGGGAAATTTAAAACAAAATTTTACATCAGACAAGAAAGTCTTACATCAGTGTTCTCGGCTGCCGTATAGAGAAACTAGAAAACAAAACACACTAAGCCAAACCAGAAAGAATGAAGGAGATAATAAAAAGGAGAAATCAATGAAATTAGAACCAGAAAAATAATGAGGAAAAAATAGCTGATCCTTTGAAAAGCCAATAAAGTTGTCAAACTTCCAAATATAACAAAACAATAAGAACAGAAAAAACACAGGTTTTACATATTAAGAAGGAAATAGGATAACACCACTGACCCTGTAAATTAATAAGGTGATGAGAGGCTGGGGGAGGGGCGGACAGTTCGTCTGTAAAATGCTTGCCTCAGAAGACTAAAGGACAATGCTCTGTCAACAGGATAAGAAAGATACTCCAGATAACTCTATAATGTAACTTTGATGAAAAAAATGGATCAAGTCCTAGAACGATTAGAACTACCATAATTCACACAATACAACATAATTTGAACAGCCTTACAATTGTGAAGGTCTTTGAATTTATAATTAAAAGCCTCCTAAAGAAGAAATGTTAGGGCTCTGACACTTTTACTAGAGAGATCTAGCAAAGGCTTAAGGGATAATTAATGCCACTTCTATCCACTCTTCCAGGAAAAGAGAAGTGTGTCCCACTCCTCCAGTGAAGCTGGTCTTATGCTGTATCAGTATTAAAGATTTTATACACACACACACACACACACACACACACACACATACACACACACACACCCTGTAGACCAGTATTCCTTATGACTTAGATGCAAAAAAGCTTGTCAAAATACTAGCAAATAGTAAAATATGACAATAATTATATGTCAAAACCAAGCAGGGTTTATTTATTATGGTTGGGTGTTTGTTTGGGAAGAAATAAATGTAATCAACATATTAACAACCCAGAGAAGAAAATCACATGATTATATAAATTGAAGTAGAAAAGGCACCTGGTAAAACTCGTTGGCTTATGGTAACTCTCAGAAGCTAGGGATTAAAGAGCTTCCCCCAACATAGTAAGGATACCAACAAAATCCCTGTAGCTAATATTACAAAGATGAAATCCAGAATGCATTCTCCATATGGTTAAAAAAAAAGCAAGAGTGTTCAGTCTTCCCATTGCTGTGCAACACAGTAATGAGAGTTACAGCCTGTGCAATAAGGCAAGAAAGAGGAATAAAAGGTAAACAGAGAGGAATGGAGAAGAAATAGAGTTTGTGGTCACATAAAAGCCTGGAGGGAGTAATGTCTCCCATCCCTATAATTGAGAGACTTTCAAAACGTCTCTCAATAGATGAATGGTTACATGAACTATGGTACATTTGTACTATGGTCTACTACCCATCAAAACAAAGTAAGGAGCCTTTGACAACGACAACAACATGGGTGGATTCAAGAGCGTTTCACTGAAAGAAAGGCAGTCTCAGGAGGTCATATTCTCCATTCATCTAATTCCATTTAGGAACCATGCTAGTTATGCCACAGTTACCGGGATGTGGACTACACTGGTGATTGCTGAGAGACAGGGATGGAGGAAGGGGATCTGACTCTGAAGGGGAAGGGAGCGATCTCCTTGTGGTGATGGAAATGGTTCTGGTGCTTGCTTCGGCAGCGCATATGCTAAAGTTGGAAATGGTTCTGCATCCTGACTGCACAAGTGAGTACACGGATCTGCACATAGCTGCGAACCAATATCAACTTTCCTCTTTGATATTTTGCTGCGACTATGTAAGATACAATCGCTAGAGAAAAATAGTGAAAGGCATAATATACTTCTTCCATCTTCACTTCACTATTAACAACTAACAAGGGAATTAACAAACAGTATTTTTATGAGAATTTGAAAATACTGCAGGGCCTCAAACTCATGATCCTTTTGCCTTTGCCTTCTAAGTGCTGTGATTACAGGCATCTATCACCGTGCCAGCTTCTGTGGAATTAACAATCATTTTAAGGACACAATGGCGTACATTCTCAGGAATCGCTCCATCTAAAGATGCTGCCCATTTCCTACACGATGCTATTTCCTGCTTGTACATGCAAATACAGTTAACTCCTAGGGACAGAATTCTCCTGTGTGTACTGTGCGTATGCCCATTTACAGACACAGAAATGAAGAGACAGGAGGTAAGTGATGTTTTTCTAAATGCTACCCAACAATGGCGAGTAGCAGAGCCTGTCCTCAAAAATAAGAAGTTTCAGCTTTCAACTCTATGCTCAGCCTCTTAAGTTCTCTCTTGTACATAGGTTTCCCTTTCCTGCCAGCACTTGCCCACTGAGAAGTAAAAAACAAACAAACACAAATAAAAAACAAAAAACCCACCTGAGAGGAGTTTCATTAGCCTCCCTTCACCTACAGGACGCTTTCAGGGACCTCAGGGCAAGCGTGCCTGGGAGCTCTTCTTGCTTTGTGTCTGACTGTAATAAGAACCTTCCATAGAAGACAGCTGTGCTTTGGGGGCTTCTTGTGTCAAGTGCATGCAACCTGAATGGTGGCTTCCAGTCTTGGACTCTCATGAGGAATCTACCAGATGCAAATACTGGTATGAGGAGATCTGGGCAGGCTTTGGCCTATGGATGAGCACAGCTCAGGCCAGGTCCTCTACTAAACCTGACTGCATCCACTCGGTAGGCTTCAGAAAGTTTCCTCTAGTCATGTACACACAGGTCCCGGCACTCTGAGAAGCAGGGGGCTGAGGATTGGGTACCTTGGAGGACTGCTTGTGAGCCTGCTCAGGGCAGTGACTCAGGAATACTGATTTTGTGTGGATTCATATCAGCCCTCGGCCGGGCTCTCTAGAGGGGAGAGTATTCCACCACATATAAATATTAAAACGTCTCTTTAAGATGTTGGATATTTATGAGTACTAGCATTAAAACTATCTTTTACTGCCCCCTTCCATCCCCCTGATTATTTATTGTCTGAAAAGATAAATACAGGAAAGTAATTGACCTAACAATGGCCTATTCCTGATTGCACATTGCATTAAAAACAGAGATGGTAAAGAGGGCACTTTGAAATCTGTCCTTCGCATCAGCAAAGCTCCTGTAATGAAAAGGCATGTGGCTTGGCCTAATAGATGAATGCAAAACCACAGGTCACAAGAGGCTTGCAGTTAACTGCAGTAGACCAGCATCAGTCTAGCTATGCTGGGATGGAGGTGAAGTTCAAGGCCCTGGATACACTTCTGCATCCCCGCAGCCTTGAACACAGTGTTTAGCATATAACAGGCATCTCAGAATGTATGGAACGAAGGAAGGAATGAGGAGAAAGGGAGGGCCATCGGAAAGCAGAGGGAGAACATGACTGTTCTTTATGTACGGTTAGCAGCGTCTTTCTTCAGGGCAAGAGCTCTTCTTTTCCCTTGGTGTTGTTCCCTGTTTAACTGAGGACAGGCTATATACACCCTTCAACCTACCCTGAGTAAGCAGACTGAGCTAGATGAATAGATACCAAAGTTAAGTCATTTGTCTGAAAGACATTTAAGTTGATGAACGCCCAGTAGTCTTGACAATCAGGGTAGAAGGTTCCTCAGGCATGCTTATTTATCTGGGGTTAGGGTGGAGGTGGTCTTAGGAACCAACCCTCCTCTTTAGAAGGCTGTCCACATCTTTTACCCTGCAAATGACCATTTAGTCTGTCTGTCATCAGCAGCACTGTCCCGAGCAGGGCTCTCAGAACATGGGGGAAATTAATGAGAACATCAAGGTTAAAATAGAGAAAGAGGAGAGGAAAGCAGAGTTAATGGTAATTCTGTTGCTCTTAGCACTTATCTGGCCATAGAGATTCTTTCATTAAGAGATTTCTCATTATTGTTTAAAAGTCACTTGAACATTGATGGCATTATGTTCTGGGGCGGGGGGGGGGGGAGGGGATTCGATTGCTTCATTCAACCAATGAGTTAAGTCTCCATGGAAATGGCATTTATCACTGGGATTCCTCAAGTGGAATGACATGGCTTTGGTTCTGTTTGTAGAACAAAGGAAAAAAAAATCTCTAAGAAATTACTGTATTCACTGTTCACATCCCACACACAAGTTCCATAAAGGTATGAGTCAGAAGAAAGATCTAAAATACTGCGAAACTGAAATAAAATTAACTGGAAAAAAATCACTAGGGAGGAGACTGGGAACAAACATCAGTCCCATGTGATCAGCTGTCTGTGACAGAGCACGGCTTAGTGAAATGCCAAATCTCTGCAATTAATGCACTGTTGTGACAAGAGATATCAATTATCCCACATTGCCCTAGTAGCACATGCTAAGTTCCCTCCCGGCTGCTCCCACCTGGCTACGGAGCCTGCCTGGTAATACCTTTCATATCTGTCTTTGCTCTTCTCCGAGGATTCCCCAAAACACATTTTTCAGTGATTGTGAAAACCGAGAAGACAACTACCCAAGTGCTTTAGTTAAGTAAGACCGGAAGTTATTCAGACTGAAATTATTTCTGCCTGAGCAATTAGGGAGGGGCTGCACATTACCAATAAAGATACCTTCCCGTGGCATGTTTAGTAAGACTATGGCTGCCCAAAGTGATCTATATGCACCAGTCATCTGTAACATTTGCATTATTAAAGGGAGGGGGAACTCGAGGCGTCGTCTGGAACTGAACTGATTGTGGTGGATTCCATGAGTGACCTACAGAAGCCACCGGGAACTATTTTTTTTTTTTTTCTCTTTTGACTGCACTTTCTGGGAGGAGGAAACACTCCCCTTTCACATTCTCTTGCATGGAGAAGTGACCCTTTAATTTTTGCCAGTGTGAAGTTACTGGAGACTTCTCAAAAACTGTTACAAAGGGATTGGTTTCCTTACAGTATTTCGCTGGTAATTCAACCCTTTTCCCAGAGCAGACATGAGACTACCTTAGAATTATGATGCCGCCCACCTCTAGGAAGGCACATCCACAGTTTCAGGTTTCCCCAAAATCGAAGGCAAGGAGGAAGATGAATGAAGGCCAGGGCCATATGAACTCCTTCATGGGAAAAACAAATATATCCATTGGGTTTGCTATTTTTGTAGCCAAAAGATGTATTTCACGTACTGTGTTATTGACAGCTTTTCTGGGTCCCATGGAAATTGGGCTAGCCCAGTATGTGAACACTGAACATTCAAGTGACGCGACAAGATGGCTAGCTTAGGAATAGCTAATGAGCTTTAGTTTGAAAGAGAAAATTATCTGAGCATCCCACTGTTTAACAACTACACTGCGCGTTTATGCGGATGATATGACAGAGTCTTACGGAATCTGAGATGTTTTTCAGTCGTTTTGTATATTATCCTCTCACTTTTCTGTTTCTACAGTTTTGTTTCTGGTAATTCCAATACACCAGCTGGAGTTAGAGTTGAAGGTGGGATTACCTTTTAATCATGTGGCCATGGAACAGATGGAATCTATCGTTCTAAAATGCATGACTTCAAGGGTTAACAGCAAGATATAATAATAACTTTTGTAAACAGTTATATTTAATGAACTGACTTTCTCACCATATACCCTAATATGTTATATGGCCCGATGTTATTGTGCAAAAGCCTATTTGAAGATTTATAGCTAATGTTCTTTGAGGCAGGTAACAGATTTATTTCACTGAAGTCGCAGACAACTCACTAGATATAGGGTACACCTTTTCTTCATTTTACAGTTCCAAAACTTAAGTTTTAAAAAAATTAATCCATTTGAGCCAGTGTCATAGAAAGACCCCAAAGACTCATGTCTTTCCAAAATCTAATGCACTTACAAATGTAAAGATTTTTACATGGATTCTATTTAGAACACTATGCTGTGATTTTGTTGCTGCTGTTGTACATGAGGCAGACCCAGCCATTAGACTGAGTTTCGGGAGGGTTGGGACTTTTTAAAAACTTCCTTGTATGAGCTCTGGAATGTAACAGATGCTCGGTAAAAGTTTCTACAGAGCACTTGTAAATACATGCTGGAACATTAAGGCCATTTACCTGGGTTTACTGGGGTGTTCCCTGCTACTTGCCAGTTTAAGTTCACAGTTTTCATATGCCAGTCAGTGAACATTTCATAAACAAATACAGATCCCAGTATTACTAGATTACACAAAACCTCATACTCAACTCTAAATGTATATACATCATCTGCATTATCTGTTAGAGAAAATAATTAATTTAGGATTTATTAAGAACATGTGGCTTCCTTTCTTGTCCAGGTTATGAGATGGTAAGAGAAACAACTCTTACAAACATGGGGTCTCTCAAAGTAAGTTGGAGGTTTTATAATGTTTTGGCTAAACTAGAGAATATAAACTAGATATCAGTCAACTAAATTAATGGCTAAGTGAAGATCCCACAGAGAGCTGATTAATGGAGGTCTCAAGTAATGAATTGTAAAGATTATATTTGACACTGATCAATGATCTTATCAATGGCATGGATGAGTCACAATGATTAAATATGAGAGTGACAAAACTAGCCTATGAAGCATAGCTAATATTTTGGACAAAAAGCCCATATCTTTACAGATGATAACAATGAGCTAAAACTGACAAGTACATTTTGGTGGGGGGGGGGGTTATAAGATAGGGTATCACTATGCAGCCCACATGACACCTCTGTCTCAACATTGGACCTGTTAGGGTTTCAGGTGTGTGTCACCATGCCTGGTTTTAGTCCTCACAAATACATACAAAGAATATCCTCCAATAAAAATGCCATTTTATAAATACAAGATTTAGTAATACATAGATTGACAATTGTCCTGGATAGTGTTTTGTCAACTTGATACAAGTTAGAGTCAGATGAGAAAAGGGAATCTTTATTGAGAAAATGCTTCCATAATATTGGCTTGTAGGCAAGTCTATGGTGGTACTACCTTTATTGATGATTTGATGTGGAAGAGTCGAGCCACTGTGGGCAGGTCTGCCCCTGAGCAGGTGGGTCCTGATTTGTACAAGAAAGCAGGCTGAGAGCTGGCCAAGCCTCTCATGTGCTATGAGGTAGCATGAGGTGATATGTGTGTCGGGGGTAGTGGGTAATGTTCTCCCTACTTCATCCCTTGCCACCTGCTGTAGTTGAGAGAGAGCTGGCCTTGAGAGTAAAAGAGCTAGCCATGCCTTCTCACTGGCTATAGCAGTCAGGGGACCAGGCCCTGCACCTCACCTGGGCAACACAGCGGAACTGGCTCTGATGATGAAGGCAAAGGTAAGCCAGCCCTGAGGGTGTGAGGCAGGAGAGCTGTCCCAGCCCCTTGCAGGCTGCAGCACTTGGGAGAGTGGGCCCCACATGTGGAATGGGCAGCACAGTGGAGCTAGCTCTGAAGGCGTGGGTGCAGATGAGCTTCAAGGGCAGCAGAGCAGGAGAGCAGCAGAGCAGGAGAGTAGGAGGGCTGACCTTGCCTCCTGCTGAAGGCAGCATCAGGTGGCCTAGCTGGAGCAGGGTTGAAGAGCTCACACTGGTGGTGCAGATATGGGAGAGCCAGCAGGCTGACCAGCTCAGCTACCACCCGGTCCCAGATCCAGGGCTTTGAGTTGGCCTATCCCCAAACCTACATCATCTGTGAATGGCTGGGACATGTGAAAGGGCCAGTCCTGCTGATCCAAAGCTGTAGGATCTCCATGACACTGGTCAACACAAGGATAACTGGGGAAAGTCCCAGTGAGAATCCAATACTGATGGTGTCACAGAAGCCAGAGGCCTTGAACCAGACCAATGGCTCACTGCAACAAACATTTACAAGTGAAGACGTGTGCACAAAGGGATAACTGTGAGACAGTCTGTAACATACTGCAGCTTCCGCAATGAGATGTTTTTATATGCTTTATTTATTTTTGGTGTTTTGGTATGTTTTTATTTGGGGGTGGTTGTAAGAGTGATTGGCACATATGAGAGGAAGAGGAAAGGAACTGGACTGTGGTGCATAAAGTGAAACTCACAAAGAATCAATAAACAGTTAAAAAATGTTTAAAATGCTTAAATGCTGCCTAAAAAAAAAAAAAAAAAGAAAGAAACACTTTATCTGGAAAAGAAAAAAAAAAAAAAAAAAAAAAAAAGCAGGCTGAGTAACACAGAAGAGCAAGACAGGAAACCACATCCTTCCACGGCCTCTGCGTCAGTTCCTATTTTGAAGTTCCTGCCTGGGGATCCTGTCCTGACATCGCTTCTAGATGCAAGCTGAAACCAATTCTCTCCTCGGTTTTGGTCATGGTGCTTATTACAACAGTAGAAAGCACACTAAAACAGTAATGCAAACGAAAGAGCATAGACGCTTTAGATAAAAAGCATAATGAGCTAGAAACTGTAGCTGATACACAAGTTTCAGTGACAGAAAGAAATAAAATATTAAGGCCCCGGACTGTGACGTTTTTTGGCGTCTGACGCCTCTGAAAGACGGTGTCCACTTGTGCACACCATTATCCACATAGCGATCACAAACTCAATAGACTTGGGTACATCCAAGGAACAGCCACACGAGGTCTACAGATACGGTCGTAAGACAGGCAGGAGTTTACACTGAACAAATGATTGCCAGTGACCCCAGAGCGATGTTCTGTATCCCCTGTACCCTTGTTTAGGCCAGTTTTGAGCATAAATATACAAACAGATACATTTCTTAATAGAGAAAAGCTTAGTTACAAAGGTAAGCTGCTTTTAACTATCAGTATTTGAGACGTCATGGTATCAAGCCTCCATCTTGTAAAGAGGTGAGGATGCTCTGCCACTGACCAACTTGTTGGATTCCAGGCTTACACCTCATGCATAAACCCTAAGCAAGCTCTTCCTTCCACAGCTGCCTCCTAATCTCCCTCATAATGAGTATAAATGCCTCATCCTGGTGATCAAGGCTGAGTATAAATGCCTCATCCTTGTGATGAAGGCTCAGTCACCCCACCTCTCTTTTTGCTCCTGGGATTTCCTATCTTATCTCTTGCCATTGAATTTTTTTTCTTTCTGGTTCCTATAAAAACCAGTTTCTTAAACTGTGACTCGTAACCCCATACAAGGGCATAAATGAGTATAAGGGTTGCAAAATATTTGGCAACAATAAAAGGTCTCTGGATGCACAATGACCACATAATTAATTCATGGTGGTTTTGACAGCACTCACCCATACTGTATCCTACACCATCACTGAAGCCTTGGCCCAGAGCACATAACATAAACACTTTCCCCTCCATGTGTCATGAACAATGAACATCACACCTTGGCTCAGATTTGAGACTTACTGTGTATGTTCAGGACTGCAATGTTTTTACTGTGCCCACATGACTATGGGAAACTAGGACTTTTAATGTTTTCCTACCATCAGTTCTCAGCATGCAAATATCAAATTCATGTATTTTTCAACTGTGCTTTGTTAGAATGTTTGATTTGAAAAATTGATGTTAGAGTTTCTGACTTGAGTTTCAAAGAAAAAAAAAATCATTATTTGAATTCTGGCCTATGATGAGCACAGAATTTCCAACGGTTTTGAAAGGGGCCCTAAGCATACTTCTGTCATTTTGTATTATGCATTTATGTGAAGTGGTGTTCTCAGCAGTGACGATTATAAAATCAAAGTATTGATCAAGTCTGAAAAATGTTGAAGATGCTTTATGTCCTATGGTATCAAATATTCAGCCAGGATTTAAATCTTATGTAAAATAAACAAGCATTCATCTCATTAGCATGCAAATCTGCTTCCACTTTTAATGCCTGGTAAAATTATATGTAAAGAATCATTTTAAAATAAATTTATTTATGATATATTATCAGTATGTGCTTCATTTGTATATGTATTTTATTACTTATATGCTTGGGGGTTGCATAAAAATCTTGGGCATGGAAGAGTTGTGGGTAATGGGACTTGACAGGCTGGAGTCAGTTGGTAGGGGAGGAGGGCTCCTCATTTCTGAGGACTAGAGGAGGGTGGGGGGGGGAAGAAGAGAGAGGGAGGGGGGATAAGACTGGGAGGAGACAAGGAAGGGAGCAATGATTGGAAATGTGAAGTGAATAAATTTTAAAAAATAAATTTAAATTAAAAAAAAGAAATGCACAATAAAATAAAGAAGCCCCGCTCTCTCGCACATGCCACATTTCCTCTCACTATGACCTTTGCTGATACTCTTCCTATTCACTAACCCAACAGTCCAGCAGCTAGCATGTACCAACCACTGTCCTTGTAAGGTCTATGTATCTCTTAATGTAAAACAACCTTCTATGAGGGGGACATACCATTTTCCCTCATTCCTTAATGAACTCAGGGCTGATCGCCAGTCCTGGCCCTTGGTAGGTGTTCCGTAAGTATTTGTTGCATTGTTTGCATGAAGATGAGGCATAGCACCTTGGGGAAGTCATTTTTACTGAAGGTCATGCAGTGGAAGGGAACTGGAACTGGATCAGCCCCCACCCCAGAAGTCATGGTTTAACATGCTGTTAACATATTAAGAACCCAAACTGAGCCACTTTATCTGCATACTGTAGCAGGAAGCGAGAGGGTGTGTCTAAGTAACAGGGTAGGTTAAGGAAAATAATGATACAGAGAGGACTATGTAGCTGGCGTTTGCTACTTTGTGGGTTCCCTTTTCTCTCTTCTACTCTTCTCTACCCATATCAGCCCCCTAACACTAGATAGAAGAGAAGAAAGGATAGAAGAAAAGGAGGTGACATTATCATTAGTTTACTTCTTGCTGATTAGGGGCACTGAATTCCGTGGTGCAAGGTTGATCTTCCCTGTCAGGTCTAATTTCTTCTCATTTCTTTGTGCATGACTACTTGACAAACCACAACCAACAGCAGCCAACAACATCCAAACACCAACCAGCCAACAATAGCAACCCCGCCTCTCAGTTCCTTAGCTTTTATATATCCTCTGAAAAGTTCCCAGAATTCCAAAGTCATACACTCTCCTGAACTAGCTGCAGCTGGCAAAACCGCAGCCCTTACTAGAGCATGAGGCAAGTCATAGTCACCTGCTGTGTAGCAGCCTCATATCCTCACACCAGGGAATTAAATGAAAACACATTCTCATAACATTTGTGTTTTTCAAAGAAACCAAGAATATAGAATTCTCGCTACAGGTCTAGATTGAAGTCCTAATCTTGGGCAAACTGCTCACATTCCCCGAGTTCATTTTCAGCAACATTGGTGTGAGGTGACTTGTTAACTCTGAATCACCATCCAAGATGTGCCTTCAAAGACACAGTCTTTCCCACCCCACAACTGTACTTTGTCATTACACTGGGCTCACTCTGCATTTTCACCTCCTCAGCAATTCCCATTATAAGTTTCCCTCTGTTCCTACTAAGCTACTGACACTGTCCTCTCTAAGTTACCAGTGACCTTTTAGTGGCCACATTCTTTTTGTAGGCTTCATTCTCTTGACCTCTGTGGACACAGTTATGACACTGGCCACAGGACTGGGGTATATATCACTCCCCACTGCATGCCTGCTGTCACTCAGATTTCTGGAGCCCAAGTTAGACAGCTGCAGGACACTTCCAGACAGTTACCGTCAAGCATGAGACTCGGCCCATTCACTCACACAGTGGCTTCCATGGGCTGTGCAGCCTCACTTCCCATCAGTTTCCTTCCTCCCCACGTGCTATGCTCTGGGTATTTCTGAACTTCTTTGAATACATTGCTCTTCTAGCAACTTGACCATTTTACATGATTACTTTTCAAGAGAAAACATTTATCCTTTTGTACCTAATCGATGCTGAGGAATCCTCCCAGAGCCGTCTCCACTAGCACCAGTTATAGGAGGCCTTTTGTGTGTAGCCCCAACAAGAAAAAGCTCTCAGTTATAACTGCAGGACAGTATAGCTCTCCATTTTCACATGCCTTGCATTTCTACTGAATAGAAGGGTACGTCCTCTAGTCCTCATTGACATATCATGACCATCTTCCCTAGAACACAGTAGATGCCAAATAAGTGCTTATTGAATGAAGAGAGATTGAACACATGGGTGCATAGTTGAAATTCCCTTTACTTTAAAATACGGAAGGGTTAGAACTCAGAGTGTGTGCTTGGGGACATTGCTTAGAATGCTGCCTAAAGGGAATCTTAGATACACGGGCATAGAATTGCACTGATATAGGGTGGTACAAGTGGTCATAACAGTAACCATGATGATAATTGCTACCACTATCTCGTGTTTACTGTGCATCAAGGCAAAAATTGCTTCCTTTAAGACTTTAAGAAAAAGGAACAGAATAATAGTCTTTAAATATAATTAAAGATAAGAGCAGAATCAAGATGATTCTGGGTAAAAAGAGTTACTCTTTGATCTGCTATCCAAAAATTTAACAGCTGTCTAAAACTCTGTAGAAGGCAGATTTGGAGCATTTATTAACACAAAGAGGTCAGAGCCAAAATTACAACTCCATTACTCATATAGATGCTTGGGCTGCACAGAAAATAAGTAATTTTGGGCAGCCTTTTATAGTAGCTGTCTTTAATGTTATCCAATGAGATTTCTTTCCTGGTCTACCTAGATGGCTGAAAGTTAACTTAGAACATCATGTACATGTATGTTATGGTTTAGATCTAAAACTTTCCCCTATTGATTCAGTATTGAAGATTTGGTTCCAGTATAGCTGTGTTTATATCTGGGACCACAAGAGATGGCAGAGCTGTCAGTGGGCTCATCTGTTGATAAGGTCACAGATATTCAGAAGTGGAACCAAGTAGGAGGAAGTTAGGGCCTGGGGAAAACATTTGTTTTTCTTCTCTCTGTGACCAAAAAGCTGACAAGAAGCATGTTAAGTGGGGGAGGGGGTGAGTTTATTTGGGCTCACACTTTGGGGGTACAGTTTATGATGATGGAGAGATCACGACAGCAGAAATCGAAGGCACTGTTCACATCATTAGGAAGTACAAAGAGAGAAATGCTATTATTCCACTTGCCCCTTGTATATTCAGTGTGGGATTCTGGCCCATGAAACACTTGCTGACTGATGGCTACTTTAGGGCAGGTCTTTCTGCCTCAGTTAACCTAATGCTGAAACTCTCATAGACACGCTGAGATTCTAGACCCTGTGGAGTTCAGAATCGATAATGACCACCATAAATGACATGACTTTGAAGGGTTAACTATGTCCCTGGTCCTCTCCCCAGACCTTGTCTGCTTCCCGCTGTCATTAGATGAGGAGAATGTTTTCCCTGAAAACATTCTCCTCATCATTTCATGTGGAGCCCAGAAATAGCTTGGCTGAGTGACTAGGGCATAGACTGAGACCCGGAACTGTACACAAACATAAAGATTTCTTCTTTTTTTTTTTTTTTTTGAGTTGCTTATTTCATGGATTTTGTCACAGTGATGGGAATCTGAGCAATCCAGGGTCTTAAAAATGTATGGGAAGCCAGGTGTGGTGGTGCACGCCTGTAATCCCAGCACTTGGGAGGAAGAGGTAGGTGGAGGAAGAGGTGTGAGTTCGAGGCCAGCCTGGTCTACCAAGCAAATCCAGGACAGCCAAGGCTACACAGAGAAATCCTGTCTTAAAAAACAAAACAAAATAAATATATGGGTAAAATAAACTTTATATGCCAAATATTGCAGACATCATCAGTTCTGGTTGTCTAGTATTCTAGGAGACCAAGAATACATATTAGCACATCAAATTAAAAAAGAAAGAAAGAAAGAAACAAAGGAAGGAAGGAAGGAAGAAAAGACTACACTAAAAACAAACAAACAAACCCTGCTTCTGTGGTCTACTGCTTGCAGGTTTGAGATAAGTCTTTTCTTGCAGAATGCCTCACATTTATTCTCATGGAATTAGCACGAGGACACACCAGCTTGGGAAGGTCTGAGAAATACACTCTTAGGTGCTGGTGTTTGATCGGACATATGCAAAGAGGATTGTACAAAGCCCTCTGTGACATCAAGAGTGGAAGATTGACTATGCTTTAGCCTAGAATAGACTCAAGGATAGTATTATTATTTACATCATAAAACTCAACCCTATGTGAAGGCTGGCAAGAAAAAGGCCAACTCTTAATCAATCCTTGGAATTAGCAATTTACTTATGATGGCCATATCACACAGTCATAGGAATTTATATTTTCATTTCGTCCTAACGAAAAACTTGACCATCTTTCTTTAATGTTATCAACCTGGAACCTTGACAGTAAGGATTAAAAATTGCTCCTCACTTCCCACTTGGTTATTGGAAAGGTTCTGAGAGGCAATCAGTCTTGTGAAGCTACACTTTACAGTCTGCATAAAAATGCCGTGATTTCCCTTCCTCTCCCCAACCTAATTGAAAGTGCATAATACCACCCAGCTGGGGAAATGTGTAAATGGTAAACATATGCAATATATCATGCTATCCCACAAAAGCTGCCTACTGCTAGGGACCGGGTGGTTGTCAGAACCCTGAGAAATCTGGAAAATGAGCCTTTTTCTTTCATCTAGAATGAGAGCTTCTTACACCTGCCTCTTTCCCGCCTCCCTCCATATTTCAAGCAGGAGCAGTCAGACTAGAGAGAGGTCCATCAACCCATTCCTGGAACGGTCACCTAATGATGCGTCTGGACTAATGTGCCTTTAGACCAGCCTTTCCCAAGGCAGGAATTTTTCTTTGGCAAGAGGTTAGGGTTGGAATCATCTTGTTCCTTACTTGCTTATGTCTTTCCCTTGCTGTGAAACCTACAGGTCACCTCCTATCTTCCTCTACTTCATCAAACTTCTAGGACTAAGATTCATTTCCACTCCTGCTCATCCGTGCATAGCTAGACAGTTTAGTTTTCCTTGAATATGAAATCCCTATCTTGTTTTTCTCCTGCACTGCCGTAGCCATCCATAATCTCACTTCAATTACACCTACTCAGAAGCCATTGTCCCTTTTCTGACTCCTCACTCCATGTTCTTGAATAAGTGCCATCTTCTTCTTGAGTAAGTGTCTTACGATAGGGCTCTCAGGAGAAAATACAATATTCCTTCAAAGCTTTCGTCATTAGTTCTCTGCCACTGTGGTCCTGCAAAAATCGTTTTCTGTTGCCCCATGCACTCTACCACTACCATCCATTCACGCCACTTTATAACTAGCTATTGTTTTATTTTTGATGACTGATACCTTACTGGTAGGTCAAAGTACAACACTTGTCTAGGGTACCATGCCACTGTAGTTTTAGTAGATTGAAGGATACATTTGTATCTGCTTCAGCAGTAGAGATGATTTGAAGCTTACTCAATTAAAACTGCATTCATCTTTCACTTAGTTACATTACCTGTCTGCTAGGGCTGGGGGATGATATGGCTTGTTGACCTTGGCATAGAGACCCTCTAAGTGGTCTCTGTCTGGAGACAGTGGACGTCCATCCCGAGGGTAAGCAAGTGGTACAGCTCGAGGAGGAGATGGTGATCTAAAGACATTTGCTGATGTGCACGGTTCCCGAAAGTGGTTCACTCTGGCGTAATTGGGGTCCATGTCATCATCGTCCATATCATACATGGATCCAATCGCCGCAGTGGCATAATCAACAAGACCTCTTGCCTGCTTTTCCCTTAGCTCCTGATGTTTTGCTCCAATCCTGAAAAAATACAGAAGAGGTAGCATTGACGAATGTGAATTTTATATGCGGATACAATGAAATAGTCTCCTGAACCTGGATTAACTTTTGCTAACCACTTAGCTGTCGTTTTCTGGTTTCTTCAATATCACACCATGTAGAACTGCCAACAGCATGAGAGGATTAATTTTAAATCCATGACCTTTATTTGTCACACAGTCGTCACTTTGATAGCAAAGCTATAGGTATTTTGACACGTCTCCTACTGATGATTGGGCTGATAGCAGTCTCTCCCTACAAAGGAACTGTGCTTGTGGCAATAGTACACCTTGGAAGAGATATACCATAGAAGTCCTTCCTGGGACAAGGCTGCATGTGAAAGAGCCGATCAGAATCTTACACTTGTGCTATGACTTCACTCTTTAGTGCTCCAGAGTTTCTAAAGAAGAGTTTGAAAACATTGATTTAAATATGAAAAAGAAATACAGAGACTGTCTGGTCACTAAAAGCTGCAGAATTGAGGGCAATTTATAAGAGACTCCAAGTCTTTCTTTACACAGATGGGGATCATTGTGCCTCATTGTACAAGGGCTAGGGACAGAGTAAAATAATGAGGAAATTAATAGGCTTGTGACAGAGATAAATTGGCACATATAAGTGAATTAAACCCCATTACTGGCAGAAGTCTGTAGCCCCAAAGCTTTAAGAGATAGTACTGAATGCTACTGCTAGCCAGGGACAGTATGTGGACCACTGATGATGGAGCAGAATATATATGTAGGTGGATGCTATACCCACTTGATTTATGAGAATTTTTCCAGAGAGGATTAGCTTGGTTCTCTTCAGCTCCCATTAATACTAAAGCTCACAAGGATGCTTATTGAACAGTGGTGCTGTGGGTGGTGTCAGGAAAGCCTTTAACCTTTTACCCTTGAGAATGCAAGATGTGGAGTGGATGGGATGGGAGGGTAGGGTGATCCTGACCCACGTATCTGAAGACATGTTCAAGGAAGGATGGAGACGGAGAAGATAATAGGGCTGTGGCTAGCAGTGAAAGATCTGTGTTTGCCTGGAGACACAAACAGAAGGCCTAGACCAGTTATAAACAAAACCTAAAGCCCCCAGCAACTTCTCTTCAGACAAAAACAGTTGTGTTTTGTTTGTGGCGGCTATTTTCATTTTCTAAACATCAAACGGTTTGTCAAAATCTTTAGAAGCCATGATCTTTATAAGTTTTTTTTTCCCTTGTGACAAGACAGCGTTTGTATTTTAGTGTTTTTTTTTCCAGTAGAAAGAAGAAGAAATTGGGCAAGAGAAAGAAAAAGCAACAAAATAGAACAGTTTTAAAAAGTGGCAAAGGATAAGAAACAGCATCTCTAGGTCACACCAGAGGAAAATAAACACCAGGGTACAATCTGTTTTGACTAGGCAGAAAAAAAAAACGTACCTGACATATAAATAATTGGGAGAATTTATATTTTTGCATAAAGGCAGTGTGACTCTCTGAGGGATTCTGAATTAAGATGAAAGAAGATTACACAGTAGGGCACCCATTAAGGGGCCTTGCCCGTCCCCTTTCAATGCATGATAGCCCCAGATTCATGCCTGCTGGTTTTGAATAATTTTTGATAAAGGAGATTGTCTGCTCCAATGAAATTTGAGACTCAGCCTAAAATGGGGAGTGTGCCAAGGCTTATGGTTTTCGAGGGATGGTGCAGACTGATTTATCAAAGACGGCTCCGTACCACCCAGTCTGGGTGGATTTCCAGCGTAAATAAGGTAAAAAGACATGAGGAAAGTCAGGGGCTGGGACTCTATGTGTTTCCTCTCTTCCTCTTCCTCACAAATAAGATGTCTTGAGAGGAATCCGGCAGTAGGAAAATAAATACCTCTGGGCCCTGTCTGCTGCATGGGGCTACACTTGTGTATTAAGGGAAAAGGAAAATACCAAGCCTGATATTTCCAAAACAGCAGAAATAGAACACTGAGATCTATGTTTCTAACTTCATCTCTTCCCTTTCTTTGAGGTTTTCTCATTAATTAAACTTGTTAAACGTGCAGAGATTTTTAGATGAAAAAGTCCTCTATGTATGCCAAGCCGCGTTGGATCTTGTACTTTTCATTGCTAAAACAAAACCAAATCCTTACGCTATCTCTTCCACACTACTGAGGGTTGCAGTAGCTAATTTCATATTAATCACTCAGTAGGTGAAATAGCAATTTCTGTGCTCCATGATTACTATGCCACATACCTGGGTCTCTCCATGTGGGGGAGGACAAGGCAACCTGAGAAAGGGGGTGCATAAAAGGTGAAGAGATTCCCCCAAGACACTGTCAGAGAAAAGTATCTCACTTGTCTTGCTCTGATGCATCCCATGCGATATTTAAATTCCAATTGTTTCTAGTTGTTTCTACTTGGGGGGGGGGGGTCTCCTTACCACTGGAAAGTTGACCTGTTAAAATAGCTGATTTTCAGAACAGCCTAACAACCTTTCCGTTTCATGGTCCCACTTGCTTCCCCATTTTTCCTGAGCACACTGCCTTTGAATTGTTGAACTTTCTCTTTTCTCTCATTGAAAGTAGCAGTGTCCCTTCTTCCCGTTACAGTTCTTGGATGTCCCTTTTAATTTCGATTTCCTTGGCTACAGAGGGTAGTTTTCATGTTTTATACTGCATATATCTGCTATCTAATGTGGTAGCCACTTGCTGTGTGTGGCCTCATAAGTTTAAATTTGAAATAAGCAAAATAAAATAAACCTTTTCCAGTATTATAAATGTATTCAAGTGATTAATATCTACATGTGGCCAGTGGCCTCTGTAGTGACAATGAAGATGTGGACAAATTCCACAACTGCAGAAGGTTTTATCGGAATGTTAGTTTGATTCATTGAATGAGATTTTGGTATGTCACCTCAGTTAGAGTCTCTGCTGCTATGATAAAAATACCATGATCCAAAACCTGGGGAGAAAAGGTTTTCTGTTTGTCTCTTTTTAAAGTTTCATTGTATAGTTTATAGCTTATTATCCAGGGAAGCCAAGGCAGGGACCTTGAGGCAAGAACGGAAGCAGAGGCCATGGGAAGAGTACTGCTTACTGGCTAGCTCCTCGTGGCCTGCTCAGTTTGCTTTCTTATACCACCTAAGACCACTAGCCTACAGTTATTTGGGCCTAAATATCATTTAAGAATATGGACCACAGACTTACCCACATGCCAACTGTTGGGGCATTTTCTTAATTACTGTTTCATCTTCCAAAGTGACTCTAGCTTTTGTCAAGTTGACAGAAAACTAAGCCAGCTTCTCACTGTAACCTGTACCTGCAAAGGCTGCTATAACATTCTTCAGTAAAGAGCATTTCCACTGCATCCCCTGTCAGACTGGGGATCGCTGATAGATTATAATAAACATCTGTGCAAAAGTGTGGCTAGCTCACTATTCTCGTCGAAACTTTCCATGGTCAAAGAGTGGGAAAGAAAATGAATCTTCAGCCTAAAATGGGGACCATGCCAAGAGTTAATATGTGTTTGTATTTCTAGCTGGGCTTCCTTGAAGCAAGGAAGAAGGTCTGTAAGAGCAGGGTCAGCAGGGCTTTACTTAGGAAGAGAGTCTGAGGACAGGAAAGGACTGGGCGTGAGCGGGTTGAGGATAAAGTCTTGTGAGGACCCAACTTCAGAAAGGGGAATCACGGCTGGGAGAGCTGAATACCCTGCATGTAGCCTTCTGTCTATGAGGAAATTTCCTGGAGATAAAGCAGGAAGAAAAAGTAATGATAAGGAAAGTGAAAGAATAAAGGTAAATCCAGACTCATCGAAACAGAACCGAACGCTGAGATAATCTCATCCAGGAGCAGGTTTATCTGCTGTCAGGATAACCTGCCCCCCCAGATTAAAGACTATAGAAAATCAATTCCTGAGACAGTAACACTGCAAAGTGGGAAAAGGAAGGTATTTTTAGGAAAACACATAGAATTGAGGCTACGGGTGACCTTACATTAATATTCTTAGGTCACTTAAAATGGTATCTTAACATACATTCTGATTTAAGTTTTAAGCATTCTTAGGTCATAAAATATAGTTAATTAGTCACATAAATATTTCCTCCAGCAAAGATCCACCTCCTACAAGGTCTCATCTTCTCCCAAAACAGCCCCACCAGCTGGAGCTCAATACTCCTCAGATAGGGATAATCCGATTCTAAAAGGAAGTTGGACACCAGTGGAGCTGTGTGCGTAGGAGAGCCTTGTAAATTGCACAGGACATCCCTGCAGGGAATTGTTTGGGAGCCTAGATAGAAAAGCCATAGTGTCTAGAAGTGCATCTGAATGTAGCCCTTCTACTTTATATGTCTTGGAATTTTTAAGTATGTGTTTAAGGTAACTTTTATTATCTTAAGTATAAAATCATATCTAACAATGAAGTTACAATTCATTAAAACTTATAATTAACATCAAGGGAACCCTTTCTGAACCAGTGGGCCTTGCTTATTTTGCAAATTGCACATTTTTGTGATTCTCCTATCAACTCAGTTATGACAAATTAATATTATTCACTGAGGTTGTGCTTGGTCCCTTCAGCTCAACTCCTTCTACCAGGAGCATTCAGGGTCCATGAATCAAAGATTTGGCTCTAATCTTCTCTAGTAGAGGACTAAATCTTGTCAACCGCAGCCCCACAGTGGGCTCAGTGTTTTGCCTTGTCTTCAACGTGTAGTTCGGCAGACTCTGTACCTGAATGATTATACAGTTTCAAAGTTCTGTAATCCATTAATTTCTGTGTCAGTTTCTGTACACCTGTTTCGTTTCATAATAAAAGCAGAAAGCTATGCACGAGAGCAAGCATAATAGTGTTTACCCGGTCCAGTTCTGTGAGCATTGGTACTATATAAGCCTGGTAGAGTTTTGCTCATGGCTGTTCCCAAATGGCTTTCTTTTGTAGAGGAGTGGTGGTTCGGTTACACAAACCACTCTGCTCTCGTGTATTGTGTTTACACTCTAGCACGCCCTTTGCTCCAACTGGAGAGCATCACCCCATTTCCACATGTTGGAATAAGACTGTGAAAATAAAACAAATGAATGCCCTTTCCTGATTCCCTCTTGACATTCTGCCCTAAGAGGACCACAAACTACTTCAACGTGTCCTGTGCATTTCTTTTCTGCTAATTCTTTGGCTGTTTAGGCTTCAGTATCTGCTGTGATTACACTGGTTGTCAGAAAGATGGGCAGAGCCAAACTCGGTCCCTGGGTCACCTACAGGAGAGGCATAAGTGTAAGTGATTATGATTCAGCAGCAAAGAAAGGAGCTGTGTATACGCAGGATGAGGGTCTGCCATGCCTAGGGCCTGTGAGGAAGCATCCTAAGGGCATGGCCATGTGACCTGGGCTTTGAAGGAACTTGTCCTTGGTATAAATTTTGGGAATGGTGCTCGGTATCTTAATTAGAGAAAGGGACACCTATGAATGGGTGCAGTATACCTACTCAATATTGGGCTATAAATATGATATGGAAACTGACTTGTTTGAGCTATCTGCTATCTACAAAGAGATGTATCCAGGAAAAATTATGGGCAAATAAGATTTATCTAACATGTGTGCTTAATATTTAAAAAGTCAGTAAACTTAAATATTCTTTTTAATTTTTAAACTTTCTATTATAAAACAAAGATACAGACATTTTAAAAACATAGCCTCAGATAAAATACAGATGGAGCAACAATATTTGTAAGTAATACAGGAGGTGTCCGTATTAGATCATTTTCTGTCAGTAGAGAAAAGAGGCTTAATAGGTCTGGGTTGAGACACTCTAAGTTTAAGAAGCATGGCACAAGTTTTGATGTCGGCCCCCTTGGGCGCTTCATTTCAGGCAATGGTGGAAGGGGCATGTGCCAGAGTGACCACATACAGAAACAGAGGCCGGAAAGGCTGGAGTTTCACAATCCTTTCTGAGGTCACGAGGCCATATTACTTAGGGACTCATTCTCATAGAGATCCACCATCCATACTGTCATGCTGAGGACTGAGTGTCCAACACACCGAGTCCTGAGAGGCACATTCAACTGTAACCAAACATCGCAGTCTCCATGTGTTCTCCCCTGGTCACAGCCACATCTCTATCACTTCTGTGGCCCCTTTTCTCCACAGTTAGAACCCTGCTACTCAAAAAGCAGGTGATGAAAGCTAAATCTCCCATGGTTCTGACCAGCTCCGTGCTGCCCCTCCACTGCTGTAGTTGAACCACGCTTACACTGTAAAAGCATATTCTGTCCGATTCTCATTTGCTTCTACCTTTGAAAATGTCTTAATTATTTTTCATCACTCTAATGAGACACCATGACCAAAGGAAGCTTAAGGAAGAAAGAGTTTGTTGGGGGTTTGTGTAGAGTGTCAGAGGGCTGGTCCAGGAGGAGCATGGCAGCAGGCAGGCAGGCAGGCTGCTGGAGCAGTAGCTGAGAGCTTCCATGTTCAAACAATACTCAAGAGACCAAGAGGAGAGAGAGTGAGAGAGATAGGTGGGGGGGGGGGGGGAGGGAGGACAGGCTTGTGACAGGCCTCCTCCAACAAGGCAGCACTTGCTAATTCTTCCCTAGCTGCTCCACCAACTAGAGACCAAACACTCAAACATATGAACCTATGTGGTCCATTCTCATTCAAATTACCACAGCAAGTAACTGAATATTTAATCTGCTAAGGTACTCAGACGGAATAAAAACCCACACACTCCTTACACCCAACAATGTATACTCCTCAAGAAGAATACACTGGGGGTAGCATTTATTGAGTGGGATATGTATATATATATATATATATATATATATAATCTGCCAGACTGAATTATTGGCTTGTCAAATATTGAATTATATTTCTTCCTTGATTATAAACATGTGGCTTCATTTTTGTACAACAGTGTGACTGCTAAAAATCTGGGTGATAACCCAGGTTTCCCCCTTCATAAGTGACTTAGAAACAACTTGATTTTCTTACTTATTTAGTTGAAATATTTTATTCACTCATTTATTGGCCAATCATTTTGCTAGGGAGGTAGTTCTTTTCAAAATGTACTTCAAAGTATAGATTTTTAATATTATGTTTTTATGAATTACTGGTTGATTTACCTCAATCACAGGAGATAAGCTGAATATCAAAACCAATTGTATTTATATTCTAAATGTAAAAATATAGGTAACAATGACACTGAAGGAACTCAGTATTGTTACAATGCCAATGCTTGAAAATTTTGCTCCAGAATAAATTACACCCCAGTGATACACTTTAAGTTGCATCACATAAAAATGGATGCAATGTCTGGTTGTCTTACTTTAGTGATGCTAAAGGGAGCAAACTGAAGTCCATTGGACAGTTCTGTGATCACCTTTTCATTTAATAATTAATGAGTTGTGTCTTGACAGGTTGTAAAACGGTCAGTGGGAAGGCTTCTTTGTTTTTTCTATTTCTTTGTTTTTATAACTTAGAAATCTTTAAGAAAACTTTGCCCTCAACATTATGGAAGTTTTGGTTTTAATAAACTCTTCTAGTGCAGACAAATCCGTATAAATGCTTAGTTCTTTTTTTTTTTTTTTTTTAATTGCTGATTTCCAGATTAAGGTGTTAGTGCCCTAGATACTTCTAATGGGGACAGATAAGTTAGGAGAGATTTTTTTTTTTCTGACTCTTTCATTACAGGGGTTGATAATTTCTTATAAACCTTTATTTAAGTCCATGATAGGCAAACACAATGCATTTAGGCTTTTGATCACATGCATTCCTTACTCCCTTTGTTGCACATGCTGCCCATAACTTAGATGGCTCTGTATCGGCCGCTTTGTCCTTTTGTTTTGATCCATTTACTTTTGATAGCTTCTTCGCTGCTATCTGACAAGCAAGTAGCCTCAGATCTACAACAAATCTCCTGTTCTTATTTGGAGGAAGTTGTTCCCCAAGTCCCTTTTCTTTTGTAATGAACGGTGGATGAACCCAAGAGTTCTCTATGAGTGGAGCTGGGACTGTATGTTTCCTCTTCTTTTAAATTTCTTAAAACTTTTTATTGATTCCTTGTGAGATTCAAGTCATGTGCCTCAGTCCTGTTCATATCCCCATCCCCTCATATTTGCTCTTTACCCTTGCTACCTTCCGTCCAAAATAAACAACACACAAATATTCAAAAACAAAAACAACAAACCTACAAAAAAACCCCCAAAAAGCATAGAAAACATCTCATCGTGGAAGCTGTCACAGTGTGTGTCCCACAGTATGTCCCTCTGTCCACATATCTTCACTTGCAAATGTTCATTGCAGTGAGTCATTGGGTTGGTTTGAGATTTCTGGTATATGGTTCCTTTTATTCATTACTATTAGCTTACTAAAGCAAGCATACAAAATAACAATTTTCTTGTAACATTTTCATACGTGTTATTTGTTTCTGTTCAACACCATCACCTTCTCTTGTCCTCTTCCTCCTTGCAAATAGTTTCTCTTCTGTCTTTATTACATGCACATGAGTGTGTATTATCATACATTTGATTCTTCCATAAGAGAAAATTTCATTCAATATTTAGGTTTTATTGAAATACTCTTGGTGCAAGAAGATTAGCATTATATATATATATGTGTGTATATATATATATATATATATATATATATATACACACACACACACACACACACACACACACACACACACACACAACCACACATGTATTTAGGATATTAATTGTTCCTTCTTCCTTCCAACCCTCTACCTGCTTCCCCTTAAGCTCCCTTTAGAATCTCTCCTCCTCCCAAACAGCTTACGTGCACGCATTTCATTATTAAGCCTATTTATACATCCAAGAGGGAGCATGTGATGATGTTTGTCTTTCTGAGTCTGGCTATTTTACTAACATTATTATCTCCATTTCTATCTATTTCTTTGCAAATGGCATGATTTCAAAGGGCTGAATAAAAATCCATCATGTATACATGACACGCTTTATTCATTCATCTGACGAGGCACCTCTAAGCCAGCTCCATCGTTTAGTTATGAGAATAGTTCTGCTATAAATATGTATGTGTGAGTGTCTCTCTTGGTGTGCTGACTTGGAGGCCTGTAAATGTAGGCGCAAGAGTGGAATGTAAACTGATTGTATGGTAGACCTAATTTTAGTTTTGTGAGGCATCTCTGTACCAATTTTCATTGTGTCTGGAAGCCTATAGTTTTGAAAAATCACCATTATATTTGAACTGATAATTCTGATCCAAATTTACATTGCAGAAGTCTTAATTGTAAATACAAACCTACATATTCTTTTTAACATGAAAGACCTTGAGTCACCATGCTGATGTAATTATGTGTTTTTATTACAATAGGTGCAATTTTAAGTATATGTATTTCTAACACCAACAACCTTAACATCACTGGGGTCAGTTTGCAGATGTGGACTGCTGGCCTCTTACTGTGTCATCTGTCTTACAGAAGAGGCAAGGCGGCCTCTGTGCCTCTTCTAAGGGGACTGATCTAGTTTTTAAAGGTTTTTCTCTTATCACCCAATCACCTTCCCAGAGTCCTACCCCAATTAATATCCTATTAGCAATTAGGTCTCAATATATGAACATTGTTGGGTTGGGAGTGTGTGCCCAAATATCTAGATCATACCAATGACCACACGGCCATTAAAGACGGCCTAGTTATATCACCTCTATTTGCTATTTCACTATCCTACCATATACAGTCAAAACTGTCTCTAGTATCACGCAATTACTTTACCTAAGTAGTTATACAACCAATTTGTTTTAAATAGGTTATTCAGTTTGGTTTGCTTTTAATTTTTAGGCGATCAGTCTTTCTTTTTCTTTGACTTTTATTGCTAAGCATGCAAGACATGTTGATGTTTATTGCACTTATGTGTGTAAGTATGTTTGCATGTGTGTATGCATGAGGTGGAGGTAAGCTTGGAGGTTGATGTTAGGCACCTTTTCTCTTTCCTTTTTAATCATGTTCCACTTTTGAGGCAGGGCCTCACTGTGTAATTCTGGCTGTCCAGGAAGTCACCATGTAGACCAGACTAACTTTGAACTCAGAACACCTGCCTCTGCTTCCTAAGTGCTGGCGTTAAAGGCATACACCTCCATGCCTGCTTCACCTTATTTTCGGAGACCTGGTCTCTCATTAACCTTGGAGCTCCCTGAGCAGTTATACTGGTGGAACACTGAACTCCCGAGATGAGCCTGTTACTACGTCCCTCCCCCTTGCCACCGTAATGTTGAGGATGTTAGATGCCCGCTGCCAGGTCAGGCTTGCAGCTGCGTGCAGAGCTGCCAAACTTAGGTCCTTATGTTTTCAGAGCAAGCACTTTACCCACCGGGCCATCTCCCCAGCCTTAAAAGTATTATTTTCCTAAATGAACTAGAACAAAACGAATTAGGTAGCTGTCGTTATCTGTCTTGTCTATCCAGAATTGTGTTGAACAGCTACGTCTGTATCTACATCTCTCCGCTGTTAATACGAAAGCTGGGATTAAATACACATAGTTCTACACTTTGCTTCTTCGTGTAGACAGTTAGAGAGAACTTCATTTGAGCTAACGGAAAGTTGTTTCTTGAAAACAAAAACTTCAATATCGTCCCCCATGTGGCTCTGCTTTTGCTTATTTAACGAGCCATGTACTGGTCATGGGGCATCTGCAGTGTTTTGCTGGTGCAGACATACCTCAGAATTGTGGGCTGGTTTTCCGACCACAGCAGTAAAGTGAAAAATCACCATAAAGTGACTCATGAAGTCTCTGGCTTTGCAGTGCATATAAAAGTTGTGCTCACTCTGTGACGTGGTCGACTGTGTGCCCAGCAGCCCTTCCTCTAAAAATCCTAATTGTTAAAAAAATGCCAGTGGCCACAGGACAGTTACGAAAATGCTGACGAAATACTCCCTCTTGTCACAAAACTTCAGTTTGCAAAGTAAAAATGCCGTGTTTGTGGGGCACAGTAAGGTCAAGGACGGTAAATATTCCTGGGCAAGTAAATGCCATGAGGGAAAATGTAGTGCAAAAACTCACAGACGGATTGCTGGGTTACAGAATGACGCGTGCCCACCTTTTCCCAGACTGCGGTGTTTCCTTCCCTGTTTATTTTGCCTTGCCACCTGTATTGGAAGGGACAGCTGGTTCTCTCGTCTCATCATCAGAGTGCATTGTCGAACTCTGCGAGATTCGATAAGCCAGGTGAGAAGTCATGTTTTCATGAGGTTTTAATTAGCCTGGCTCTTATTATGTGATGCTGAGAATCTTTTCATATGTTTAGGGGCCATTTTCATTTCCTCTTCCGCGAGCTGTCCGTATCGGTGGCTGATTTTTCCATCAGATTACTGGGCATTTTCCCTTTTGATTTTTCAAAGAGCTTTGTATAATAGTGATATGAACACATTGTGATCCAAGTCTCTTATTTCTTCTTTTCTGAGACTCCCATTTGCCTTTTATGACTTCAGCTAAAGCCTCTCCGAATGCTATCCCGCCTTCGCCCTGTCTCTTCTATACCTTAGCACTCCGTCAGTACTTTCGCGAATTATTCCTGGCTAACATCCCGAGGCGCCAAGTCTGACTGTTTGACCAGTGCCAAGGAGATTTAGGGGTGACATTTCTCTTTGCTGCTATTGTGTAAGGGCTAACAACCGAGTGGAGAGGAGTAGAGAGCAGACGAGCAGGCTGGCTACTTACAGTGGTGACAGAACTGGAGGTCAGGAAAGGGTTTCCAGGGAGGTACGTGGGCAAACAGTAGTGTCATTAAAAGACACTACCAAGTACCTGCTGCCCGGCTTTCTCTTCTGACCGTGGGGATAATTGCTGGGCTATCACTCTGCTCTCATAATAGAAGCTGCAATTAGGTCACTACAATTATCCTTTGTTCCAGAGAACAAACAGGCCAGACTTCTTAAGCTTTTCCTTATCAATATCGTTTCAAAGCTACAAGCTATACTTGGGCTAGAAGAATTGCAGCTTCTGATTATTATTATCATTATTAAAATTATCATTATACTGACCAGCAAATACAGTCTTTGTGATCAATGTTTTATCTTTTCCACAAAGAGGCTCTAATAGCATTAACATTTTTCACTGTTTTCTCATTCCTGCCAGGATGTCTATAATTATTTTCCAAAGGATCTCTTTTGTATAATTCATTTCTCTTGCTACCCTAAACCAGACTCAACGTGATAAAAGACCCCAATTGATGGGATAATTGATTAATTTTCTTATAATAAAAAAATACTTCTGCAAAACAACCTAATGTTTCTATAATACTGACATGCAAATTAATTGACATTATTAATGGAATCTCATGCACAGATCTCATCATGGCTTCTCTTTGCATACACAAACAACACACTGAGTACTTCCTGGTTTGCAAAATCTAGTGTGTAGATCCCATTTTAGTGTGTGTGTGTGTGTGTGTGTGTGTGTGTGTGTGTGTGTGTGTGTATGGCAGGGGTAGGCATGTGGGAGGGAAGGAGGCAGGAAGGGCATATGTGCATATGCACATGCATGTGGGAGGCTGGAGGATGATGGGTATTCATCTCTATCACTCTTCACCTTCATTTATTTGAAACAGAGCCCTTCACCGAACCTGGAGCTAGCCTAGTGGCCAGAAAGCAACAGTAGTCCTCCTGTGTCTGTTTCCCCACAATGTTGGAGTTACAGGACATTCTGGGTATTCACATTTGGGTCCTCATGCTTCTACCCTCAGTGTCATATGATATCAGCTCCAGATATCGTCTTTAAATATCTCAGGGTTCCCCAAGTTCATGGAGCTCAGGCTATATTGGTCACCTCTCACCATCTCCTCTGATTGCTGAATGGCCATCAAGCAGGGCAAAACAATAAAGTCTGTCAAGCTGGTCAAGTCAGATGTGACCTGAAACTATTCTGATTCACAAGGATATAAGTTGTTTAACTGGTTCTTTGCCCAGCTGAGATAACAGAAAGGATTTCCATATCCCAGATGGCCAAGAAACAACCACATTTCCCATGAGGAACGTTGTTATCTATTTGATAGAGCTCACTGCATATTCTAAAATCATGAGTGATAGTCACCGACAATTCCTAACAGTTGTCTTTTTTTTTTTCCTTCACAATGTCAAAAGGCAAGATTCTTTACTCCTTCATAAGGCTACTAAATATTACACTCTCAAGAGAACTGCCATGTGGTGCTGGCTCTCCCGTTACTGCAATTTACATTTTCCCTAAATTTATACCTTTCCCAGACCCATTAAACTTTCGCCATTGCTAATGCACCGAGTTCCTGTAATTTGTATTCTCATAATGTGGATAAATTTCCCAGAAATGCTTAGTAAACATCTTTAGCTTTCCTTGGAAAATTAGCTCCAAAGAGGGATGGGGGTGGAGAGAAACAGCCTACAGCCTTCTTATAATATGCTCTAATAATGCATGCTTTCCTTATAGGAATCCTAAGACAGTCCCCTACAAATGGTGTCATTAAGCACTGATGACATTAAAAGATGCTCCCAGGCTGCTGGCCAAAGCAACACTGAAGAGAGAGCTATAAGAATCTGCCCTTGAGCAAGCTCTGCTGGTTGAATAAAATTCATAACTTGTTGATGTGGTTTATTCTTATTGTTATTGGCATTTGTGTGTGGCAAGAAATGGTCTCTATTCTTCATAATCTCCCCCATTTGTGTGCGCTCTCTATTTGTAGCACCCCGAGAAGCAGCAGGGAAAATAAGGCATTTCTTTTCTTTTATATTAAAAAAATTTTTTTGGAACACAATACTCTTTAGTCCTAGGGACTGCCAAGGGTTCTATTTGAAAAATAAATGAGAGACCTCTGACATGGTGGTAATGCCTTCATATGGAAAAGAATGAAGATAAACCCGTCATGTTGTCTGTCTGTGATACTGAGGTCTACACAAACTTCCTGGAGAGGAAACAGGAAAAATACAGAGAATAAGAGGAAACTAGCTTCACATCCTTTCCTCTCTCTTTAAGCCTCCTTTTCCTTCCATTTTGTCACCTGGAATCTCGCACCTGGTGGGTGCTCTCCTGGCCATGCTCTGACCTTTGTTGTTAAAGGCTTAGTCACATAAAAATGTGCTGAAGCAAGCGTGGGGAACCTGGCCATCCACCCAGCGAGTGCTGTTCTGTTTCCTGGGCTGTGAGGTAGCACATGGCCTAGCAAGCCTGCAGTACAGCCTGCAGTAGACAAGTGGGTAGAGGTACAGACTCTCAACCCTTGACGTTTGTACTTAGGAAAAGTCAGTCTTTCTCCTCTTCAGGAAGTCTGAAAAGTAACAGAGGCACAGTCTTTTTCCCCCTTTATTCCTATTTATACAGGAGACTTTAAATAGGTGAGAAGAATACTTGATTCAACCACAGTATTTTCTGTGGTTCTTCTTTGGAGTTGTCATTTAAAGTGTGATTTTTGTCCTTGAGAAACTATACTGGCACACTCCATGAAAATGAGGCCTGTTAACCCATTTTCTTCTAAACCTAGTGTTTACCAAGTATTTAATGTATGCTAGGAATTGAGCATTGATGAAAGGACAAGGGACACTTACATGCCAGGTGGGAGAGGACATGGGTACGTCCATCATGTTCATAAACTAAGGTCCGCAACTACTTCTGTCAGGAGAGTGACAGAGTCCCTGTTAAGAGGAGCAGCTCAGCCACTGAGTTTCCTTCTTGATGACACACACATACATTGAGGGACAGGTCACTGAGGAAGCCAAGAGCCACTTACATCACCAGTGTCCCTCACCAGAGACAGTCTAAGAAGCTAATGCAGACAATGTCTGCTGTCCACAGCAGCTCTGCGGGAGAGCTGTTGGGCAAGTAGGAAACAAAGAGTGAAGCCAGTCAGTTCCACTGTCTGTCAAGGAAAAATGTTCTAGTACAACCATTGGTCTACACTGGAATGTGCTAGAGGTGGGAGGGAGGCTTTGTATGAGACTTTATAGTATATGCATATGGAATTGAGAATTACAGTGAGGGTATTTTATTAGACAGGATGGATGTCTGGACAAGGAGGTCTAATTTCTGGTCTATCTACAAGATCAAGTGATGGAGTGCTAGGTGAATACTTTTGCATGCTTGTTCTCAAGCTCCGCCCATATAGGGTTCCATTACTCAGCCACCTTCTTAATCCTTAGTCTATGTTGTGGTCCTTGGGACTAGGTTCTGTTGTATCTGACACAGGACATCTCTTACCATTGGAGAAGGGCGGGTTCACCATTTACTGGAACTCCGAATTGCAAATGCATCTGTCTATCAGGTGCCAGGTGAAGGAAGGCCTGGCATTTTTTTTTTTTTTTAAATTGTGGCTATTAGCATGGTAGTGCAACGGTCTGGATGTTAAGATGTAGGTAGACATCCTTTACTTCCTTTCATCCCTTTAATCTCCAGCTGAGATTTAGAGCTCATTTAGGTCAGACCTAATATCAGTAGAGATACGCATGTTTTAAAAGGGAAGAGATAGGCACTTAGCTATCTCAATTCAAGGAGAACCCATTCCTTAAATAGTAGCTTGGGCAAATCTCTTAATAAGCACCGCCTTGCTTAAAGCACTCCCAGTCTTCCTTTATCGTGTACATAGGATCGGCGCTCCTTGCTAGGACTTATACAGTCCCTGTCTCCTCTGTGAGCACTCACATCACTCCTTCTACGTAATTATTAAGCTCCAATCATGTAGCGTCCTTGGGGCCCTGGGCTTGATGTACACTTGCTGTTGTTTTTGCTTTTCTTGTGGCTGTCTTACTGAGATTGACTCTGAGTGTCCTTGGGGCAGACGCCATGCCAAGTCCCACTGCTTCCAATCACATTGCTGTGTTTATTCACGTTATGCACTTATACCCGGCTTTCCTTGCTTACTTACCACATAAGCAGAGACATCCACTTACCTTAATCTATTGATAGAGTGTCTAAATATAGCACGGTGCCTGGAAGGTGATGATGGAAACGGAGGGAGGTCTGGTACAGAAGATCAAGTAGAGACTGGAGACAGAATTCCAAAATGGAGAAGGGGGCATAACCAGAGAGAAACACAGGAGGCCAACTACGATGCCGTGAGATAGAGCTTGCACACGGAATTGGCTGGGATGATACCTCAAGGCCAGTGTAACTGATTTTTGAAGATGTGGTACAAAGAAGGACTGAACGAACATCCCTAACAGTTCCAGTGGGGGAACATGGCTGGGTTCCATAACTATACAACTACCCCTGATGCTCATGTCTGGGGCACCAGAAACGAAAATCCCGGGGGGAAGTTTGTGGGTTTAAGAGAGGCCGTTGGACCATTTTCTAAACAAAGATATCTTCTTAGCCTCACTCCAGACACATTATACAGCACACATTCCTCTTTTGCATTTTTAATAAAGCAAAACTTGAAAACGAGCAGCAATCCTTTTATTCCCCCCCCCCTCAGAAAATCTGCAGTGACCTGCTTGCAAATAATACCCTGCAAGTATCCCAGAAGAGGCTCTCGGTTCATTAAAATAATCAGCATATTCTGATATGCAGTCGTCCCTGAAATAATAACAATTCACTTTCAATAAATTAATTATGGTTTTAATGAGTGAAATTTACATTTATATTTCTGCTTTAAGATCTTCATGGGAGGCATTGTCCTCACCCATGCAGTGCCACCAGAAGGCCAGCCTTCTGCAGGGGAGACCACAGCTGCAGATGGGTACCCAAGCCCTGCTGCCTCAGACGGGGAGAGACAGGATGGGGTAGGGGGGTCAGACAGCCAAGGACTGAAACTGAGCTCCTTTTTAATTTTGTGTCCATGAGCAAATGATTTAGCTTCTGTCATTTGTAAGTGAAAACCATAATAGTACCAAACTCAGAGGGAGAAGGCTAAATAGCACACACACACACACACACACACACACACACACACACACACACACACACACCCCAAAAACTATTTCAAGAGTTGCCCTGGCACACCAGTAGCAGTTGCTGCCAGTGACAACAGCCACCCCGCAGGTAAAGAGGGGTAGCAGTAAGAGAGATGCTTATGCAGTCTTCACATGCCCACGCAGCTCGTCCCTCCTGAGTGTGTGCCCACAGTTTCTTTCATCTCCTTCATAGATCTACTTAGAACCTTAGGCAGGGCACAAATACTTTAAATAAATGCTACACAGCCTGAGTTGGCCAGAATGCTCAGGGGACCAGGTGTGTGGTGGTTAATTGAATTTTCTGCTTGATAGAGAGTAAAAGCAGTAAATGCTTTTGGTTTGAATCTCTTGGCTGCAGATCTTTCTGAAATATATTAATCCTTTAACTTGCCTTAATGGAACTCACTGAATAGATTTTTTTTTTTTAAAAAAAGAGAGAGCAGCAGACCTTACTTGAAGGCCATGCTGTACGGCTCCAGCTTTCGCCCTACAGTCCTTGGGATGCGGGAGAGTAACAATAGAACTGAGGACCAGCTGTGGACTCCAGCTTCTTGATTCATCTCCTGAGTGTCCACCATGTGCTTTGTTTGCACTGGAAAACGTATCTTATTTTTTTCATGATTCTTCTCTCTCTCTCTCTCTCTCTCTCTCTCTCCCTCTCTCTCTCTCTTTCTCTCCCTCTCTCTCTCTCTCCTTTTTCTGCTGTAGTGTTTGAAGCAATGATAAAGTAAAGATGCTCCTTGGCTTACTTAAGTTTACCTCCTGACTCATCTAGCATAAGTCAAAACTGCAATAAATTGAAAATGCTGTGAATACTTTGAATCGACCAAATATAGCTCAGCAAGACATAATACTACAGAGTATCAGCTGCTGGCCCTGGGAACAAATGGCCCACTGGGAGCTGCCACTGGATGCCACTGGCGTGGCACTTACGGGGACCAAGAGGGAAAAAAACCAAAATCCACAGCTTGTTTTTCCAGTGACTGTTCCTTGCTTTCACACCACTGTAATAGTTGTAAGTTAAGCCATCATGATACAGAATAATCTGGATAACTGAGTCCAGATTAATGAAGTCTGGGTGTAGCTGCTAACTTGAAAAAGTTAAGAAAGTACACATGGAAGGCTATACACTATGAACGCACCCCTTGGGGCAGACCAGTTAGGATCCTTACACTCATGACCCTGTGTGAGACAAAGTAAGTCGACTTCTGGTCCCCCTGGTTGGTTTCTTCATTTATTGATATTCCATTATAACTACAGCTCGTTTTGTCTGCACTGTCTAACAACACCATACACAAGTAGCACACAGTAGAATATACAACTAAGTGGCACAGAACCAGCCTATCTGTATCTGTGATCACATCTGTCTCTAAATAGAGCTATGCAAAGTACTATAATTATAGTTTATAGGTAAATTACATTTTCTATGTGATTTAAGAAAAAAAATCTCAAAAGATATATCTTATGACCCATGTTTCCTTGACTCAGATAGCTACTATTTTTTTTTTTCCCTAGGAAGCTTTGCTCTAAGCTTCTCAACTGCATCCTGCCAACTTTTGAGAAACCATACAGAAAACACTCTGATGGCTTAGAAAATCCCTTAGATTTCAAATAAAAATTTCCCCGAGTCTTAAATTGCTCTCTAGTTAGCAAAATATCATGTATTATTGATGAGATTAAGGACTTAAATTTTTTTTAAAAGTCCCTTTTAATTTGCTGCACAGCTACATTGTACTTTATAATTGAATTTAATGACTTTGTTGCAAGTGTCTAGAAATACTGCATGATAAAAAGGGTCTATTCTACTGTCCCAGCTATGGCTCTGTATTGTTCGTGGTTGCCTTCTCTGCGATCATATAACAATTTTATACCCTATTACAGAATGCATTGCTGCTTAGCTTTACTGTTATGAAATTTGTCGTATTCTACCTTTTCTCTTACCCATGAACCTGAGGGAAAAGCTTATGCTTTAGTTACCTTGCCATTTACCCCAGATGCCTAGCTGCTCAGTTAATGTTTACGTCAAGGTTATAGACCACCACTGTATTTGAAGTCACAGTGGCATGACCGGGCACAGCTCATCACATTGTATCAGCAGCAGAGAAGTACAAGGCAAAGGACGGAGTCATGTTTCTGAGCTTGCTTTCTCTGATCTTACGTAGTCTAGAATCTCCTGTACAGGGAATGGTGCCTCTCACAGTAGGCAGGTCTTACTACCTCACTTAACAGACCAGGCTATTCCATCACAGCCATGCTCAGAGGCCCATTTCCAGCATGTTTCTAGGTTCTGTCAAGTTGACAGTTAACATGATCATATCCAATCATTGAAGAGGTTAGGACAAAAATAACTTTAAGAAAGTCCAAGTGAGTCATAGCAGGCAATCATCTTTTTAAAATCCCCGGATTTTAAATTTTATAGATAACTTCAATTTAACCTTAAATTCAAAGTCATGATAACATGGTCCAGGGTAAAAAAAAAAAAAAAAAAAAAAATCAGGGACCTATAATATTTGTTCTCCAGGTGACCAAAATAATACTTCTCCCCCCCAAATAATGTTATTTATGTATTCCCTTCCTTCTTTCCTTAACTGTATCTTCCTCCTCCTTCTCTATCTCTTCCTCTCCCCCTCTCTTCTTCATTCCCCTCCCTCCTCTTTCTTTCTCCCCAGTGAATACTGAAAACAGAGCTTTGTTCTCTCATTGGGCTATACTGTCAGCTTCAAATCTTTCTTACATGTCTTTGGGACTGAAATTGTGAATGACTCACCAGTAACGACAAAATAAAGCTTAGCCTTTTCTTGGAGGAAAATAACAAACAAGCAAATGGGAAAGAAAGAAGGGGGATTTAAGAGAACAAGACGATACAAAATGGCATGAAAGGTGAACCACCAGTTAGAAAGCCATGGCTTGCTGGGCTGAAATGAACACAAATCTGTTGGGCCTCAGTATGGGCTAACGAGCTCCGGGAGGAGGCCCCGCATGCACAATGGCACTCAGGACTGCGATGTACAAGGCAGAGTTGGAAACACTTGCAGTGCAGCAAAGGTAAGAGCGGCCAGGATGATCAGCCAAGCCAGATTTCAGCACGTAGAGACCAGGCAGGGAGCTATGATGCAGAAAGTGCAGAGAGATGTACGCTATAGACCGTAGACCGCACACCCCACCTCTTCTAGCATCTGAAGAGGAGCACTCGCTTGACCTTTTTTTTCTCTCAGGCAGAAATAAAGTCTCGCTTATTTCTTCATCTTGAAGATCTTTGTCAAAGAAGTATATTTTTAGGTGTTCATATAAGGACTGTTGAGAAGGCTCCACTGTCAAACACCCCTGGGGCCATGTCTGATGACCTGGGTGTGATCCCTGGGACCCGCATGGTAGAAGGAGAGAACTTACCTTCCACACACGTGAGATGACATACCCACGTGTGGGCATGTTAACACACAAAATAAGTAACTAGTAAATAAATGTAAGGAAAATAATTTAAAAAATAACATTCACCTAGGGTTGGAGATATTGTTTTGTTTTACTTTTATTCTTCCTTAAACTTCAAAACAAGCAAAGCAAGCATGAGCATCCCTCACAATATTTGCACCTCAGCAGGCATTTTTTAATGCACCCATGGCTCATATATTAACGTTCTTGGTGTACTGTCTTACGTGTGTGAGCCAGCCTGCTGTGCTGACTTCAGAATATTATCAGACTGACTCCTATGCCTGCCGCTCATCTGCCATACTCATGGCCTCAGCATGAGAAACAAGATTCGCACAATCAGAATGACTTTCCCCCAGCCAAGAGCTCTTTATGCTAGGATGATGTCCTCAGATACTACAACATAGTAAGCTCACACTTAATAACCTCGTAGGCTAGGCTTGAGTTTCTCCTACTCCTCCGCTAGGAATTCCCGCTTAGCAGACGACGTGCAGTGAAGGCATAAGTATAGCCATACGCATGTCCATGGAGCTCATATGTGTTCAAATGCTCTGTAAGGGCAGAGCTTGTGCTACGTGCATATGCTAGACAAAGTAGGCATGAGCAAGAAGCCGGAGTTCTTGGCACTGAACGGTTGTTTGCTGGAAAGATGAGGGCTTATGTCTTTTCGAGGTTTAACTGTTCACTTCTGTGTGGTTTATTTTGTAAAGTGATCTTGCTTTTTTTTACATTATCTCTTTCTCTGTCAGGCTATATGTGTCTATCCTTTTAAACTCCTGGGGCAAATTCATAACGTTTGGCAGTACAATTGATTGTTAGGACTAGAAAAAAATTATGATATCAATCTTTAAGTTTGCTGTATTTAAAAAAATTGTACAGGAATACAATCAGTTTGTATTTAGTACTGTCAAAAGTAATAAATTATAGTAATGATACCTTTTGTTAAAGCTGGGCTCCTCGTCTTTAAAAGGCAGAATCGTCTGACTGTCACAGATCTTTTTTCAATATGCATTTGTTTATTGCAGAATGAAACTCTGAAATTTGAATGTCCAAATCGTAAATTGTCCTCTCTTGACTTTACTGCATCCACTATAGCCAGATTAAAAACATATGCGTTACATCATACATTATTGTGACATAGTGGGTTTTTTTTTATACAAAGTCAGTCTGTTAAAATATCTTTGATGGCTATTCCGCTGAAAATGTATACTTTCTTGCAAAGATGCATGATTTATTCTAAAAATACATATTTACACATGTGTATGTGTGTGTTTGTGTGTGTGTGTGTGTGTGTGTGTGTGTGTGTGTGTGTGTGTACCCACTCTTGCAAGTTTCTCTGCCTACCCCAGCTTCAATTACAGATTGCAAAGCATCTTAGGTATTGAGCAAATATCAATTATGTCAGTGGCCTTGGTGTCAAATTGTATTGGAAATTTGCCATCCTTTACATCTTCCCTGATAGAATTTTTAATTAGCTGTTGATTCTGTCAATAATGGAATTCATTATTATTTTAAATATGACTTGAGTCCTCATCTCTTCATCTATTTACTTTTTTAAAACGGGTGCTAGTTGGCGTTCTTTTTAAGCAGAACAACATGCTTTCAAAGATAGGCAGGTTTTTAGCACGGTATTTTACTACATGGTTACTACGGCCCCACTGGTTATTAGTATTTACTGTATTTAAAAAATATATGAGTAACATTAAAATCCAGATATTGTTTTCCCCTTTTAAGGCATCTGGGGCTTTACTTACTAAATATTTTCTCTCTACTAAGATGGAAGGAAATGAAACAAGTAGTCATTACGACCTATGCTTCAGGAGATTTGGGACCAGGAAGGGATGGCATGCAATTTGTAGGAGAGGACATAATGAAGAATAATTCCGATGGTAAAGACTCTACTTCAGTGCTAATATGGACTACCAGCTCTGTGCTTGGAGCTCTGTAGTAGTGTCTCCCTGAGGGAACGGCTCTATGGGATGTGATCACGGTTGTTCATGCTTGCTCACTCGTGCCATGAATTCTGACTTGTTTAGCTCAGTATGTACCACAATGAAATCCTTCTTTGACAAAGAATGAGCCAATGACAGTGTGTGTCTCTCTCTTGTCCATAATATTCATTCAAACCAACTGGTTCCATTTAAACAAATGAAAGAGGATGAGGCCAAAAGTCCGGTTTAAGAAAACAAAAGGCCAAAAGAAAGCCGTGAAGACAGTTCTTTGGTTTTCATTCATTATGGTCTTGTCTTTGAGGATCTGGTTTAGCTGTCCTAGCAGACTGGCCACTATGCTTCACTGAGCCAGTTCTGCTGACCTACTACCAGCTACAAAAGAGCTTAAATTTCTTGACATTTCATTACCTCTGAAAAGTCTTACTTTCCTAAACTAGATGGCTTTGTCAACCATTTGTCCAGCATATTCTGCCCCTGAGTTCCATATAGCCAATTATTCACTTGAAAGCTAAAATTAGTATAAGGGAAACAGGATGGTTTTATATATTTCCATCCATCCATCCATTCATCCATCCATCCATCCATCCATCCATCCATCCATCCATCCATTCATCCATCCGTTAATAACTATTTATTGCTTATCTCATGATACATAATGCATTGGACAGCGAGAAAATTAAAAGAATGATTTAGGTGTGGTCCTAACCCCAGGACATTTGAAATCTAGTAATAGATAAGGTACACTTGAAATTATAAACATACATAATTCAGTGTAGAAAAAGCAGTGTTGACAATAAGATGTGTGCAGAGCTGAGGCACAGTTCGAGGTACTTTATCATATGAATTTTATAGGAACTCTAAAGCTTAATCATGCTATGGTGATTAAATGCTACCCTGAAAGCAGCTCTCAGAAGGAGATGTCCAGTGAACTATGAACTTGCCTCGAGTGAGAACAAGCCTAGTATTCGACAGTGTTAGGTACTAAGCTGGCCTCTTCCCTACAACAACTGGAAGGTTGTGCATATTTTTCTGAAACTTTCTCATCCTTTGCTTGTTCCTTTTGGGGGTAAATTAAGAAAGAAAGAAAGAAAGAAAGAAGAAAGGAAGAGGGATGAGAGAATGATTTAGCCTCCCTGGAGCTATAAAATGTCAAGAAACATAGGCACATGTGGTCCAGGAATAGAAATTATGGTTATGAAGCCAGGAAGTTGTCACAGATGCATTAAGCCAAGGTGTTTGGACTGATATAATAGGAAACAAGCAACCACTGAAGGTTTTAGGGGGAGAAAGGAGTAACTTGATCAAACCCATGGCAGGTGGAACTTCTCCAATACAAAATCCAAAGTGTTCTGAAATCCACAACACTTTTGAAGATTCACATTTTTATAACCTTTTGGATCTCAGAGAAGTTCATACTTGCAGAGCAGGAATGCATGACTGGTAATGCCTGTGTGAATATTTGAAAACTATGAGAACTCCAGCCTCGGTAACACTTGTAGACGCAGCATTTCAGCTAGTCACCTTAATCTACACTATTTAACGATCTCTGCTTGGGGCTGCAGAGATGGCTGCTCTTACAGAGGAAGAGGGTTCAATTCCCAGGACCTATATGACAGTTCACAGCCATGTATAAGTCCAGACCCAGAGGATATTTGACCTCGTGGCTCCGCAGCCATGCATGCATGTGGTGCGCAGGCACTCATCCAGGCAAACATTCATATACATTGAAAAATAAAGCCTCAAAAAAGTCATGACTTGACAAATTATTATATACTTGTTAAGGCCCTCCAAGAGCATGAATATGTAAAATGGTTTTCTAAACAACCGACTATTACTACTATTGCTTAAAAGTGACCTGCTAGAGAAGTTAACGTATAGATCTGAGCACAAAGCAAGCACTCCAGCCTCCTCACTTCCCAGAGATATCAGAGGCACAAAACAGAGGAAGGACTTTTTGAGTCTGGGAAGGAGGTCAGATACACATACACACACACACACACACACACACACACACACACACACACACACACATACATATATACACACACATATATACATACATACATACATACATATATACATACATACATACATACATACATACATACATACATATATCTATTTAATGTGAAACCACTTTAAATGCATGGTAAAATTACTAATTAAATTATAGGGCGAAGTCAGATGGGTGAAAGAGAATGGGGGGAAACGAAATATCATGTTGATTCAGTTTCCACCAAAGACTAGTTTGAAAATGTTAGCAGATCTGAGTTAACCACTCCCTCTTAGTGAAACACATTTAAGAGAAATGCAAATGCGAGGAGTTTATGGGTTTAATGGCTGTGGTTACAAGGGTTTCCTGCAGCCACTCGCCCTGTGAACTTGGAGGAGCTGGCAGTAACTCTCACCATTTGTGTCCCTTCTCCCTGCATTTGTTTTCCTGCCGCCAGGCTCTGGCT
This sequence comes from Acomys russatus, assembly GCF_903995435.1. Lineage (NCBI taxonomy): Eukaryota > Metazoa > Chordata > Mammalia > Rodentia > Muridae > Acomys > Acomys russatus. The sequence continues at coordinate 16,415,073 of NC_067148.1, read as the reverse complement.
GCCAACTACACTACCTCGCTACCGTGCCGCCGCCCTATGCCAAGCTCGCTACAACCGGTGATCAATAAGAAATGAAGTGATGCTTCTTGAATGGAAGTTTCTGGCACCAATCCCAGCTGGGCGAAGTCTGCACTCAAGTTGGCCTTCTTCGTTGTAACAGGATCCAATTCAGTAACTTTCACAGATGGCGGGGCTCAGAGCATTCCAGGTTCCAAAGGCTACTGAGTGGGTAAGTGGGAGCTTTAATCCCCAAAGCAGGTCGGGGAAATAACATGGAGAGCATAGAGTACACCAGGTGCTTGCTTCGTGAACACTACTTTTCATTTCCCGGATAACCAGAGAGACAGATTTCCGCACTTAACAGATGTGAACACTAAAGCCTGTGGCAGTTAGGTAGTATGGCAGTGGATACATACCAAGTCAGGTCTATCAGCAATGTCCTACCCACTCCTGGGCCTTGTAATCGGTCCCTTTGGCCACAACATGTGTCTTCTAGGCCATAGGTAGGACAATCTGGTTAGAAATGTGGCTGTCATGAGAAATCACTTGGGAAGTGCTTTCAAAATCTATAGTCTCAGGTTCAATTGCACAGCTCTTAAGTATCTGGAGTATATTTCTGTGTATATTGGGATCAGTACAACATAGTTTTAACCATCTAGAGTATATTTTTATCTATATTAAACATTCTATATTATCTATGCATTTTACACAGGGCTTTTCAACTTTGGCACAACTGACATCCTGGGCTAGATAACGTTTTTTTTTTTTTTTTTTTTTTTTTTGGTTGAAGATGGTTGTCCCATGCACTGTAGGATGTTGAGACGTGTTCCTGCTTCCTACTTCATGGATTACAATAGCACCTGTCCAAACTGCGGTAACTAGGAAGTGCTATGGCACCTCGGTGAAAACAAACAAACAACATCCCAAGCAAAAGGGACCCAGAGATTTTCAGTTTCCCTATATGCAACTCAGTCTCCATATGGGTCCTCTATTAAGGGGAGCAGGGGCTGTCCCTGCCATGGACTCTGCTGCCTGCACTTTGATCACTTCACCCTGGGAGGGGGTGCCTTACCAGGCCACAGAAGAAGAGATGCAGGAAGTCCTGAAGAGCCTTGACAGGCTGGAGTCAGTTAGTAGGGGAGAAGGGCTCCCTCTCTCTGAGGACTAGTGGAGGGGAATGTGGGGGGGGGGCCGGAGGGAGAAGAGGGAGAGAGGGAGAGACCAGGAGGACATGTGGGAGGGGGCTATGATTGGGATGTAAAGTGAATACATTTTTTTTACAAATAAATTTAAATTTAAAAAAAAGAAATGGCAAGAAAAATAAAAAGGAAATGTGGAAAAATTACACCACGGTTTCTCATTCTGAATCTCAGGCCTAGATCGTAATTTCTACATAGAGGATGTGCTGGTAGGGTGTGCGGAGTCAGGTTCTGGAAGACAGTAAGCTGGGTAGCCTTTCAACTAGGAGAGCTTGCCAATGATATGAACAATACCTGACCTGGCCTTGCAGAGTGAAATTGTTGTCATGGAGACTTTCCAAAGCAGGATATAATATAAAATGTGTCCAAGTAAGAGAAGATGATGAGGCAGCATTCTAGAATGTTCTTTGACTTCTGAAAATCTAGTAGTCTGCATATTTAGAGCACTTTTAGTAAATTGGGTTTACTGCCACAATGTCCAGCTTGAATGGGTCTGCAACAAATATGTTTTACTTGTTTCTAAATTTTGGGAAAAAAATTATTCTGAAGACCTTAGCAATTAAAAAACAGTTTCCCCCAAACAAAAAAATATAAAACAGACCTTTAAATATTGTTATCACTATTTCATTTCATGGTAGGAAATTGGGGGGGCAATGTGAATACATCCCGGAGTGGTTTATTCCATACTATAAAACCAAATGATAGCATGGGGAGGCTTGGGTGTAAATTCTAGTCTTCAAATGTCTTTCTGCCAGTTATACTCCCAAAGCTTTCACAGAAAATGTTATCAAACTGTTCTGCTGCTAGATATAGTCTACATTAAAACTTAACTCTCTATCGACATAAAAATTTAGTGAGTTTTCTGATAATAGCAAATATGCTTTATTTAACATGTGGCTATTAAAACCAATGTCCTGTAGCAACAGAATCTTTTCCTACTTTTAAAATTAGAGCATATATTCTAAACATTTCTGAGAACTGCTCTGAATAGTTTATAGTCTTCTTCAGAATGCATTTCCCCAGAGCTTGTGTTGTATATACTAATGTGCGATGCTACTTCAGGGTATTTTCATACAGGACTAGTCTTTTAAAACAATGCTCAAGAGCTAGACTTTCCAGAAGCTTCCCTAAATGACTGTTGGAAAGCGTGCCAGTCCGGTGATTCATTTTATGTATTAATCCAGCTCAGCTGACACATAGTTGCTAATACAGCACTTCTAACATTGATTCCAATTCCATAAAAGGATTTTGGCTCATAAAAAATGCTGGCGTGGCAAGTGGATATAGGTGTGCCCATCCCTTGTCTATAGGAATATTATAATGTGCCAAGTTTTGTTGGTGGCCATCAGCATTTCTAAGAAGATATGTGTTACAGTGATCAGATGAAAGTACGGACATTACACCAAGCCACCCACATCAGCCCTGAGCCTCATACCTTGCCCCTGTAAATCAGGGGGTAATCCTGAAAGACTGCCATAGACTACAGGGGATGGTGAGTTGTAACCATGACATGACGCCATCATCTATGCTTTTCCTCTGTTTTCTCTCTCTACCTTAGCACAACAGGAATCAGTGACATACAGCAAAACCTCTTCCTTGCCACTGAAGGTGTTTAGTACTATAAAAACCAGCAACCAACCCGATCACTTCCTCTGTCAGTGTAAAAGCAGAACATGACCTTATCCCGAGAAACTCCATCTAGTAATGTTTTTCATAACTTCCATAGAGTGAGATGATCTGATGAGAACCTACAAGTAATTAACTGGGTCTTTTCTGGCCAACCAAAGTCCTATTCAAATACACATTTTTTTTTTTTTTTTTTTTTTTAGAAAAAAATCAGGATTCTAAGGGAGCCACAAACTGGGGCATTTTGAAAAACTGGGATCTAATCCAGTCCATGATCTGATCAGGGTTCAGTGGTAATAATAAATTGGAACTATTAAAACTGGGAATCATTCCAACATTTTATTTTGCCCAAATCACGGGACCCAGCAAATTCTACTGCAAAAGACAGGGTATTCATTGACAACTCAAACCATCCTGAATTAATCATTTGTATGTAACCATGCCAAAACATGGGTGTTTTCAACAGTTTCTACTGTGCCAAAGATTAAGTTCAGTAAATAATTAATTATGAAGAGTCACTTGGCAAATTAAAGAAATCAACCTTCTGGTTTCTTTAATAAAACATGTACTTCTTTTTAGAGTAAAATAATGACAAAATCCTATCAATTCATTTGTTGCCCTATGTACTTTAGAGTGCAATCAGTATGTGGGTGACAGCTAAAATATTAATTCACAATGTAATACCTTCTTAGACTACACTGTAAATCTTCTTTTTACAAAAAAAAAATTATTGTGAACAAATGTTGGATAAACTGTACTCTTATTCTGGCTTTCATTTCAATTTCTAGTAACACAAAAGCCCCCCATAATTAAATAAAATATGAAGAAGTTTGGGAATAGATTTTCACCCACTTGAATTCTCAAACTATAAGATGGATTCTGAATGTTTTTATATCTCTAAGATACATTTCGTCTATGTGGGGGAATTTGCAGCTGCATAATTAAATCTTGGTTTGCCAAATATCAAAACCACATGTATTGATTCAAACTAAGGGAGCACAGGCAGCCCAGCCGATAAGGTGAGGGAGAAGCCTTTGCCGTGCTTGGAAGGCATCCTGAAAGGGAAGAAAACCAAGCATCTTGAATTCAGACAGCGAGACTGATTAATTTTCCTCAATCCTAGCTTTACTCTCACTGGCATTCTGTCCAGGCTGTTGTTGAGAGCAGGAGTCGTGTGGTTTTAGGCTTCTCAGTGCTGAGGCTGGACACACTGTTGTCGCCCAGTCTCTTCAGTTATCTGCTCAGATGCTAATAAGAGCCACACAAATCATGTTAATTAATGTGACATATGACCTCCCTGGAAAGGGAAATTTAACATGGTATATGGAATATGTAACTAACTTTTGCATTATTAACTCTTCGTTTAGTTTCAGTATGAGGTTGTAGTTAGTGAATTTTTAGTTCCAGGTCAATAATATGAGACTTCAATAGAAATTAGTTTTTGCTGTCAATGGAGATATGTTAGTCAATACAATAATCCTAAGTAACTAAAAAGTGGTGTGTGTTCGGGGGAGTATTTTTCTTCAGGCTTTCTCCACATATCTTGAAAAGGTACTAAGAAGACAAGGATTTAAGTACATTACAGGCTTAAGACTTTTAAAATCATACTTTACAAAAGATTACAAACTTAGTTCTTAGAATTAAACAACGAAAATTAATGACATGCTAAAACAATCTTGTGTCAGCTCATGATACTAATTTACATAATCTGAATGTGTGGAAAATGCTAATTTAATTTAACCAGGACAAATAATCTTTGCATATAATATTGTGTTCATCATCTAGCAGTGAATAAAGACCTTTGAAACTAATGTTTTATTATGGCTCATTTCACTGAAGCGTGAACAAAAATGATGAGTTTATTTAATGCAGGGCTTCATCGCCATGGACCGTTTGGCTTAGGTCAAGAGGGGACACATCATAAACTCAGAAAATCAGATAGGCGATGAGAAAATCCCACTGCACAATCTTGAGTGAGAAACTTGGCCTTGCACACACCCCAGGAAGAGTGTTATATACACAACATGAGTCAGTGACTTGGCAAGTTCAGGAGAGCTTGCTCTAGAAGCTCAATGTGGCTTCCTCTGTACTTAAGATATCTCTCAGTGTGTAACATCTGGAAGGGACCCGAGGGATCACCCAAGGAAAATGTAGCATTAACGATGCTTGCGATTATTTTAGTTGGTATATGGCTTGATGTATTTCATTTGCAAGAGCTAATATTTTATTTATTTGAATATGTGTGCATATAATTAAGACAGGGAAGGAATACATCAGTGATTGAGGTTAATAAAACTCTAATATTTACCTGATGAACTAATCTTTTCTAAATCTAGTCATTGGCTTCTTATTAGACGTTCCAAATGTCAACAAACTCACTGTTTCATAATGCACTCTAATGTTTATGGTGTTTCTTTTTTATTAGGCTGAAGAATGCCTCTCTTAAGCTAATGCTCTACTGGTGTCTTCAAGTAAATAAACAACAGACTGAGAAATAGGTGAAGTAGAATAGGATGCAAACAGTGTTGTAAATAAATATATTTGCTCTTGTATCTGACAGTTATTCAAATACACAGTGCCAGCTAAAGTCCCGACTCTGTCTCCAGGCTCTCCAGCGCTTTGCGGAGAGCATGGATTCGAGTGTAAAGTGTCCCACTCTCTATGTGAGATGGAGACCCGGGTTATTCCAGGTGTGATCTGAGCCATGTAAAATAGAAACTGTTGTTTCTCCATTTTGTACAGGAACTTCCAGTAACACAGCCTAGAATGGATTAAGCTTTGGCAGGCACATCCCCATGTTGACTCATGCTATACTTACCCTCAACTAAAACCATCAGGCACATTTTTTCATATATTTGGTATTAAGTCAACCCTTCCACATCCGGTTTTGTACAGCTCATTTCTGGGCCCCAATGTAAGACTTTACATTTATTCCTATTAACTTCTTTACGCTTGATTCTCCCCATTGTTCCAGATGAATCTGTCATCATATATACTGTCAACCTCTTCAATGCCTTGGCACTTATGGCTGATCAGCAGGCCACAGCCACTCATGTCAGTACTCAGCAGGATTGCATTAAAGCAAATGTTGAGGAAAAACTATTTCTGCACGCTTATATAGATAGAATGTTCATTGGCAATATTCAGGCACAAGTTCTCACACAACTAATAATCCTTCTAGCATCATGTCATTTGGCAAAATGAGTATTTCTCTGCATATCCACGGGACACTATGGGATGATACAATTTCTGATGCCGAGGAAGTTCCCCTGACACTTTGTGAATTCTTGTGGTTAGAAAGGGCCTCAACCCTGTGCCATTAGCATTTAGATTTGGATAACATATTCTTGCGGGAAAAAGAAGTCTTGTACCCTGCAGGATGTGTAGGGATTTCTACCCAGGAAAGGGAGTAAAAACTCTCTCTCCCCCCGCCTTTGCAGTAAAGACAATCAGAAACCTCCCTACACACACCAACTTCCTGCGTGGACAAAGTGGCCCTCTTCCCATGGAGACTCTGCATTCCTATGAGCTAATCTTCCTATTGCATGGTTTTGTTAACCTTTTCATGGTATAAATTACAGGTAAAGCTCACATACACAGAACTAACCACGGCTACACCAAGAATTAGATAGTAGCTAGTTTATAAAAAGATATGAATAATAAGAAAAATAACATGGCAAATAAATGGAAGGGGAATCATATAATCCTGAAGTTTAGAACAAAGGTTGGCTTAATACTAGATTAATTAATATTAAGATAGAATAATGACATCGAGGCTTTCACAAGAATTGTGTGATGTAAGAGGACATGTTTATGGAGTGTGTACCTAGATGCTCATGAAAGTATGATCTTGGACAGTAAAAAATATGGAGGCAGAACAGCTAACTGCTTGAAGATGGAAGACAAATAATTTATGCATGCTTATCACACAGAACGCTCAACAGTGATCAGAATGACATGTTTTAAAACACGAGTGGCATGGGGAAGTATTTGGAGTGTCCTTATGTGAGAATATAACTATGTTATCTATGCAGTTTGGGCATCCAGTTTCCAAAGGATAAGTAGGTGTAGAAAACAGATTATACAACTAATAGTAATGGCTATGGCATTTGTTACACAATTATTTATTATTTTTATCAGTCTTTGTGTTTTTGTGTTTCCAGAATGTTCATCCTGAATTTATGAGCCTTTTCCACCCCTGTGGTATGGCATTAATTGTAGAGCAGTGGTTCTCAACCTGTGGGTCATGACACCCTTAGGGAGTCCATCAGTTCTTTCACAGGGTCACCTAAGACCACCAGAAAACACAGGCATTTACATTACAATTTATAATGGTAGCAAGATCACAGTTCTGAAGTAGCAATGAAAAAATTCAGTGGTTGGTGGGTTTCCCCACAACATGAGGGACAGCATTAAAGGGTCACAATGTTAGGAAGGTTGAGAATCAACTGCTCCAGGGACTATGCCTCACGCTGAGCTAGGTGCTCTGAGAAGGACTCGTCACACATCCATGGAAGGGCACACTGGCAGGCAAGCTGCTTCAGAGACAGCACTTGAAGAAAGGCGATGCTGTTTGTAGACTGGGTCGCTCAGTCTTAATAGAGAAATTTTCTGTGTATCATATTTTTTTTTCATAAAAATAAGAAGGCCTGATGTTCTGGCTGCATCCTATTCCTCCCAGCCAGTGTTTCTCAGGTTTGAGGAAGCTGAAGAGTTACCTCAGACTTATCTGTCAGATAAATGATGATTCCTGGACTACACCTCCCAGGATTCCTCAGTGTGAGGTGGGACTCAGGGGCCTTCATCTTTAGCAAGCTCTTCTGGTGAGTCAGCTGGACACAGGTGGTCCACAGAAATATATTTTGTGGTTTGGTTTAAATTCTTTTTATTTTCTGCCTGAATTTTCAGTGATATCTTCTTGATTGTACAGTGAAGGAAGTTGATTTAGACTTTCATTGGTGTGTTCATAAACTGGCTTCTCAAAAAAAAAAAGTTCATTTTAAAAGTACTTTCTAATATTGGTGTATCCGTTTCCAAGAGCCAATGGTCAGACCAGCTCACAGAAATTCTCTAAAGTTTAAAAATTGGTTCTGATAACCTGCTATCCCCAGTGCTATACAATATGTACTTTACTTAAAGGCTTTAAATACTTTGAAAATAGTTCATAGAAAACCATTATGCCCATGAGAACTAAGATAGACTTAGTGAACAGTAAGATAGCTTGACTCATTTCAAAGAAACAAATTTTGATTATATTAAGCAAAAGGGACAAAAGCATTTATCAATATTTTCTATTTTTATTTTTCCTCCGTGGCAACACTCCATAAAGAGCAGCACACTTGCTGAAATCTGCGAGAGCTCTAAGTTGGTTTCCTATGGATGATGCACGTCAAGGAACCAAGCACCACAGGTTCCTCCTCCATCTCCACCCTCCGTGGTCCTCACCCTCTGGCTGTTGAAATGCCTTGGCCACTGATTCCATAGCACCCAACCCTAAAACCGGCTCCTTCAACTTCTTCCTCAGCACCCGATTGAGACAATGTTGTCTGTAGAAAACCCACATCATATCTGTTTTATGTGTTCATGTTTGGGAGGTGGTTTTAAGTGCAGGCTAGCAGTGCAGTTCTTTCGATATTACCACCACACATAGTTTTAAGAATATTGGGCCTGAAGCGTACATAGTCAGCTGAGGCAAATTTACAGCTTTGCTTTTAAGAACCAAACTCCCTCAGGCTCCTGCTTCCTAAAGGTAAAACCAGAAAGGAAACGGACCCTGGCTTAAAGACAGACCTTATTTTATGAGTTATCAATTTTCTAGCTGGCACACAGTCCACTCGCTACTGGGAGGATTTTTTTTTTTTTTAAACTCCCCATCTCAAATAAGCACTGAACTGCAAAAAATGTCCAGTCTGCATTCTGGCAAACAGCTCAGATTCCCGAAGATGAGGCACGGGACACAGTCTCAATAAATGAAGTCAAGGAAGCAGCAAGGATCTACAGTACAGGCTCATAGCGCAGATGTCTCTGCAAGTGCACGCCTCAGTCTGTGCCTGAGTTACATTTGTGTTACAGGATTGCTGCATCCTGGGCCTCCGACCCGGAGTCTCTTTCTTGTCTTTAGGGTAGCTTTGTCAGGTAAATAGGCAACAATGTAGAACACTTGATTTCCTTCTAACTGCCTTGGTGATCCTGGGACCAGAGCTTATCAACCTCTCAAAAATGAGAAGGGCCAAAGAGCTCCCCGCCCCCTCTATTGGTAAAGTCAGCCTTCTCGATGGGAACTGACTGCAAGATGGGGTTAAAGGTTAACAGGGGATCCTCTAGATTGCTGTGTGCTAGAAAACACAATGAAGAGATGTGTCTTTCTCCGTACATATATTACAGCGATAAAATATTAAAAAATGGACTCTAAAAATAAACCTCGCTGGGATAAACTTAGCTAATAAGCAAGTAAAAAAAAATGGATACATTTGACTTGCCTTGAGAAATCACAAACAGATAAGATTAGATCCAGCTCTGCCTCATCTCTGTCTTTTTCTGAGTTTTATTTTGTTAGGAAGGCAAAGCATTTTCAGGATGCGACATTTTACAGACCTACTTGGGAGAGGTGCCAGAGTTAATGTCAAAGATGTGTGTGTGTGTGTGTGTGTGTGTGTGTGTGTGTGTGTGAAGAGCCTCTTGTCCAAACAGACCATGGCACTTCCTCAAGAAGGAGAATTCGGCCCTCACAAACTGCCATTACTGCTGTGTATGAAATCGGCCCTGTAGCAGATGGTCAGCACAGTTTTCAGCTTGCTGATAGCCTAATAAAAGACAGTCGCTCTTGAAAAATGGAGGACGGGAGGGCATGTACTTCTCAAGTTACACGACCCAAATGGAGTTAGCAGAATATAATTAAGAAAGGCATACGGCAGGCTGTCAGAAATGGGAACAGACTAGAGGAACTTGAGAGTTCTAAACATCAATATCAAAATGACCTTTGGAGTAGCAGGGGAGAAAAAAAATCATTCTTTAAGCCATGGGAAAATACGCAGTGATGGAGCTGAGACTGGGAGTAGCATAGTATGGGCCTATAGGTTTTGATAAAATGAAAACACAACTATGATTTCTTCTTATAAATAAGATAAGGAATCTCTGGGAAGGCAGGTGGCTTTGTCAGGAAGGTACCAGTTCTCTGCTATGCTTCTTACAGTAAAATCTCCCCTGTTGATTTTTTGGAAGTTACAAACTGAAACACAGATTCCACAGTCCACAAAGGGAGGGCTCTGTGTTTTTGCTCACCTTTCTCTTTCTTCTTTCATTTTTTCCAGCTCTTCTTCTCCCAGGTTCCTGGGCTTCAGAGGACCTTTCTGCTCAGTCTTCCCACTCCTGTCATCTTTCTTCTTTCCGAACCTGGAGAGGAAGGACAAAATTCATAACCTGCATGTTTCCTTTGGCAAATGTAAGATATGTATGACACGAGCTCTATCCACTATAACTCTTCATTCAAAATAATGCAAGAACAGAGGGAAAATAAGATTATGAAAACAGGGAAATAACACAGTTGCTGAATCCTTTTCTCTCCTTTATTTTCATTCACATGGCATTAGACCTTGTCTACCCTGTGTGCTATTCTTTTTTTTTTTCCAGGTCACACTTACCTTACAATTCATCCCCTGGTTCCCATGCTGTTCTAGGTTAGCGTACTTAGCACATCTGCCACATCTGCAGCTAAGTGCACATAGCAGCAACCGTGGTACATTACAAGAGCATCACGTTTCTTCAGCATGTGTAGAAAAATGAAACCTTTACATTTGAAATGTAAGAAGGTGGTGACTGAGCTATTACTATGACCTGTCCTTAATGTGACAGGTGATATGAACGAAATGATCAGGGGAAAGTCCTTCCATGAGGCACACTCTTCAGTGTAGGCAGAATCTTCTTAAATCTTTTTACCTTTAAGTATTTTCTTCCTTTTATTAAATAGCAGACAATTTTAACCATTTGTGTTATCTCCTATATATTATCTGCCTGCCTGCTTGTCCATCTGTCCATCCACCCGCCAGTCTGCCCATCTACCTATTTCAACCTGGGAGTTCTTACAAGTAGCTGTGCTTAAGTTAGCTTTTCTTCCCCTTCCCTCTGGATATACACATAGGAAATTGGAATCTCTTTATATGACGATGCGACATAACATTTGAAGATGGTCTTATAGTCTCTCCAACTAGAATAACAATTTTCTTCCAATTCGCAAGTGAGCTCTTGCTTATGCTTTCTTTGGAATTCCTCTTGGGTTGTGCTTCAGTCCTGGAAGATGGTGTTAACAGAGATTAGTTGAGTTTTGCACCTGGGAGGCCCCTGGCTCAGGTTAATAAGCCTACTGCAAGCTTGGCATAGGCTGAAGAACCCAACCAGTCCTGAATCTTCTTTTCATTCATTCTTCTACTGAGGGACACTTAGGCTGTTTCCAGGTTCTGGCTATTATGAATAAGGCTGCTATGAACATGGTTGAGCAAATTTTCTTGTTGTATGATGGAGCATCTTCTGGGTATATTCCAAGGAGTGGAATAGCTGGGTCTTGAGGAAGCCCTATTCCCATTTTTCTGAGATAGCACCAGATAGATTTCCAAAGTGGCTGTACTAGTTTGCATTCCCACCAGCAATGAAGGAGTGTTCCTCTCTCTCTACATCCTTGCCAGCATGTGGTGTTGCTTGAATTTTTGATCTTAGCCATTCTGATGGGTGTAAAATGGAATCTCAGAATTGTTTTGATTTGCATTTCCCTGATGTCTAAGGAGGTTGAGCATTTCTTTAAGTGTTTCTCAGCCATTTGATATTCCTCTGTTGAGAATTCTCTGTTTAGATCCAAGCCCCATTTCTCAATTGGGTTATTTGGTTTGGTGGTTCTTCTCCCTACTTTTCAACTTACAATTTCAGTTAACAAGTCTTTTCTCACAAACTCCCCTGACCCACCCTCATCGATTACTATAATTTTCTTTCTGCATTCAATCTTTCCTGGGACATTGATCAATTGTCAGCTTTAGTTTAATTAGTTAGCTCTAAGGTCCTATATCTATATCTATATCTATCTATCTATCTATCTATATATATACATATATATTTAAAATTTATAAATTATAAGATATATTTGATATATAATATATAATATTTTGGATTTTATACAATGCATTTTGATCATATCCACTCCCAACTCCTTCCTCTAACACCTTCCAGATACCCCAGCTCCATACCATTCATCTTCATTTATTTTTATAATTCATTGATGCTAATTTGTGCTGTTCATAAACTCGTAGGTATGTGGTGATCCACTGGAGAGTGAGCAACAAACCAGGAGCCACACTCTTAAAGAAAACTGTTTCTCCTTTTAGAAGCCACCAGCTGTCTATGGGTTCAAGTCCTCAGTTAAGGGTGGGGCTCACAAACCCCTCTTCCCTTCCCACTAGGACACTGATAGCCTTGATTTTGTTCAGATCTTCTATAGACAACCACAACTGTGATGAGTTCATGAGCTCAGTGGTGCTGCCTCACTCCAGCTCTCCCCAACCCGTGGCTCTTACAATCTTTCTGCCTACCCTTCCATGACGTTCCCTGAACCTCATGGGGGTTGTGTGAGACAGGTGTCCCGTTTGTGGCTCGGTGCTCCACTGATTTCTGTCTCTGCCCTTTCGTCCCTCCTCTTTCTTTCTACTCTCTTCCATTTCTGAATTCATTACTGCTTTTCACTGAAGATATGACCTGGTATCATTTATAGAAGTAGCTAGGAAACCAAGAAAAAAAAAAACCAGGCCAAAATATAAGAACGTCAACTTTCAAATATAATTCAGATTTGCTGATATATTCAAGACCTTGGCACAACCTACAGAGCAGGAGATATCTAAATAAAGTTTCCATGAATAGACTCTGTAGCTTTCTAGACAGTATTCAAGAGACTTGGGGGTCATTCTTACTCTAAATGTATTCATGGGAGAAGTTAGCACCTTCGTACATAACAGAGATAAAGAATTCTCTCCAGAGACCATTGAATATAATAACATTTGGACAGAAAATTCAGGACGCTAGAGAGCCAGGGTGGAAAGGGTGCCTTGGCAAGGCGATGAGAGCAGAATGTTAACGAAAGTATAAGCTTGCTCCCCTCCACCCATGTCCTGTGTTTTATTAAAAATTTGGAGGTTTTGGATTTTCTGAGATAAAAGCAGACTTGTGTTTGAAGGGTCAAAGTAACCTAGACTCTGTTTAGCTTCATGGCTCTCACCACACCCCAGGCATAGTTTTCCTTTGGTATCTAAACTATTTCACTCAAGTTGCAGTTCGTAATAGCTAGCTTGGCTCCCACCACAACGAAGTCTGTTTTACTGTTAGTTTTAACTTCTGCAAAGTATTTCCTTTTAAAAAAAAATCAAGAACTGTCCATTAAACCAGCCAGCTCCACAACTATTTTAAATATTTCATTTAAAGTCCACTTTCTTTAAGTTTTCTACCCAAGAAGAAAGACAGAAAAAGCTGAAAAAAAAATCCACTCACTAGAGTGAAGGTTACAGATCACCTTGTTTCGTGGGGTCTCGGGTGGTTTGGCAACAGAATTAGGAGAAAATGATCATGAGGGGGCCCCGCCTTGTTAAAAGGAAGCAACTGAAACCCACAGGGGTGACTGCATTTCATCTGTGATCACACTGACTTCTCTTTCCAGCTTTGCTGTCAGATGACTTCGTCTTCAGTGGCAGAGAGAGCAGCAGGGCTTGGGCCTCAAGGAGGAGAGCATCAGTTTGCTATTTCCTTTCCAAAGCATCCTTATGGGAGGTCGTTTCACAGCATCCTTTCTTAACACAGGATACAGAAAGGAGAGTTTGCGAGGTTCATCTCCCCATTAGCTATTTTGTGAGGAGAGTCGCGAGGCCCTGGACTGGCCAGGATGGCTGCTGCTTTGCATGCTGGAGGTTTGGAACAGCCCTTGCATTCCAGGCTTCCCTTGTTGCCTTAGAAATCTGAGAGTGGGCCGTTCTGGGCCAGGTGCCTCAAGGAAAGTGCTTATAGGTTAGCCTGCCTTTGTAGAAAGGATACTTTGCTGAAACATTCTGAGCACACATGTGGTTTCGATCAATAAAATTTTATTTTACATGTACCCAGGTAGTCTGTTTAAAGAATCCTATGATGGATCATTTTGTAAAGTGGAAAAATCACCTTTCAACATATTCTTTGTGGAAATTTACATTTTCATGAATAAGTTTGCTTCAAACACCTGACCCTGTTCATTTCTATAGAGGTTACATGGAACAACTTTGTGGGAAACTTGTGTCTCCTCTCTTCCTTCCTGCCTCTCTCCTTTCTCCCTCCCTCCCTCCCTCCCTCCCTCCCTCCCTCCCTCCCTCCCTCTTTTTCTTTCTTTCTTTCTTTCTTTCTTTCTTTCTTTCTTCCTAGTGAAAAAGATGGTGGACTGAGGGAAGTGGTGTCATAGAAACAGAGGAGTAGACACATTCCTTTAGGCAGAAGTGACAGAGTGTGAGGTGCATCTTCAAAAGAGCATCCTGGTTGGTGAAGTACAAAGCAGCAAGAAAACAGCAAAGCAGGCAAATGAATTGGATTGCTTATGATGGCTGTGGAGAGTCATGGGAGGTGAACTGCGTGGCTGGAGAAGTGGGCCCTGAGAGAAGACAGTGATTTGGAACTGGCGGGTAAATGGAGAGGGAGTAAAAGTTCAAGCTTAAACAAGATTTCATTTCCTCTATATTTATTTCTAAAATTTCTGCATATTAACGTGTAGGGGGCACGTGCATAATGTGTACGCAGAGGTCAGGGGACAATATGTGGGAGCTGGTTCTCTCTTTGCACCATATAGGATCTTGGGATTAAACTCCAGTCATCAGGCTTGGTGGTGAGCACATTACATGCTGAGCCGTACTGCTAGCCTGAACATGATCTTGGTACCTAAGCAAACAGCCTCAGTACCAAGTCTCAGGAACTGTAGCATCTAAAGGTTTTATAGTGGAGGGAAGCAGATGAAAGAATGAAAAGAAAAACAGATAAAAGAAGAATATCAGGAAAGCACGTTTGCAAAAGTATCTGATGACTGCAGCTGGGGTGAATCCAGTCAACAGATGGAAATGCTACTTAGCAGTCCAGTGAGCTGTAGACTGACAAGTGTTCCCAGCCTGGGCAAGGTACTGTGGAAAGTTGCGAGCATGGTTCTAGCACTGAGAGCCTATACAGCGATCTCAGGAAGCTGAGCTGGCAGGGCAGGGGCTCACGTGGAGGAGGATGTTGAGGAAGGAGTTTGAAAAGGGATTTATAGTGGGGAAACTTGGCTTGCTTGTAGGAAAAACGAAAAAGAGGAAGGGCAAGTTGGAGATGGAGGAGACAAGAGACTAAGGGATTTTTGGGTTTTTGTCTTTTTTTTTTTTGCTTCCTTTCTTCTTTTTTTAACTGTTAAATGTGACATTTTACATCAACTGTTTTTAAATGCACAGTTTAGTGCCACTAAGTACCATGATTTCACTGTGCCACTATTCCCACCATCCTTCCTTCAATGTTTCTCTGTTTAAAGTTAAACTCTCTCTCTCTCACCTCTGTTTCTATGAACATCACTCCTGACTATTTTAGTACTCCAGAGAAGCCCGATCACATTCTAACTGTCCTTGTGTGCATAAGCTCCTCAAGACTCACCTAGGTTGTAGAATACAACAGAATCTCACTTCTTTTAAATGCCAAATATGGCTGGTGAGATGGCTCAGCTGGTGAAGGCACTTGCCATAAAGCCTGACAACCTGAGATCAACCCTTGGGACTCACACGACAGAAGAAGAGTTCTCACTCCCATAATTTGTCCTCTGATTTACACATATATGGGTGTTACACATATACAAGCACACACACACACACACACACACACACAGGTAATAGAAGCACTTAAAATAAATAAAGGTCACATAATAGTCATAGATCATATTTGTCTCAGCCACTCAACCATCAGTGCCATATAGGCGTGCTCACATTTTGCCTGTTGTGCACAATGCTGTTGTGAGCATTGGTGCAGGAGAATTAGCATCCTCAGTAAGAGGGGACAACAGAAACAAAGCTGCCCTAGAAAGGCGAGGCTTAGGATGAGGGAGGAGGTACAAAGAACAGCAGTTGGGGAATAAATTAATCCAATCACACAGTTACAAACAGGTAGGCAGAGGTTTTCATAGATGATTTAACAGTTAATATAACATAATATGCATGAGAGAAATAGGCTTTTGACCCAGAAAATACAAATTCTTGGTGAAATTTAAATAATCATAGGTGAAATTATACAATGGAGAAGAAAACCTCAGAAAGAGTCATAGGAAAACACCAGAACTAGACCTAACTAAGGGAGCTATTTTGTCTGGGTAGGGAACCTCCAAAACTTCCTGTGGAAAAGTTGAATGTGGTAATGTTACAACCATACATCCAAACACCTGTTCATGAATGAGCACTCACTACACATCACACCCAGGAGGGTCCTACCTTTGACACTGTCTGTGGGTTGGGCCTCATTCATAGCTATCTTGGTCTGCATGTGGTCCATGGGTCACAGATTAGACACGCTTTCAACTTTGCAAAGGGAGTGGCCAACCAATGTCTCTTGCTACTCTTTCTCAATATAGCTAACTAGGCAACCTTGAGTACCTTGTTTCCTGTAGGGTAAAGATTTTAATATGATTTTTGGTAGTTATCTCTGCTTCCAGTCCTTTCCTAGTGTCTTCTAGAAAATGGAGACTTCCAAATTCTTCTTGGTTTCTGAACACCTTGAGGAACGGATTATGTTCACAGTGGGTATGGCTCTAGCCCTGGTATTTTTTGTAACCTCTCTCATATAACTCATGTACTAATTCTGCCAAATTTGGCACAGATGTTTTCTCTTAGATTTCATTGAGTAGGTAATGCAATTACTGTTTTCTACCTCCACTGAGCACACAATCCATGACGGCAATCCTGAACGATGGCTTCTGAGGACTGAAAAAGCCAGGTAAGAGCAATGTCCAACACTCCTGCCCTAAATCAGATGCAATTATGATTCCAAAGGGAGGCAACAGGAACAGCTTTCTCCTGCTGCAATCAGAAGATATCTGTGGGCACCAATGATGTCTTAGAAAAGGCCACAGAAGCTGGTCATCCATGATATTAAAATTAGAAACACGGATCAATGTCAGATGTTAAAAAACACAAACTTCACAGTCATTATGTTTTCTGAATTTGGATAATGGCCCTTCTGCCCCATAACTATCTGTTTTCAAACTATGCCTGGTATTTCCTCATCATTTTATAAATTATACAGTTTGAAAAAGCTGAAGCTAAGGATGGGGGCAGAGAAGTTCACAGGCCTTTGACTACCGTCTCCATAGTCTATTGTGAAATCCACCCTTAAAAGGTTTCTGTTGTCTGATTTATTCCAAAATGGGCTCTAAATTAGCATATGTATACGCTGATGAAGACTCCCATGTATTATAATCCCACATGGCTTTGTGCACTTCAGCTATTGCTTCCCTCTAAAATGTATGTCACAAAGGTCTTAGCTCATTTAGCTCACATAGTTCCCATTGTACTGGAGAGTTAATGAATCTGATAAAAATTCAGTGAAAATTGACCAATTAGTCCCCTGCCCCTATTGTTTTGGCCACCTAGGAGTCATTACCTACTTTTGTGTTAATATTATGAAAGGAATAATTCACTCTTTTGTTTGTTACAAGGCAATCTTGATTAAAGAGAAAATATTGGGATCTTATTTGGACTTCATACGGCTCTCACTATGATGGTGTCATGGACTGAACATGGCCTGTCCCACCAAGATGCTGGAAGTCAGTTTCCACTGGGTTAGGATTGAGAGCTGGTGGGACCCTTCAGAGGCGGTGTACCTAGCACAAAGTCATTAGACCATGGTGGTACCGTTTCATGAACAGACTAGTGTCTTTTCTAAGAGATTAGGTTACTTCTCTTGTGACTGGATTAGCTCTCTTGAGGGTAAAATGGATCTCAAGGGATTGAGCAAATTAGTCTCTGCTCTCTCTTTCTCCTCACACTCACACCACTTCTCGTTTCTCCTTCTCTGCCATGCCATGACACAGCACAGGCCTTTGGTTCTCTCGATGTGTAATCTAGAGAAACTTTCTTTTGGAATTACCGAGTCTTGAGTATTTTTGTTATAGCAATGAAAAGCAGTTTAAGATATATTACTAAATTCCTATGACACTTAAGGAGGAAGGTGAAATACTATTAATCCCAGAATGCTTTTCAGAACATAAAGACTATTTAAAGTCTATTTATCTAGTTTATGGCATGTAAAAATAGGTACAGGTTAGTTTTCTAGGATGTCCACACAAGTAAAAGCTGAGTTGATACTTGAATAGCTAAAGAAAAAGAATATTAAAATCTTTCTTGAGTTGGGCAGATGGCTCAGTTGGTTAAGTGCTTGTTATTCAAGTCAGGGACCTGAGTTTGGGTCTGTAACAGCTACATAAACAGCCAGGTGAGTACGGTGGAGCATGCCTGTAATCTCAGCAGAGACAGTAGTATCTCTGGGAGATACATGCACACACACATGCACGTCTCTCTTATTAGTCTTAAGATAGAGCAGCTGAAATCTTGAAATTAAAATTTGAAATAAAAATATTAATTCTAGAGCTGTTGTTTAGACATTCCTCTCAGTTAAGTTTAGGCTTCTAAGAGACTGACAAGTTGTGTTAAAACAACAAACGTTTTTAATTCCATGAATACGCTTACTTCTATCCTTAAGGCTGAGTCCTGCCCCCAACCTTAAGCATCTACTTTTTCCTGCATCTACTTACTTCTGCGGTGTGACTGTTCAGTGTGGGTAGGAGGAAAGGAGGGCATCACAGCAACCTTTCATTCCAGAGCAGGGAATCATCAGACCCCAAATATGTTGTTGTTTATTTTGGGGCTTAAAAAGCAGGGCGGTCTTTCACCACTGTAGGACTGCTGCCTAAGTGGCTCAGACAGCTGCTGGGCAGAGACTCCACCAGCGCTCAGGCTACATTCAGCTGCTGGGAGCCCTTGAGCTAATTTGCTTTCCCCATTTGAGGGGCTAGAAAATGTGATGTGTTTGGAAAACACTGAATACATTAAGAAAATCCTAAAGAGTTCGGGAAGTGAAGCAAACATGTACCACCAACAACCAACACTCTTGAACACAAAGGCCTGAGAACCAGGGCAAGGCTGAGTCTAGGAGCCAGAGAAGGGGCTTGTCAACCACAAGACAGCAGTGCTGCTGATCGTCTTTGTAACACATGCAAACTAGACTCTGAGGTTATTAACTCAGCACTGAGAAGTTAAATAAAAGGAAAAAAAGATTTATGAGAAGGAGGCCAGAAATGAAAATAAGCGTGAATGAGTGAGCAAGAAAGATAAAGATACTAACTAATACGGTCTGATTTTCAGATCCACAGAGGGACTCTACAAAGCTTATTAGCTGTCACTGCCACCCTGGGCTTTCTGCTGCTCTCCCTCTCCGAGCTTTCCAGAAGAAACTGTTCTCCAGGAACGCAGTGAACTTTGATTAATTGCTTTCATGCACTTGCACTGGTTTCAAGACATGGTAGGTAGGGGCCTCAGTGACTCAGACTAAACACTTCTGATTTCTGGGAAATACATTTAACATGAAAGAAATGCATTAAAGAAATAGATCTTTTTGCATTATAATGTTCTCTTAATAGTTAGAAAGGCTTTTCTGTTTATTAAATGTTTACTTATTGTAATGTAGTGGAATTGTACGCATCTCTTCTTCTGTTTCATCATTTTTAACTGGATTTTTGAAGACTGGTTGAATAAGTTGACACAACGGGTAGCCTGTACATAAAACCCTAACTCTAATTCAAACTTGCCATGCGGCAGGAAGTCAGATGTCAGTCAGCGGTAGATGTTCTTTATTCACATGTGCTCTTTCTTCCTCCTTCCTTCCATTTTTGCTACTTCCTTTGCCAAACCCAAAATACAGGAAAGAAAGCCGGTTTTGAGAGCAAATTCTACCTGATTCTTAACCTTTCTCTGTCAGCTGTGCGAGGTTCCACACCTTTGCTAGCCTTCCCAGGCCCAGTCTGTTGGAGTGCAATGCACTCTGACCACAGGTTCATCCGGCAGACGGAAAGGCCTCTGAAAGCTGGCAGGCCCAGGCCTGTGGGGTCAGCTTAGCTCAGCCAACTGCCTGGGAAGGGAAAACCTAACTCTTGTCAAACAACCCAAGTTCTGGGAGGAATACTTACAAATGTTTATGGAAGCTGGGGGTTTTTAACCTACGAGCGTCATATCAAATGTAAATACAACCAAAGCCCAATAGCAGAAATTAACATACACATCATTTGCCTATGATTCCCTTGTCAGAAAGAACAGGTGACAGTGCCTGAGTCAGGAGTAAAGAACAAATGGACAGTTGGGAAAAGGGGCTCATCTGGGTGTGCTCACTCACAATGACGACACAAAGGACCATTTTAAAGGGAACCCTGAATGCCGTCACTCCATCTTCAGATGCTAAGAAGGGTAGATTTGCTTCATACACACCAAGAAAGAGTAAATGATGGAACTGCAGCCCCAGTCTAGTGAGAGCCAAACTTGGCTTTATAACTCTGATTAAGCAACAAAAAAGATTATCACTGGGATGCCCAAATTAGCATCTTTCCTCTAGCATACAGAATTAATTAGTCCATGTAGGACAAAAGCTGAAATCATACTTATCTGAAGCTTAAAATTAAGAACACAGTGTTAGCTCTATTGCTCATCTAATGTTCTGTATATTCTAAACCTTTTGCATGTTGCATACTGGAATTTTCATATTCCTCTTGCTTTTACTATATAAAACCTTCCTTGAAAAGACAATGAGAACATTTCAGATTTCCCTCCCCATCCTGGAGGTGGGAAACTTTTCCATTGTACCATAAAAAATCTAAAATTATGTGGATTTTTTTTGTCTCTCATTTATTGTATAAATACAAAAGAAGCTAAGTAATTAATGCATGATAGAGCCGGTAAGAGTCTCAGACAATGGGAGGAGTGATTATACTGGCTGGTAATAAGTGATACTAAGTTTGAAACTTTCCTTAAAGGGTGAGAGCTCTCCTTAACTTTAGTTTAAATTTTTTTTTTCTGAAAAGAAAAGGCAATTTTGATTACTGTAGAATTATTTGGGCTATTTTCTGAGCGATGGCTAATCCCTAGAACTCCTATTTATTGCTTTGATGGGGGCCATAACATTTTGCTGACACAAACAGGTTTGTGCAGGGATATTTAACTTTAATCAAGACTGGATGGAGTGTGGATTCAGAGAGGAACTCTCGAGAGTGATACGAACCACCATACATGAACTAAGGCACACTTATAACCGTTGCTCACATATGAACTATTCAAGGCATGGGGCTGGCCTTTCACATATTTCTGATGTTTTCATTCAACAAGCACGTGAGGAGCACCTTCTTTGGTCAGCTCCTCCAGGTGGTGCAGGGAAATAGAAGCAACGTAATAAAATATGGTTTCCACCCTCATCGTTAGTGACGCATGCACCATAGAAGACAGGCTCAGGATATCAGGAAAGGTCGTTCTTACAGCCTTCCTTAACATTCTCTATTTCAAAGGAAGGACCAAGGGGGCCCTCCTCACCCAATCAACCAACCTGAAAGCTCCCAGTGTCAAAGGCACCCCGAGAACTCAAAGTCCACCACCTAACTGAATTTAGGTATCACAGCATGCTGGCTACAGCTACCATGCCCACAGCCTCAACAAGACCAGATGGGCTGAGCCACTTCTCCAGACCCTCTCTGCCAAATTTTCGAAGTTTACAAACCATCCATTTTCATAATTTCCATCGTTTCTCTGTGGTCCTAGAGGTTTGGTATCTATGAGTAAGATGCAGAGTCGCTATTCCAAGTAGAGATTCTGTTAATTCATTCATTAATTGGCACAGTTAGTATCGTGCGCATCTGCATCTCCAGATCTCACGCCGAAGAAGTGAGCCCAGAATAGCAAGCAATGACTAAATGTCCATCAAGAGATCAATATTGTTTCCCTTTGTCCAGAGGGCCCCGGACAATAATTTTCCATAGGGATAGATTTCCTATGGGATTCTAATTTTATGAGAGTGGATATAATTCTGTTCTCCACTCGTGGGTCACTAAAGAATCTATACCGAAGACCGGATAACAATGACAACTGCATTTCTGACAAAGTTTTGCAATCACCAGTACTTCGCAAAGAAATCGCAAGGAATGCACAATCACAAAAGTGTGCTTTCGCCTGGAAATGCCTGGTGGCTTAGCACAGTGATGATTTACAATTTGGCCAACGGAATCAGAGATTGATTTATAGTCTGTCCCAAGCATCAGGCTTCTATTTGCTTGTCCACTAGACTGTGAAACTACTATTCTGCTTTGTAAGTATGTTTTCTTGTCCCTCCCCTTCCTATAGCAATGGCTAATTTTTCCTTTCTTCAATACCACAGATGAATAATTCCTGCAGATTCCTGATGTTGTTCTACAGCACAAAATGGCTGCCTATGTGCTCAGGGAATAACAAAAGAGAGCCGTGGTAGAGATGGCATGTATTGGTAATGAACTGCTCAGTCCAATAAAACATGTAATTAAGTAAACCAGAGGTCTGAGCCTAGAGTGAAACATCGCGATGGGTTTCAGCATCTACTCTTTAAAATACAGGTTACTTTCCGTCCCTTCAATTTTTCACCTCTGGGGCTATTTTTAAAAATATCAGATCTATTTGTGAGCGTATCGCATAAATGGACGGGGTCAAGAACTCTACACCTTTTTGCCTATCTATGTGTTTACGCAGGTGGCAGAGTACTTTATACTCCATTAGACTGAGTTTCGGAATGGCTCTGGATGGCCGCTGCAGGGCACACTGGTGGGTCACTCTGATGAGGGTTGGAATGACGACTGTCAGGCAGAGCATCTACAGCCTGTATTATTTAGCTTTGGATTTAATGCTTCTGGTCTCCCATGTTTGTAGACTCTATAAACTTCACCACCTAATATTGAAGCCACTTCCAATACTAATCTTTTTTATAAACAGTAGTCATATTTGATTCTGTAGGAGCCCACGGTATTTGTGCTTTTCATTTTGGAAGGTTATTTGGAAAGACAAGCCAATATATATTTTTTTCAAGTGTGACTAAGCCGGTGTCATTCATCTTGCAGCGGTCTCCCCCTCTGTCTAGGACCTGTCCTACTGAGCTTCGGGTGCTCACTAATCCAGTCACTCCAGTGATGGAAGAGTCAGTTTGGATAAAAGAACAATAAATCCCACCATTATCTCTGTTCTGTAGAAGTGAGATTTGAGTGTATTAGTGAAAAAGGACCAGAGAAAGAACCAGCATTGTGCAACTTGACAGTGGAACTCTGAGCAAAGCCCTTTCATACATTTATCAGGTTAACAGGAGGAGGTTGGCTCCAAATGGCCCAGAGTCATGAGGCTCAAATCAGGAGACGGATGAGCACTAACGCCAATCTCTCTTCAACGATGACTATTTTATAAGGCAAAAAGGTTAAGGTATTTCATTGGCAATTCAAAATATGAAATGCCACTAAGAACCCACATATAACCCATAAAAGTATGGCTTAGTTATTTACTTTTATACATATGTATTGAATCTATGTTGGTTTCTGTGAAAAATATACATACAATATGGATCTTACGCAGGTACCAATATATATCTGAAATACATTTTAAAGATTTACTTGTTCAACTCTGTGAATGCAGATGTTTTACCTGCATGTATGTCTGTGCACCATGGGGCCTCTCTAGGCCAGAAGAAGATGTTGGATCTGCTGGAAGTAAAGTTACAGACTGCTATGAGGCCATGTGTGTATTCTAAGATACAAACTCAGGCCCTCTGCAAGAGCAGCCAGCGCTCCTAACTGCTAGGCCACTTCTCTAGACCCCTCAAAAGTAAAAATTTTAACAGATACCTTTGAAATCATGTTTATTTAATTATCTGCTTCAGTGACAATATTCCACTTGAAATTTTAGGTATAAGGGATTTTTGTGCAAAATCTCTTATTTTTAGTGGCTCAAAATTTTGTGGACACACGCACACACACATCTCAGAGCTGCCGGCACTTTTGATAGTGTGTTTATGTAATCCCCCAAAAGCTCAGAGAGTCAAGTGACTCATCGAAGGACACACTGATATTTGGGAGCAAACAAAGACTTGAATCCCCTGATTCAGCCAAAGTGCCCCCTCTCAGCTTTGTTTCACAGCGGCTTGTACATATGCCATCAATTATTAACCTGAAATTTTGAAGCCTTGAAAAGAAACCCTTTCCACAAAAGTCTTTTTTTTTTTTAAGTCTCAACTGCCCTGAAGTGGACTTTTTATGACAAAGTCCAATTTAGTGCCTACTGGGCCAACCATAGCAGGGTAACTAACGCGAGGGCCTGATACTGGTCCCATTACCTTAAACTCTCCTTTTACTGACACCTCTCTCACCCTTGTCTGGAGGCAGGCCCTTATTATATGCCATCTGATCAGATCAGGCCGCCAAGAAACAATCCCTCAATTATTTAGCTCAATTGGTTAGAAGACTGTGGCAATAGGGTCAAGGTCATGGGTTGACTCCCTTGTGTGGACCAGCTATCTTGGCCTGACTCCATAACCACAGCCTCTATTCCCAGTCCCAGACAGTTTTACAAATGTGTGCCAGTGGCCAAAAGGGCACTTGCCAAGAAAATGTGGGCAAAGCAGCATAAATCCGTCACCTACCACGGAAAAACACCTCAATGCCAGCTTTGTTAAATACACATGGGCTGACAGTAACATCTCCACAGGTGAAAGACAAGAAAGGCAGGACATTATTCTAGATTTTATGAGGCCAGAGAACTGTAAATCTAGAGTTTTAGAAGTACTTCTTAGAAAATATGAAACTGTGGTAGAAATTCCAGCAAGTTTTTGAGATTTACATGAGCCAGTTATTTCCACTAGCCTCAAAAATGTGGAAAAAAGAAAGAAAAAGTGGTTTTACTATTGTAGGAGGTTTTGATTTTTTTTTTTTATTTTGTTCAGGTTTTCTTTGAAAATAATAGTCTGTGGCCCAAATGTAAGTAATCTGTGACCCAAATTCAGTGTATAGGATCCTCGTTTGCAAATGTTGTGCATCTAAGTATTACTGTATCAACATTTGCATTTTAATTAGTTTAGCTATCTTAACTATAATAGTCTCAGAATTCATGGACAAGTATTTACTTGCTTACACCATAGCTAGAGATATCAGACACAGGCTGATAAAGAATGTAAACCTCTTGTGGTCCCCATGATGTCCTAAAGCAGAGAGTCATGTGGGCTGCAATGGTTGGGCCCTTTTTAGATGAGGCAGAACGGCATCATGACTGCACAGTTCAGACCAAGTATACAGTTTTACAAGTCCAAACATACAAATGACTGATGTTCTTGTTTTTCAGAAAGCCCTCCATAGAAACTTAAAAGTCAGCCGAGCCAGGATATTATCAACTAGTATAACACAGTTTTGTAGTTTAGACATAAAGACTTGAAATAAAATATTTTGTCACTATTTTATACTGTGTAATAAGTTTTTAAAATCAGCCAAATTCATGTTCCCTTAGGTCACGAACAGAGAGGGCAACAGATTCATTTGTTCAAAACTCTGTAGAGACAAAGGAAAGAAAGATTCAAAAAGCAGTCTTAAAACTACTAGAAAAAAATGTCTCACATGCTCATTAGCATATAGGCAATTTATCAGGTCATTATCTGACATATGACAAAGCTTTGTGGATTCCTGTAAGGTAATTAAATTATTTTTCTCACAAGCAACACAGGGAATCAGACTTTTGTTTTTGTTGTTGTTGAGCCAGCAGACTAAAAAACCCTATCAGTAGTCTAAAAATATTTAATTAATTCAAGAAATATTTATCAAGTGTTTATTATATGAAAGGTCCTGTATTAAGAACTGGAAGAACAATTCTTTCTTTAAATATATATATGTATATATCGCACTGGGCACAGTGGTTCATGCCTGGAATCCCAACACTCAAGGAGGCAGAGGCAGGTAGATCTCTGTGAGTTCAAGGCCAGCCTGGCCTACAAAGTAAGTCCTGTACAGCCAAGGCTACACAGAGAAACCCTGTCTTGAAAAATAAGAAGCAAACCCCAATAATAATAATGATAATTATAATAAAAATAATGTGGTGAAGCCTTGTGAACTCTGACAGAAGAGACCTAAGTATGTGAGACATGGAGAGGGGGCTGCAGAGTCACAATGTTGGTGTTAAATCGGTTACAGCTGGTTTTGCTTGGCTACACGTCTTAATTCTGTTGGTTTTATGTTTCTGAACTTGTACTCAAGTTCTTTTTCGCCCTCATGGGAAGCATGCTTTAGAGACAAAGGTAACACAGATATCGAGATAGACAAACTGGTGCATCCACACCCATATATTTAGTATGTTCTAGTAGGTCCCAGATTCTCCAGAGACTATCCACAGTGCCCATTGGTGGGTGGGAGGCACCAATGCCTGCTTTAATACAATTACACATTTATCTCAGGTTTGTAGTGAGACACTCACAGACAGACGGGAATGGAGCTGTTCTCAGTCGGGATATATTGGGTATATTTTGGGTAGACATTCAGGACTGACTGTAAGTTTGTCACTGAGGTGAGAAATTCGCTGGGCGAAAGAACAAAGAAAAATACTTTTAAATCACAATTTTGGAGTCTCAAGAACAAATCCAACACACACCAATCCAGTGCCAAAGTCATATATAAAGACTCAAAATCTCTACTCAGTCTGTTTTACTAGCTTGCAATCAATTCTCAGAGCTTCCCGTCTACTGTGTAGATCACCCACAGCCACGGCGCCCCCTGCTCTCTGTCTCTCCGTTTTTATAGCCACCTGAGGACTCATTAGTGCAGCTACCAGAGGATGAGTAAAGGAAGGGAAGGGATATAA
This sequence comes from Acomys russatus, assembly GCF_903995435.1. Taxonomy (NCBI): domain Eukaryota; kingdom Metazoa; phylum Chordata; class Mammalia; order Rodentia; family Muridae; genus Acomys; species Acomys russatus. Next base: position 16,388,321 of record NC_067148.1, on the reverse strand, counting down.
AACTTAAAAGGAGTCAATTTTGTTACCTTTAAGTACTTGGGGAAGAAGAATTCTCTATCATAAAGCTGGTGGATTATGCAAAGACTTCAATTATTCATGGTCTCTCTGTCAGTCTTACCACAGATAATTAAGAAGTGACCATAATCCTCCTTGGAATGCTAAAAGCAGATACCCATAGTAAATAAGATGAAGGTAGGTATATGCTGTGCTGAAGAAGTTACAAATTCAGAGTTCCAACTAGCAACCAAACAAGCACCAGTCCAGTGGGCAATTTCATGAAATTAAAAAGTAGAGCCACAGGTGAGGAGCAGAGTATGTGGTCAGGGATGGACATAATGTCCATGTAGAGGGATGCTTCTCACACAGCAACACAGAAGATGTTCCAATGAATGTGGCTAATGAAAGAAGCCAGACCTCTTGACCATTCGTGACACACTGGGAAAGATAAAAGGACAGAAGTGCTCGCCAGAGGCAAGGATGCAGGGTATTTGGGGCAATGGAACTATTCTGGTTTTTTTGTTTTGTTTTGTTTTGTTTTGTTTTTTAAAGATTTATTTATTATGTATACAGTATGCATCAGATCACAATTTAGATGGTTGTGAGCCACGATGTAGTTGCTGGAAATTGAACTCATGACCTCTGGAAGAGTAGTCAGTGCTCTCAACCGCTGAGCCATCTCTCCAGCCCATTTCTTGTTGCATGACTATGGATACATGACTATATGCACTTGGCAAAAGCCATGGGACTGCATATAACAAAGTATTCACCATATGTATTAAAAATAATCAGCAAGGTGTGTGTGTGTGTGTGTGTGTGTGTGTGTGTGTGTGTGTGTGTGTGTGTAGCAAGTAGGAATACAGTTATAATTAAATATCTCACAAAAAACTAACAGTGACACTGAAAGGCTATGAGAAAGAAAGAGCTAACTAAGACATTGGAACACACTGCTCTGACTGGACACCAAAGGGCTAAAGGCAACAAGAGTATTAGCTGGCTGACAACTATGAAATAACTTTAGGAATATGTCAACCCTGGACAAATCAGGGAATATATTATAAAAGAGAATTAGCCTTCCCACTGCTTGAGGAAGAAGGTCAAATAAGAGGGAAAGCCAGAATGAGTATCATGGTGTTTGATTAGAATCAGGGCTATCAGCCTAGACAAATGGTAGAGTCAGGAAATATATGGGTGTGGATTCACAGGTTTGTTTATCTTGATATCTGTGTCACCTTTGTCTCTAAGTTCTATCTGTGGAGATGGTCTGTACCCAACGATACCCAGGTAATGAAATCCTGGAACCAAGATCTTTGTTTTTGTAATTACAAATAATCCACTAGGTCATTATTGGAAAAATGATGATTCCAGGGCTATACCTGGGCAAAGCAAAATTCACCTGGAGCATCGTGGAACCCAAACCAGAAGGTTCTCAGCAAAAATGGGAGAGGTTGAAGGGGACCAACAGCTGTTATGAAAGAGCCTTTGCAGTTAAAACTAGAATAACTTGAGCAACAAATAAATAATGGTAGCCTGGGGTGGTAATTTAGGATGAGCATCCACCGGTCTATCTTGATACAAATCACCGCATGAATACGTGAGTGGGAAGAGAAGCACTGGCTCTCTGCTGGAGAAGAATGACAGTGGTTGATGAGATAAGGAGTGGACGAAGTGAGGAATCTTTTCACCAGAACCACTACTAGATGCCAAGATGATGGGTGAGAAAGTGTGAGGGAAAAAGTACCCAAATACACAAGACCCCAAATCTCCCCCAAAGGTAGTTACTGATTTTAAAGAGAAAAATAAACACCATCACAGTAAAGGAATTTGTCAGGCACCCTCTAATGAAATAATTAAGGCTAACACAACCAGTTATAACACATATCAACATTAATGTGCCCCCAATCCCAAGAAAAGGTGCCTTAGTTCTACAGAGTTCTGCTCCCAAAATGGATAAAGCTCATCCTAATTATGCTAAACCATAAGATAAACCCAGATTGAAATATGTTCCACAAGATAAGGAGCTACTACTCTTCAAAGCATCAAGGTCAAGAAAAGACCAAGAAGCTAGCCCAGGGGATTGGGGAGACTTTGCTTTGTATATCTGTAATTGCCTGCCTCCCACTAACCCTCTCTTCTCACCATCTATTGTGGGTCTTCCCTAAAGAGGAATGAAAACACTATCTACTAATTTGTGAGGCTGCTTGAAATAACTCTTTTTGGGGGGGGGGGGGGGGGAGAAGGGGGCTTGTCATATGCATGGCTTTCCCTTAACTTTTTTTAGATGGATTTAAAGGAAAACGAAGTGATAATCAGAGCAGAAGCCATGGAGGCAGGGATGCTGACACTAGTGCCAGATGGAAGGATGGACACAGGAGCATCAAGAAGTGATGACGTTGAGAAGCAGGAAAAGGATAAAATGAAAGGAGGCAAATACTATGTACACAATGTCTTCTGTTCTTCAGACACTTTGACACTTGGTGCTCAGAACACATCCCTTCGAGGAAATTTCTACTTTAGGCCATCTGTAATTAGCAGATCTGTTTTGCATAACTAGATTTTGAGTAGTGAGAATTGAAGAAAGGCAACACTTAACAGAAGTTGTCATTTTGAAAATTTAATTTCGAGTTTTCTGTATATAGTGTGCCACAGGCAAATGCATGTCCATACATAATTTTTAAATAAGAGGCTTGCAGTAGATTGGCATTTTCACTCTAATATCTAAGTTATATCATCATAGGGTTCCAGGATGCTGCCATTTTTTTCTATGTTAATTATTAGGATCATGTGCTGTAGGTAAAAAATGAAGCCAATGTTGTTAAGGGCCTTCGTATAATATAGAAGTCACTAAGTTCTTTATATGTTATATTATGTATTATTATATGGTATTATAAAATAGCAATATCTTATATAATATTATAAAATATCAATATAAAACAAACGCTGTTACCTTCCCTTTGCAATATGTCTGTTAACATCAGATTTTAACTAGGCTTCTCTGTCATTATGGAGCATTGGTTCTTTCTGAATTCAACACCTCTGGCTCAGGGCACACGTGTAGCTTTCACTTAATCCTGTTTTTCAAATGCTTAGGTTCCCTGAGACCAAGCCCCAGAAGCTGAGGGAGAGGGGACTTCATGGCTCCCAATACAGTATCTATAAACTACAGCCACGTGTTTGACGGCGTCTGACATTTTTGGAGGTGGCAGGGACTTGAGGCAAAACCAGAGGCAGTTTGGTAGATTTGTAGTGATCTTGCTACACTATGGAGCCTTCCAGAACAACCATTACTCATATGCTTCAAATTCACTACAAGTTTTCAATCAGAGTCTATGAGAATCAGGACTTGGTCCAGTCACACTCCTTTCCTTTTGTTTTTACCCTCAAAAGTATTTTTGTAGCGTCTGTTTCAAGACTTTGCTGGCTTCCTATAGTAGTACAGAACTGGAGCCCAACAGTCTGGGGCCTTCTTTGGTGAAACATCACCAAATGAAAGCTTCTTTTTGCTTTTCTACCTCTCTTCTCTCTAGGGAGATGACTGATTCCAGTTACTCAGGTATCTAATTACTAAGTTCACATCTCATGGTTTGAACTGGCACGCTAGGACCAGCAGCTCGCACGGGCAGAGAGACGTACTGTGGTGGAGAGCTATAACAGGTGTCAGGGGAGTCGAACTTTCTGCTTTTGGACATTCCTGAGTGTGCCCGTGGCTCTTCCTACAGTATTCAGATGTCTGCTAGCAGACGGGAACAGTGTTCAGGTAGGAGGTGTAGGGTAGTGATTCCTGGGCATGTTTTAACTCCAAAATTAGGTGACAACATTGTGATTCCAGAACTTAATACCAAAACTGAGTAAAAGGACACCAGCCTCTGTGGACTCTTGACGTTCTTTGTGAAAGACAGGGTAGGAAGCCCACTGGAGCTGGCAGAGGTAATGAATGACTCATCTCTAGCTTCCGGGTTTCTCCAGTCAGAGGCACAGTGTCTCATCCCCAAGCACACTGGCCTGGGTGGGTGGGTGGGTCCCTTGCAATTCTTTGTGACTCTGTTTCCCCTGCCCACTGCTAGTCCTCACTTCTGGACTCTTCCTTCTCGGACCTAGATCCTAAGCATGTAATTATACCCCATGGTGATACTGTCCAGGCTTCTGTGATTACGGAAAGCTCACCAGGAAATGACTCTAGGACCTATGCAAACTTTAAACCAGAATTTACAGAGAGTGCTTCTGGGTGCTTTCCATGTGCCTTGGCTCCTGTAGACTGGAAGGCTTTGCCCCCGGCCCTTCTCTATCCCTCCTCTTTATTTTCTGCTGCCTTGAAACTGCCCTGAGGTGATTTTCCTTACACTTTCATGTACATCTTCCTAATGTCATCTACAGATCCTCAGTTTTAGGCCGCTTTCAAACTGTATGTCCATCGCCCCCCCTCCCCTGGGCAGCAGTACCTCATGCCAGCAGTGACCGCTACAATTTGCCTGGCCCCCCCTCCCCGACCTCACCACTGCCCCAGCTATTTCCCATCCTTCCTTGGGTGCAACCCCACCAAAGCTTGGAAGGGAGGTCAACACTTGCCTCTTCTGTTTGCTCAGCTCCTATGTACTCTTCTACCCATTACTTAGTGGGGGTGAGGCTGTGCTGGGGCTGGGTGGCCTCTGCCTGCTTTGATCTGCAGCTGTCTCCGATTAGCTGGTGGCCTGCCACATGACTCAGTTCTCCAACCATGGTTTCTCATCTTGAAGTGGAGATAATTACAGAAAAATGTATCAAAGGGCCGTGGAAAGTTAAATGAGATAATAGATGGTAACGTTGCTGGGAAAGTGCCCAACCCACAGGGAGTGTTCCAGGAGCAGCTCCTCCAGAATGTCTGGTTTCAGTTTGGGAACCTTCCGAACTCTCCTCTTACTGAGGTCACCAGCAACTGCTGTCCTTCATCTCCAGCTGACGTGTGAGTCTGACACATAGCACGGTGTACAGTCAACAATCCCAAATTACAAACGAGAGGCCTTTCTCGCTCAGCTCCTTACTGTTGCTAGGGACTTCTGGCCCTTCATTCTGTCCTTTCTTCCTAGCACCCAGCTTTTCTCCTAGTTGCCTCCTGCTCCATTCTATGCAGCTGTAAACTGCCTGCTCATGTACATGTCACCTTTCTGACATGCTCCTCCCGGCTTCCCACTTGCTTCTAGAACCGGATGCCTGCTCCCTGACTCTGGCCCCAACCCAGTGTTTTATCCTGATGCTCTCCCAAGAAGCGAGGGAATGAGCAAGGCTCTCATCTCCAGGGTACTTGAAACCAGGACCCCTTTCTAAGTCATCTGTGCTCCCTATGTTTTGTTTTATGTACTTTGTCTGCTGTGTGTTAAAGAAACACTTTGAATACACACGCATAAAATGCTCCATGTGAGGAAGACAGCATTGCAGAGTAGTAGTTGCCAATGGGGACGCTTTCTAGCATGGCAAGCCACCTTGGAGCATTCTGTGTAGTTGTGCGAAAGTATCTCTAATACATCATGGGGTTACCGATGTCAGCATTTACTACTTATTCCTAATTCGCAGAACAGGCCATTAAAATTTTGTATAGCATTGAATTTATTATATTCATTAAATTATCTGACTATTAAAAAAAACCTGTTAATCATCTATGCTCCAACACTCTACGCTCATGCATAACAGTCTGTATAGCCTTTGAAGAACTAGAAGGCATTCCACTCCAAAACCTTTCTGCAAATTTTCTTCTTTTTGCTACAATCTTAAACAGTCTTTATACACAGGCTGACATCCTGGAAGTAATTAATAACATTCTGTTGCCCCTGCTTGGGTTATTATGCAGTCCTTAAAACTAATGGAGGCAAAGACTGTAACAATGTCAAAAATTGGCTATGTTATCATCATATTCCATTGAGTCAGAAAGTGGGATTTATGTGAAACTACTTGTGCTGAAGGGAATATAAGTAAATTAAAGTTGCCTTATAGTAATGGAGGGTATCTTTTCTCTTTCTCACTTTTCCAAAGTTGCTTGTAATATGGTTACATTAACTAAAAAGCACTAGTGTGTTTAGGAAATGTGCACTGTCATTCAATACACAAGAATACTGAGGAAGAGAAGATACTTAAAAAGAGCTCAGTTCTTTCCTTTCCCCCTCCACATTCCTCATTTCTTACTTTTAGATTCGTCTATATTCAAAATTATGTCTTAAAAGTCAAAGATCTGGGGTGTGAAGAGCCATTTCACCAAAGAATATACACAAATCCCCAATAAGGATAAGAAATAAAAATCCAAGATCATTAGGTATCAGGGAAATGCAAACAAAAACAACACCAAGATGCCACTTTGCATGTAACCAGGATGGCTCTGATCGCAAAACCAACGGGGCTCGGTAAAGGATGTGGAGAGAATGGAAGCTGACTACACACTGGTGGGAAGGTCAGAAGGCACAGATCGTGGTGAATAGCAGGCATGCAGATCTTCAAAATGTTAAACCAAACCATTGCATAACCTAGAAATTCCACTCTTGGGTTTTATATCCAACAAAATAAAAACATAAAATCTATTACAAAATTGGGGTAAATTTTTACATTATTATTCATAGTTTCCCAAAGTACAACTATGCCACACGTGTATCAACTTATGGACAAATAGTATATGTATATAGTGGAATATTTGCCAATAAGATGAAGTGAAATACTGATTCATATTGATATGATACATATACACTTGTGTTATTGCTGACATTATAGAATATTATTATATATGATATATCATGGATCACATATGTAATATGTAATAGTAATATATACCACTGATGAACCATGGATTGACCTTGAAACAACATGTTAGGTAAAAGAAGTCATAAAAAACAAATGGTATATAATTATAGGCATATAAGGTACACAAAACAGGCATTTATATAGATGCAAGAAGTAGATGAGTTATCCTTTGGGAATGAGAAGAAAATTAGAGAAGTGAAGAATGACTAATGTCATGCCAGCAGTGACTGCTTCTATTGGTTTGCCTGCCCCCCTCCTTGGTCTTTGGTTCCTTTAAGGCATGATGAAATATTCCATACTGATGATAGTAATGGTTATACAACTGCAAACACATGAAACACCATGGCTGTGTGTGACTTGTCAAGTGGACTACAAGTCACCTCTCACGACTGTGCTCCACCCACGGAAGGCTAAGCATCCGAGAAAATGGTCTCTGTGTTCTCCAGAGGAAAGGATGTCCAATGCTATTGCTTGGACTAGAAGTTAGTTTCTCCAGAGGCTTATCATCGAGTGGACAGGTGCGTACACAAGTCAGGAAACTCTCCAGCCTCTGATGTTAACTTCCTAATCTTGTATCACACAGTGAGCAGTCAGGAGACGTAAACACTGAGGTGAGCGGCTTGGTACTCTGGTAATTAAGTTTAAATCTTGGCAGGATATGTCTGCCCATGGTGTTTAGTAAATCCTGTGCCCTTGTAGAGAATAAGTTTATGTACTTATATCGCATTATGTATACAATGCTAAAGATACAACTCAATGGTAGAGTTCACATGTACCATGCATGGGGCCCTGCGTTCAAGCCCTAGAGCTGAGAACAAACCAAACAGAACTTTACCACACTGGAGTGAAGGCTGACTCTTGCAGCTTCACCGCTGTTTCCCAAATGGCTACATGTTGGACCCATTAACGCAGCATATTAATTTATCTTGTAAAACAAAGCCCAGCTGCAAGAACAACTGGACAAATTCCCGTATTCTGTGGCAACTTCCAGTTATGGGGATGAAGGCCATCGGGACCTGGATCTGTGACAAGGGTAAAAACAAGTTGCTGACTCGCAAGGTGTCCACACTGCCCCTACCAGTGGCACTGTGGTCGAAATGACATACATAAGAAATATGGGCTGCCGACCACCCACAGCCAGAAGCAACAGAAAGCAAACCACACACAGGCATAATTATTTTTTAAGTGGCTGGCTCCCGCACCCAATGCAGACATCACCTTACCACCCACTCCATCGACAGACTTCAGTAAGTAACCAGGATGACAGAAGGCACTTAAAGCTCTCTTTCTCATGAAGTTAAAAGTGCCACTGTCATCTGCCGATACTTTTAGAAATTCTTAAATAACAGCTTAAGAAGCAGCTTTCAAGTTACAGGTTCCCCCTTCCTCAATTCAGCAGCAATTCTCATTGGATGCGGGGAGAACAACAGGATGGGAAGTGTCCTCCTGGCAGCTGCTGCTTCCTGGAGGTGAGCTATGCATACAGTGAGACACTCTTTGCTGCCTTCACCCCGGCTGGCCCTTGCTCCGTGCAGCTGCTCATCCTGTCCCCGAGAACGGCACACACATTTCCTGTGCTGGTCCAGGGCATGTGTTCAGCAAATGGGTAACATCATGGGGAAAACAGTGTGCAACTGTCTGAAAGTCTCTCTGTGGTTGTTCACAGCAAAGGACTCTGCTATTCATCGCCTTTGATTGCTTACTTTCCCCTGCCCCTGTCTGCTAGTACTCTCATGTGCTTTTCTTCTGGGGACAGTGGGGTCAGATTCCTCATGCCCTTACTTGGTGGGGCCTGGTTGCCTAGTAGTGACCTCTCATTTTAAAGAAAACTGATCAGTCTGGGAGCTGCTCTTCTTCAAAACAACTTGTAACCCTTGTAGGTATGTCACATCATTAAGACAAATAAAAAGCAGGGGAAGATGACTAAGGACCTTCCGCCCTTTTCTCCCTGGGGACTCTTCCCTTGTTTGCAAGGGTCCCCATGTCATTCTGAAAGAACATCCTTGGGGCATTGAAGAAAAGATGTTCTTGGGAACAGGCCAGCAGATAGTACCTCTAGGGACAGAAATCTCCACAAGGGACCCCAGGCCAAGGACAGAAATGTCTGTGGTGTGATTCTCTGTGAGCTAATGACTGCAGCTCAACCATTATTTGTTTTTGTTTTGTATTCTTTAATTAATCGGCAGATGAAGCCTGTCCATGGTGTACAGCCTGGTGTTTTGTAGACTGTACACATTGTGGGTTGCTTGCATCTATCTAATTAATGGAGTTGCCAATTTTGTGGTAAGAAAACTTAACGTGTACCCTGCCAGTTCTTCAAGAATACAGTGGGTCATCAGGGACCCCAGTTACCATGCTGGCTATAATCTCTGACTTTAGTCCTGTGTGATTGTGACATGTGTCTCCTGACCAGCATCACCCTACCTCCCAATAATCACCATTCTGTTTTCACGAGATTAGTGTTTTCACAGCACCAGTGAGTGAAATGGCTTTGTTTTCTGTGCTTGACTTATTACACTCAGAATATCCTCCAGGCTCATTCATGTGGCTACAAACGACGGAATTCTATTTATTTTTACTGTTCCATTGTATAAATACCACATTTTTCTTTATGTTTGCCTGTTGATTGACCTTCAGGTTGATTCTTGTTTTTTTTTTTTTATTAATTTATTCAGATTACAACTCAATTGTTCTCCTATCACTCATATTCTTCTGTTCCTCCTACCCTCCCAAGCACATCCTATTACCCTCCCTTAGGTCCATGTCCAAGGGGGATCTCCTCCCCCACTTTATGATAGCAGGCTAACAAGTCTTATCTTGGTAGTCTGCCTATTCTTTCTTTGAGTGTCCCATGAATGTCCTCACTTACCAGGAGATTGGGACAGATGTGAGGACATCCTACTGGGATTCTAGGTAAGAGAAATATAGGAGATGGGGAAATAGAAGGATCCAGAGGATCTTAGAAACCTACAAGAAATGGGTGGATCAGGGCCCAGGGGTGTCTGTTCACACTATTGTACTAACCAAGGAAATTATAAGTAGTAAACACCGAACCCCTACTCTGATTGTTGGTTTTTATGGATAGTGCTACAATTAACGTGGGTACGAATACTTCTGATATAATAATGTTATTTTCTTTAGCTTTATACCTACCTGCCTGTTTATTTTAAAAACACCTTTTGTCTAATTCTAGAGCACTTTATTAGCAATTGCACCAATTTAACAGAAGACTTTTATGTGTCAGTTAGTATTTGCTAGATTGCACAAAAGGTATGGAGGATGGCCAAATTTAAGTCTCTAAAGAGCCTGTTGTGGTTGTCTGCAATGGGGCATGTGCGAGTAATTGGGCAGTAATGAACAATTAGAAGACTCCTGCCCACGATGAAGGGGAACTGGATATGTGAAAAACTGGGACTCTGAAAAAAGTGAGAAGAAAACGTTTTCTTCTGCCTAATTTCAAGGGGGCGGGGAGGAGTAGTTCCAGGCTGAAGAAGGAAAATCCACAACTGAAGAATAAACATGAGATGGAGGCTCAGAGACCACACAAGCAAATTTCCTAGAAATATCAGCAGATCCCAATGATCTGTACAGTTCATACACGCCAACAGGAGAAATAAGGCAAGGTCTTATACCTCATGCTGTGTGACGGTGACATCACTGAGGATGGTAACTGGCCATCAGGAGTGGGGTTGGGGGATCACTGCTCATGTTGACTGGAGGATAGAGCTCAGGAACCCCAGAAAGGAGCCCGGAACACAAGCTCCAGTGAGGTCCTAACTGCCTGAATTAGGGGAGGAAGGTGCTGAGAAGACGGTTACGATAGGCATGGCTATCGGTAGGGCTAGATTTGGACTAAAACATAGGCTCACAATTTGTTCCTGGTCATTTTCAGCACAGGCCACGCACGCTGCACCATCCTACTGCGGTCGATTTAAGGCAGTCTTTCTTGCAGCCACAGAAGAGAGGGCGAACATCAAGTAGATAAAGCACTCTCTACACTTGAGACATGCAAGATTCCCATCAAACTTAACAACACCGGAGATGGCGTTTTTTAAAGAGTGCTTTGGCAGGAGAGAGGACTGAATGCTGGCAGGAAGCACCCTGACTTGTGATTGACTCTGAGGCGGGAGGGAGACCTGTGATAGAGAAGAGTTAGGAGAGGTTTTCAGAGTGAGGGCTTGGGGTTTTTTTTTTTTCACCCAACTCCCCTGAAATGAGAATAGGTACATACTTTGTACTACAAAATAGACACAGTGCCTCTCTGGGGACAATACCAGGCCAGAGAGTCTTGCATTTCACAGGTTATGTTATTTGCGGGGAGACTCGAGAGATAGCTTTTTTTTCTTTTTTTTTTCTTTCTTTCCTTTTCTTTTTTTTTTTTTTTTTTTGAGAGATAGTTTTCTGGTAAAGAGCTTGGGGGCAGATTTCTGACCCCCAGTACCCACATAAAAGACAGCCACAGCAGGGCCTGTGCCATGTCTGCACTCCTAGGGAAAGGTGGGAGGCAGATGCAGGAGGACATGGAAGGAGCCCTGGACTAGCTAGCCTAGTTTCCACACTGGTGAGTGACGGGGAATGTCATAAGCAAGGTAGAAAGCAAAGGCACATGCTGGGTCAATCTCTTTCTCTCTCTCTCACACACACACACACACACACACCCACACACACACACACGTACACACACACACGGGTACACACACACGGGCACACACACACAGGCACACACACACACACGGGCACACACATGGGCACACACACACACACAGGCACACACACGGGCACACACACACACACACATGGGCACACACACAGGCACACACACACACGGCACACACACGGGCACACACACGGGCACACACACACACACGGGCACACACATGGGCACACACACACGGGCACACACATGGGCACACACACGGGCACACACATGGGCACACACACACGGGCACACACACACACACACGGGCACACACATAGGCACACACACGGGCACACACACGGGCACACACACACACACACGGGCACACACACGGGCACACATACATAACAGAAATTCTTTCAGAAAGAAATACTAGGGAGATAGTGGAAAGTTAGACAGATTTGAATTTACTTCATTTTTTAAACTTAAAATCTGACAACATGACACATTCCTACATATAATGAAAATTACAGCTGAAAACAGTTGCATATGAAAATATCAAAATCTCTTGCTATTCTACCATCATTATTCCACTGGGATTATTGGTACGTTCCATTCTCATTCTTTTATCTTTTCAAATGAAGACATGATAAACCATGCTGTAGATATTAGCTATTATGCTATTTCTTCCTTAGTGAAAGCATTTCTCCACGTAATTAAATTTTCTTCAAAATTATAAAATATTAGCAACTCTACTACACTGTATCACTCTCATGTTGAATATTTACAAGCTTTCAATTGCTATCACCTACTGTCAATAAGCACCATAGTGGCCATCCTTATCATTTATATATTATTTTATAACACTACAATTTCAACTATGAAAGTTTGAATAATTTAAAACAAAAAAACTAAACTAAACGATCAACAGACTTAACCACATAAACTCAAAAGCTCAATAGAACTGTTTTTTTTTTTTTTTTTTTTTTTTCATGGTTCTGGGAGAACCATGGACTCTCAAACAACCTTCTGGGCAAGTCTGAGGACTAGCCAATGGACAGTGTCCACTGTCAGCCGCTCACAGGTGGGAGGAAGGTGGGCTTGCTAGGATGTTTACACACCGGCCTTTCCTAATACTTCCAGATCCCTTTGTTTATCATAAGGCTGGAAAGAAACGTAAAAGATAATCTAATCAGAGGGGCTATTAGGGTGCCTGTTCTCAACCACTCTAGACAGATGGGAATCTAGCTGGTTTTAAAGGTCTCAAAGATAAGGGAATTCCAAAAGTGCTCTTGATACCCCATTTCAGGGTTTAAGAACATATTGTCAGGAAATTCTTTCTTTTATCTCCCTTAAATCCCACGCGCTTCAGTTTAAACTGATTTCCGTCCCCTCCCTAGCCCCAATGCGGTGGTGACGGTGACATCAAGAAATAACTCACTGCACAGACAGCAGCAGTATTATTTCACTGCTTGCTGGCGTTTACTTCTAACTAAGCAGCCCTGTCATCTTCAGCTTTAAAGATCATACATGCTAAATGATTCATTTTCAAGCTACATTTGTTTTTGCTTTGCTACCGTTAAAGACCCACCAGGTTTACAAGTTATATACAGTTCTGAAGAATCAAAAAAAGAAAAAAAATGCGGATACAAGGCATAAAAGTTTGAGGTGTGGGATGCACCCTTCCAGAATACTTTGCTTTCGCCCCAAAGATACATTATAAGGGTGCAGATTTGCTGTAGATAGAGACAGACGGGCCTCAAGCCGACTTCCATCTTCCCCACAGCTTCCCAGTTCCTTGTGGAAGGGTTATGCATGCCTCCCGAAGGGATTCACAGAAGCACCAAAAGTTGAGTGCAGTTAGTACTGCTGCTAACACCTCTGGTCGCACAACACCATCCACTTATTAGCAGGAAAGTGCCTGGCCTCGGGGCCATCTTGCAGCCCAGGTGCAGAGACAAAACTCCAGAGGTTATAGAATTCACACAGTTGTGATTGGGCACAGGATATCTTGGCTGCTTCTGTCTCCGGAGGTCCAGTCACAGTGCGGGGGGGGGGGGGGGGGGGGGGGGGGGGGGAGGGTGGAAAGCGAATTTAGGGTAGAAAGGAGACAGATTTGAGTGTCATCTGTATGCTGACAGGCAGTGACCTGCAACTTAAGAGAACTGTGTTCTGGCATGCGCTCTGTCCCTCAGCCATGATGTGATGTTTTTATTCCTCTGGGTCTCCACAGGTAAAATACAGTGACTTATAGAATCTTTTCAGCTCATCAGAAAAGGACACTTGGTAAATGTAAGCTACCATAACAGGCACAGAAAGGACAAAGCAGGCACAGAAAGGACAAAGCATAGGCTGTCACTGTGTGTGAGCTAGGAAACTGTTCAGCTCTTCTTATTTAAGTACCACACAAGAATTTAGGTGTGTCAGCATCAATTACTCATCTGTGGAGGTTATTCAGAAAAAACAATATAAGCGTCTAACTCTCCATGAGAGAAATCCATGGGTGACAACTACTTTTCTATCAGTGTGTGAGTAATTATGAGTATAAAACTAACTCTAGTTGTTTCCTACATTGAATATAATAAGTAAAGAAAACCAGGAGGTAAAAACCCCCATGAGATCCGGCATACACAAAGATGGAGGCAGGAAGGTGGGTGGATGAGTAAATGGACGGATGGATAGATGGATGGATGGATGGATGGATGGATGGATGGATGGATGGACAGATGATGTGCTTTGCCTGATTTTGTCACTGATTTTCTCCCACTGGGCATAAGGGTTGACTGCTGTATGGCTGATTTTGTACACCTTATTTTCACCTGTTTTCTTTGAAACAATTGGAAAGACTTTGCTTCAAACATCATTACATTAGCATCCCATGAGTCTTATGTATGGTGAAATAGCCAAATATTATTTTGCAACCAGAGCTTATTAATTTATTCATTTTAAATCTATCAGTATGATTAATAAAAGAAAAATAATAAATGACATGGGTATCAACATATTTTGCTTGGAATGCTTTCCTTCTATAAAGATAAATGCCAGCTGTTGTCTCTAACATGCCTGGGCACAAAGATTAAGTCCCCAAAGAAGACACATTAATAGAAGCCAGCTATCATTAAGATAAGTATTATGTAAATTATCCTGACTACCCCCTCCCCCATAGACAGAGGAAGGAAAAAACACCTTTGAAAAAAATCTGTCCTGCATGTAATAAGAAAGAAGACTCTCTATCTACAAAGTGTTAAAATGGTTAATCCTGCCAGGTTACTGTGGATTTCCTGCAGACGGCCTCTGGTGGAAAAGACAAACTATGACTGGCATGAGCAACCTCCATACTTCTTGGAAATTATTCTATGTGAGTAGACATTGTAATTATACTAATTGCAGCTTGGTCGTAGTAGCCACAGCCACTTGACATTTTTACCTTGCTGTCAAGCGTGTTTGTTACCAGTGTTAAGTGTGGAGGGAATTTGAGGCCCCTCTTGAGGCACCCACACTCTTCAGTTAAGCATCCTCCAGCTGACAATAAAAAAAAAAATCATCATACTTTGCCTTGTAATGTGATATTCAAGAGTTGTGAGCAAAATGAGCCTTTGTGATCTTGAGAGGGCTAATGCCTTAAGCTTGCACACAAATAAAGGATGAAGAGGATTAAACTCAGGGAATTTACCAGCCCACTCCAACCTGGTTTGACAGGCAGGCACCTGAGAGCCTGACTGCATCAAAATGTAAAACAAATGCTGTTTGTCGACAGCGAGGAGGACTCAGATGTCATTTCTAAGCTCCAACAATAGGGGACAAAGAAAACAGCACACTGGGGAATGCCAGGTCTCTTATTTACGTCATATCCAACAACAACAACAAAAGAGTTGCGAGGAGGAGATCCTGAGAATGAACCATTCTCTAGAAAGTTCATACCGGAAATCACTATCTTAGGAGACTTCGGAGGGTCTTCACGTTGAGACTGAAGTGTAGTTGACTTAGCAGTGAATGTTTGCTAGTGTTGGGAGTTCTGGGCTGTAGTCAAATGTCAAATGGCAAGTGTACTTCCTTACCCTGGGATGCTGCGATGGCTGGTTAACTTGGCGCTCCCTGTGAGTCCCTGTGTTTACACCAAAGAAAAAAGAGAGGAGAGGAAAAGAGCCCCCGGGAAAGAGGCATTTTGCTTCTAGGCTTTAGCATGTATGTTCCTCCAAGGGTGAAATCTAATTTCAGTGCCTGGTCTTATTCAAATGCATCTCTGCTTGCTTCTTGCAAAAAGATATTTTAGGTAAAATTTCCTACAGATTTACTGTGTTAGGCACTAAACTCAATGTGCTACGGGGCTTAGATCGCACCCCTTTTGTTGACCTGTATTCTCTTTATTTCAGTAGATCCTATGAAGTAGAGATCAGGTTTTAGGAAATCTGTCACATTAATTGGAAAGCCCTGCCCTTCTCTGCTGCGTTCCCTCCACAGCCTGATCTTCCCATCCACATGGCCCTTTGAAACTGTTTATCTGCGGACAGTCCCGTGGTCTGGACATTTTACCGCTTTTTGATTTCTGTTAATTTTTTCCTGGTTGCTTGTCTCTGAGGCCCCATCTGGATTTAAGATAATCTCATAGCATAACAAATGTTCCGTTGTTAGCTGCTGCTGGCTTCCTGAGTTTGAGCTGGCAGAGAACACAGCATTGTAACTGTACCCTTCCTGAAGTGCTCCAGTACATCCCTGAGGGAATTGAGGTACCCTAGTTTTAGGGAGGGGCACAGAGGCTGCAGTGTTCTCATTGGACGGGCATCCCCACTTCATGTGCATGCACCTAGACAGTCCACCACTGAGGCCTGGCAGGGCTTGGGAATCAGCATTTTCTGAGAGAACTGCCCCCATCATCAGGTGCAGAGGTTAAGCAGGAGGGTTTAAGTTCAGAGAACTGGATTTCTCTTTGCAGAGCTCTACAGTACCAGGGGACATTAATCCCCCATGCTCTCTCCACTTTTTCAGTGTCCAACGTGAAGTTGGCTAGTGTGAGCTAATAATGAAGGCGGGCTCTTTGATAAGCTAAAAGCCAAAACGTAACTAGCGGGTACTGGGACGACTGAAAGGAACAGGCAGGTTCTGCTGTATTTACTAGGTCACCCAGGAGAGGAAGCATTTACAAATTCAGACAGCATGTAGAAACAGCACAAGAGGCTGGGCAGTGCCTCTCCCTAAGCAGTACCACTTGCGTCAGGACCAAGAAGAGGGCACCATAGAAGACTTCTGTTTCATAAATCCTATTATCAACCAGAAAAGGGATTTGAATGGTAAAGAAAAAGTACAAAGTATAACTGTTTTGTTGGTCATTAACGCCTGTGAGACACATACAGAACACTGAATGTCCCCCACTAAGATCCCAGAATGTGACTATTCTTTCTGAACAGAAAAATATTCATTTTATTCAGAATGTGCCTTGGTGCCAATGTTATGAAAAATTATATAATACTCACTGACATTTTTTTTCCTTAAGAAGGAGATACCAGCATAAAGGACTTTAAAATATAGAGTGCAAATTTAGATAAATCCTTGACATTCACACTAAACCATACGGAACATTGCTGTGGATCCCTTACACCGCCTCTCTAGCGTTGGCTCTTCAGGTGAAAGCATCCAGGGTCATGATTAGAGAATCAGAGCTTTAGCTTCAGGGATCAAGTGCGGAGTTATGAACTCTAGGCATGCTGTTCAGAGTGGTTCCTCATCAAAAACCAGAAGTTGCTATGTCAAGGCCTTCGCGGTAGCTCTTCCTGGTGTAAGAGCTCAAGGGTAAAAGGGTGAACAGTGAGAGTTTCTGTTTTTAATCTCTCCACGATAAGAGATAAGTCGTGTGATTCAGAGGTCTACACATGTGTGTACGTCTTTAAACTGGTAAATCACCAGAGGTGGTCCATTTTTAAAGAGTAATAAAATCTATAATGCTAACAAAATGGGGAAAGGCTGGACATATTTTCCACTGTGACCCGTGTCTCGAGATGCCCTCAGAGGAACAGATACACGTTCTGTGCCCTATTCACTCTGGTGTAGTCTGTTGACCTGAATCAGGCTGT
The DNA here is from genome assembly GCF_903995435.1 of Acomys russatus. Classification (NCBI taxonomy): domain Eukaryota; kingdom Metazoa; phylum Chordata; class Mammalia; order Rodentia; family Muridae; genus Acomys; species Acomys russatus. Next base: position 16,370,858 of record NC_067148.1, on the reverse strand, counting down.
GTGACTGATTGAGGGGAGACATGTAATGCTATTTAGCTGTAAATTTGTTGCACAACCTATTGAATGTGAAGCCAAAGTAGGTTATGATTGAACAACAGAAATAAATAGCTGTAAGTGCAATGGAAACACAAAAATGAAAATAAAGCAGGCTATTATTTTTTTCTGACATTAATTGTATAATAATACCTATATGTAATACTGGGACTCAATTTTGAGTGTCAAGCCAGAAAAACAATTGATATAAAATATCTGAATCGTCAGTGACTATTTCTCATTGTTGTCAGTATTTTTCTAACAAGAGTCTTTGGAAACCAACTCTGATGCTGAAAACATGCCCATCTCAACAATGTTATCTTAAGTACCAAGAAGAGACGCAGGCTCTAGAAATTGAATCAAGACATGGCTTGAATGTAAGGAGAGGGTTTAGTCTTAATCAATCGTATTGATAAATGAGAATGGGGGATGCTTCAAAGGTATTCTGTTAAAAATCTACTAAAGGGCAGGGATGGAGAAGGGAGTGGACAAGGAAGGAACTGTCTGTGTATCTCCATCACTGTGGAGAGAACGAGTGATTTGAGTGACTTGACAGCTTTTCTGTACTTGGCAGGTAAGTGTATCTCCAGTCTCCAGTCCCACAGATGATGACATGGATTTTCCCTCTACTACCCACTTTCATTGCCTTGAACCTTGACTTTAAAATGGCTTTCCAAATACACTGTGGAAGAAAATGTACATAGAAAAATGTGCATGCGGTCAAGAAAACCAAACTCCCAGTGTATGTTTATCAATTGAATATCTTGTTTTATACAAATAAATTACGCTGCAGTCTGGTTTCTGCGCCTGTTTCCGTTGAGACTTCCCCTCCCCTGCCATACCCTCCCCTGGGTTATGCTCAACTCGGGACACATGGACAAAATATTTTTCTCAGTGTGTAAAACTGAGATGAACACAAGTTTGGGAGTGAAGAGAGAACAGAAGAGAAATAAAGAAAGAGTGAGGGACAGTGGTCAGGAGCACTCGCTGCTCTCACAAGAGGATCCAGGTTCAATTCCCTGCACTCACACGGCAGCTCACAACTGTCTGTCACTCTAGTTCCAGGAGATTTCATGCCCTCTTCTGGCCTTCTGGAGCACCAAGCATATATATCTCATATAAACATACACACACAGGCACTCACACATATGCATGAACAAACATAAATGAATTCTGTTTAAAAAAGAAATCAATGAATAAGGGAGGCAAATAAGACATAAAAAGGCATAGATAAGCCAGGCATGGTGGTGCAGGCCTTTAATCCCAGCACTCGGGAGGCAGAGGCAAGTGGATGGATCTCTGTGAGTTTGAGGCCAACGTGGTCTACAAAGTGAGTCCAGAACAGCCAAGGTTACACAGAGAAACCCTGTCTCAAAAAACAAAACACAGAACAAAACAAAAGACATAGTTATCATAAATACCACGAAGAGGGGGGAAAAAAACTAAAGATGCCGTAATACTGTATAGAGAAACATGGTTACAAAGGAACCGTGCATAAAACAACTCAATAAATATAACAAAACCTGAAACTTCACACAGTGGCTCATACCTGTAATTTTAGCATTCAGAAGGCTAGACTTATATAATGAGTTCCAGTGCAGCCAGAGCCGTATGGAAACCCCATTTCAAAGAAACAAAGAAAAATCTCTTAAGTGCTCTTGATATGTGTAGAGTACAGAGTATTTCATTTTCTCCTACTAACTTATGATGGAACCTGAAATGATATGAAATAGCAGCTTCCAGTTGTCACAAGCCTGGGGTGTGGCGGTACTGCGTACCCTCCCAGGGGACTTCAGGGCACGAGGCAAACGAGCATGTCTACTGGCTGGCATGAGAGAGGTTCTGTAGTATATCATAGCAGGAAGAAGTAAGGTTGGATTTCTACATCCTTCAACTAACTAGGTATTAAACTGGGATGGAAACAGACTGAAAGTCAAAATGTAAGGGACTGGGCTATCGAGCAGGCTCGGTGTGTCAAAGTACTTGGACAGTAAGCCTGAGTACCTGAGTTTGATACCTGAACCCCAGAGTGTAAGTAGAGAACTGACTTTTAAAAGTTGTTCTCTGACCTTTATCAATGTTTCTCAGTATAATCATGCCACACAAACACATACACACACAAGAAATAAATAAGACACAAATTAGAAAATAGAGGGAAATATTTCTGTGATGTAGAGGGTAGGAAAATATTTCTTAAGATGCTAAGAACACACCCCATGACCATGTTTAATAGGAACTAGATGGCAAGTCTGGCTGCTGCAGAGTGAAGGATCTTGTTCCCTGAGGTATACCTCTGACAGATTTGATAATACTGCAAACTGATGAGGAAAAGGAAAAGCTGAAAGAGTAAGAAGTCTATGAAAAGATGTATAAAATATACAAATAACAAATACACCAAAGTTTTCTAAGAGTTATGACAAGCCAATACGATCACACAAAACACACTGCTAATTGGAGAAATACATACATACATACATACATACATACACACACACACATACATACATACATACACACACACATACATACATACATACATACACACACATACATACATACATACACACATACATACATACACACACACATACATACATACACACACATACATACATACACACACATACATACATACATACACACACATACATACATACATACACACACATACATACACACACATACATACATACACATACATACATACACACATACACATACATACATACACACACACATACATACATACATACACACACATACATACATACATACATACATACATGAACTACAGCCTGATATGCGATTAGGACGATGAATATGGGAAAGGTAAATGACATCAAGTATTGGTGAAGACTTTTGGGAGTTGAAAATGCTTATGTTAGAAATGTACTTTTGAACATAATCTGACAGTATCAAACTACTAAAACAAAATATGAGAAATACTAAAATGAGACATTTTCTCAGGTCCTTTACTACAGGTAAGAGGACGCTCTCTGCTGGGACATAGGTGAGCAGACCTCCCTGTTGACAACAGCCTGCCAGATCCAAATGTGTTAAAGGATAGTTCCTTACAGACCCTAACCCACACAAAAGGTGTCAAAAGCTGGCTCTTTGGGAAAAAAAACATATCAAAGATGCCCTGGGGACAAGTCCCGGGAAGTGTCCTCAGAATGTCTCCTGCTATTCAAGTAAGCTTAGTTTAAAAACCCAGGGGCTGGAAGGTTGAGCAGTGCACTCTGCCCCCACCCCCATCCCTTCCATATAGCTCTCTGCCCTTTTACCTTTTAAGCTTAGTGAATTAAAATCTAGTTGTTTGGCTCTTTTGTCTTTATTTTAATAAAAGTGTAGTCCAGCCTTGGCCTTTTGCAAGCTAGGCAGATTTTTCTTGTCTCAACCCGGCTGAGAGCAGCTGCCTGGCGCTTTCTCCCTTCCCAGAAGGTCTCCTTCACGACCGGTTCTCAGAATGGAACTTTCTTCAGCTAGCCTCCAGAAGGCTGAGGAAAACTCTGTGATCAGATTCTTAGCCCCACCTCCCGGAGACAGGAACCCACACTTTACAAGGTATGTAGGTGAATGCTTCTTAAAGCCATCTTTTGTTACGGGAGACTGGACGCTAGACAGGTGCCCATCACTTGGGGCTCTAGAAATTTAATACAGTAGATACACATTATAAAGTAAAATTAAAGGAACAAATAAGATTGACATGGAATTATGCAAACTTGGTATTAAAAAAACAATGCTGAATCAAAGAAAAAAAGAAATGATGATATTCCGGAAGAGCAAATATTATTTTTGTGAACTAAATGTGTTTGTCTAAAGGTTGAGGCTGTGGCTCTGTGAGAGAGTGCTTGGCTAGCATGTGCAAGGCCTTGGGTCTCTTCCTTGGCACCACAAAAGCATTGCTACAGAACAATTTTAATTACAGACATATCTCAAACACATTAAGTAAATGTTAAGCAGAAAAGAATTAGCATGTATTAGGAGAGGCCATTTTGAGGGATTTTCTGAAGACAAATGACAATAGAGTCACAAATAAAAAGTATTGTTCATACTCAGTCCACAGAGAGGACACCCGAACAAGTCATAGCGTGCATCACAGAGGATCAGCCACTCAGAGCATGCACACTGTTTTTCTTACACGTTACATGTTATGCTGTGGCAACATATAGCAGTGTTTAGAGAGATAGATTGCTTTCTAAAGTTGTATTCTTCTAAAAACAGAAAGGTGAACTTTTAACCTTGACCATCTAACCATTTATAAATTGGAGGCATTGATGAGAGGGAACTCTTTTTCAGAACCAATAAAGCAAAGTTACTGGTGACAACACTTGGAGAGAAAGTTATGGGAAGAAATCCTGCACAGAGCCTTTCCCAAACATCACTAACCTACTAATCACCTTCTTCATCATTCAGCACCCCCTCCCCCATTCTCCACAGGACCAGGGGGTGTTTGCTAAATTAATGCAAGCTGTCTACAGGCCACACTTCCCAAGATGGCACAAGGAAGAGAGAAAGAAGTAAGGCGTTGAACATTGGCATCCAGAGTTCAGGCTACATGGATGAGCTAGAATGCAGTGCCCTGGGCAGGTAAAGAGTGGCATGAAACAGGGATGCTATGAAGGGTGATCAGTACATAATCCAAGCCCAACATAAAAGGACTGGATGAAACCAGTAGTGCCAGGAGGGGTTAAATCTAAGGGTAAGCTTAGGCTTGAGAAAAACGCAGAAGACAATAAAAGGAATTGTTAACGTATGTTTAGAGTGAACAGGAGGCATGATTCATACCCCCCTTGGGGCAGATATTATAGTATTAGCAGATGACAGGAGAGACAACAGCAACCATTAGCATCCCACACTCTCCTGTCTTTCCTATCACTGAGAATGATCTTCCTACTAAGCCACAAAACAACAGATTAGGACTGAACTAACAGAAGCCCCAGAGAGGTGATAAAACTAAAAGGGATCATCTAGTTGCTCTATATGAGTTCTTGTCTCTGAGCCTAAATGAATCTTAGCCCATCTTGCTGAAGGAACTCACAGGGCTACAGAGCTGCAGTAAATGCACTGTGGGAGAGGTGACAGGAACAGAGCCCCCCCCTACCACCAAAGTCACATTTTTAAAGGAGCGGGGAGAAATAGAGAGAGAGAGAGAGAGACAGACAGACAGACAGAGAGACAGAGGGGGAGAGAGAGAGAGAGACAGAGAGAGACAAGGGGGGTAGGAAGAGTGAGCGGCATGTTGGACACAGCAGAACGGTGCATTTCAAGTTGAAGGACAAATAGTAGTTTATAGAAACCAAGGAGGGAGAACTAAGAATAGGAAACTTGCTAAGGACTGAAAGGACTGAGACCTATTTAACACACCTCTTGTCTTTCCCGAAAGACTGGCCATGTGGGGTCAGGGCGGAAAGATCTTTTTCTTTTTCACATTGGCTTGGAGAGTCAGTTTAGTGACGCACGGGCACATGGACAAGTAGTCCTTTCGACTCCTCTGAAGCTTGTGTTAGCTATGGCTTCCTTATCAGCTTAGAGCTTTCTCAGGCCTTCAGCAAAGACGAATCCTCGAGTCCCCCTCCGCCCTTTTTCCAGCAGCTCCTGGAGAAGCCATGTCTTTCTTTCTGGGGACCTCAGAACCTCTGGCACTATCACACGCCACCCTTTACTGTCTCAGGAAGCTCTTAGGGATGCTTTGATTTTTCTCAGCCAAAGCCTCCCTTGTAAGCTTTAGAATCCCTTGCTTCATACATTTCTATTTTCCACTGTTTACTGAGAAGACTATTTCTCTTCTCCAGCATCCTAGGCGATGTTGTAATTATCTTCTGGCTTCTCACCTATGCAAAGGCACCTACTGTCATTAGCACACACCTGGGCCCTTGTCGACCCTTCCTCTCTGACTCTTTCACCTTCCTCCTCCTCTTTTCTTTTTTCTCCTTTTCTCCTCCTTTTCATTCTTTCTTACATCCTCTCCCTTTTTCTTGCTCTCCTTCAACAAACTCTTGTGCATGCGGTGTGTTTGTGTGCGCACACAAGTGTATTCTCATGTGGGAGACGATAGGAACACACGTGCTACAACATAGGTGTGTGGAGGTCACAGGACAGCCTTGAGCAGCGTCCTTGCTCTCCACTGAGGCAGGCTTTCTCTTGTTACTGCAACGCATGCCACACTAGCCAGCTCCCCAGCTTTTGCCGAGAGTCTCCTGCTTCGCCTTCCCATCTCCGTGCAGGTCTGCAGTTATCGAGCTGGGGGTTGTGATCCCTTTGGGGGCGGGGTCACATATCAGATGTGTGCATTGCCAGTGTCTACATTACGATTCACAACATCATCAAAATTACGGTTATGAAGTAACAATGAAATAATTGTACGGCTGGGGGCTCATTACAACTGTTTTGAAGGGTCACATTGTAGGAAGGTTGAGAACCTCTGCCCAAGGTGCGTGCTGGGATCGTGCATGCCCCTCTGTATCAGGCTTTTGCATGAATTCTGGAGCTCTGAACTCAGGGTGTCAGGCTGGCATGGCACGGGCTTTGCCCACTGGGATATCCTTCTGTTCCCCTTTTCTATTTCTAGCAGCGTTTTACTATGCAGCCCAGGCAATTCTCTTGCCTTCCCGATGTCAGTATTGGATACAGGCATGTGTTGCCATGTTTGGTCATCTCTGTGTTTCTTGGCTGTCCTGGACTCACTTTGTAGACCAGGCTGGCCTCGAACTCACAATGATCCACCTGCCTCTGCCTCCCAAGTGCTGGGATTAAAGGCATACGCCACCATGCCTGGCCCATCTCTTTGTTTCTTAATGCCTATAAGCCAGCCTATAATTTATCTTCTAAATGAATTTAACTGAAGAAGTTTTGTTCAGTCTATTCTGGGCCCAACATCCAATCCAAAGTGTGCAAGACATATTCCCGTCCTCAAGTGCGTCAGCATCACCAGCAAACATGAGCCCTTGGGAACTGCTTGCACACCACGATTAAGTATTAAAATGTGCCCTTCCTCCTACTCCCTCCCAGGACTTTGTGTTCCATGGGTACTCAATACTTTCCTTTGTTTTATTAATGAAAGAGTGAATTAACATATGTTGGTCCAAATTCAAAATTCTAGAAGTCTGGAAGAGAAAGGATCATAGTGAACCAGCGATGTAAAACAGCCATATAATTATTACTTTGAGAAGAAATACAATATTTATAGTTTGATCTGGGGAAGAGAAACTACTGCCTCAATTTTTTGTTTACTCTTAGTAAACAAAAGGACAACCTTCTGTGTACACCCACCAGATATTCTCAATTATATACTTTAGTCAACTTTAAACTAATCTCAAAAATATTTCTCTATGATTGTCTTAAGTTACATCACCAAATGTATAAACACAAATATTCATAAGCTTAACATTCTATTTATTATTATTAATTATTATTATTGTTATTTTGGCCAAGCTATCTCTAAATATAACTGAGGCATAACGTAAAGTTTGTTAAGGACTCTTTACAATGGAAAGTGACCCTTAAGCACTGGACAAGAATACACCCACAGCTTGCCCAAAGCCCCCACTGGACATCACACGCTAGTTTAAATTTGTGGTGAGTGTAAAAATGACTTAGAAGGAACACAAATAGATGCTGACACATAAAGCTTGCGGGCTGCTTTGGATCACACAGCCACACTGTTACAGAGTAGTCACCTTCCTGTGGAAGCAGCACTACTTCCCATGGCTCATGCCAGTTTCTGATTCGATTCCCTTTGTTACTAGGTCTGCACTTCCATCTTGTCTTGCTTTCATAGACAATATGATGTGCCATAGTCCTTACTTTTGTTCATTACTTGGGGAAAAAAAAAAGATGATGAAGTTCCACATTAATTAGAAAAAGAATCTGGAAAAATCTCAGCCTCTTACTCAGAACTGGTGACATCATTTGTGGAGCCCAATAAAAAAATGTAACCTGCCGGGTGTGGTGGCGCTCGCCTTTAATCCCAGCACTCGGAAAGCAGAGGCAGGTGATGACTGTGAGTTCGAGGTCAGCCTGGTTTACAAAGCAAGTCTAGGGCAGCCAGAGCTACACACGGAAACCTTGTCTCAAAAAACCAAAAAAAAAAAAAAAAAAAAAAAAAAAAAAAAAAAATTTAAAATATGTAACCCTAAGGTGTGTTGTTCAAAATTATAACGCTTTATAGGTAGCAACATCAGAAATTAGCCAAGGGGCTGAGTTCTTCTGTGTGCCCCTGAGAGCACAGGCTTATGTCTGCATAGCATCCCTAGTTTTATAGGACTATGGGAGAGAAGCTCCTGGCCATAGACTGAGTGAGACATACTAGGCAGAAAGGCGAGTATCTCCCCAGAGGAGAGGACCTGTTATCACACGGAGGCTCTTTTCTCCAGGACTCTGATCAGGTAGGTGTTTCCCTCACTCCATAGCCATGTCCTCATCATCTGCTATACATCTATGTATCATGTATGTATGTATGTATGTATGTATGTATGTATGTATGTATGTATCATCTATCACCTATCATCTATCTTTCCATCCATCATCTATCTATCTCTGTCCATCTATCCATCTATCTATCCATCCATCAATCATTCATCTACCCACCGTGCATCTATTATCTATCTATCATCTATCTATGGATCAACATATCTGTCTATCTATTTATCTATCTATCTTTCCATCTATCTACCATCTATCTATTATTTTTTCTTCTAATTTAAAAGTTCTCTCCCTATAGCCAGGGCTACACAGAGAAACCCTGTCTTGGTCTCACACACACACCACCACCAGCAGCAGCAGCAGCAACAACAACAACAACAACAAAAACCAGTTCTCTCTTTCTCTCTGTCTTGGGAGATACTAACCAGTGGTTTGCCTCCCTTCCACAAAGTTACAGCCAGTGCAGCACAGGACAAGCTCCATTTACTAACAGAGATGCTATATATTTAGATGGGAAATCCTTGTAGTCTCTGGGATACACCCTCTTGGGAGATATCATTTCCTTTCATAGCACCAGAAGGCAGATTGTTCGAGAAAGAACTTTGATCAAGAAATAACTCTGAAAAGGACCGAGTCGCTTAGCTTCTCGGAAGCCCAGCTTCCTGGTCTCTTCAACAAGATCTTTATTTTCCTTCATGGCCTTGTTGAGATAACATTGAAGAAAGTGAGATAGTGTTTATTAAAATGCTCTGAACCCTGTGAAGTTCTTTATGCATGTAAGATGTTATTTTGGTACTTTTGGCTATGTGTTTTGTTTCTGAAATACTAGCACACTATGAAAAGCTATCAGTTTGGAGTGAAAAGAAGATCAAGGTATAAGCCAGTCATTTGGTTCTAATTCCAGCTGTCTGATGATGGGTAAAAGACTTCCCCAAGCAGGCCCTAGTCTTCGCCTGTGAAACAAAAGGTTTCCATTGTATTATTTAACAATTATAACATTATTTTATTTTATTCAGCTTACTTCTTTGATGAGATGGGTCTCTGCTCTGCACCAAGTAATAACGCTGTGTTCTTGACTTACAAAGATAGGCCACTTCTTTGAGGACGTTATTGGATACCCAGAATATTCCATAATGTGTGCTGCCTTTTAGTAGAATTGAGGCCTGATAGCTACACACCAGCCTCAGCTCAGGGAACGGGGATGCCAAGTAGATAGGCCGTGACATGCGCTGTGAGAGCGTATCCCACAAGATCGCTCATGGATTGTGAGAGCAGAAAGGTGGGCAACATGCCCAGCACAGGCCCGGGGCTGGGGATATCTTCAAGGAAGGCTTTTTGGGTAAACTATTATAAATCTTGTGTTTATCCAGGGTCACATCTGTCTTTCTCCCTTTGCACTTCTTTCTATGGTGTTTTTACTTTCTGCCCCTGATAGTCAATTTGCAGAACACATCACTGCCAAGTGGTGGCATAGGCTGGACAAAGTAGGGAATTAAAGAATCTGCAGGTAAGTGCCCAAAGGATGCTAGCCCAGCCAAATCCCATTAGAGGAAAGCAGAGTCTGCTCTGGTTCTTGCCTCAATATGTTTTGGGAGACTTTTGAAAACAAAATAAGAAAGGTGGAAAACTGACTTCTTCCTCTGTATTTTATAGGCAGTGGTGTGTGTTGGTGAGGGTTACTCTTCTGCTAGAACTGGGGCCTTTGAATTCTATGATGCAATGGACACTGGCTTTCATGTAAGCAATAAAAACAAAGAAATCAGCAGCCACAAGAACTGCTCCGAGGTTGAAAAGGATAAAGGATGGGTCATGGCTACAGAATTAGGAGCACACTTGAGGTGCGAAAAATGGAGGGTGAAGAAAACCCCAGGCCAGGGTGAATCGGGCCTGTGTGCCCCTCGACCTTTACATCACAACAACTTGACTTGTACTAGGTACCATTTCAGAGGCTACGTGTTTCCCATGTGTCTCATCTAAAATGGCTACTAGTATGACCTTGTGAAATATGTAACTGAAGGTGCTACAGAGGCAACTCAAAGTAAGTATGCTGTTTACCTACAGGAACCCACCAAGCTAATAATATCCAGGTAACTGAATAAAAAGTTACTTCGCTCAGTGGCTGGCATGGACCTCTCCTAGAACTGTGAAGTTAATTACCTTAAAAATTGAGTCCTTCAGGTTTACCGGCTACCATCTGAAACCAATTTACAAGCGTCCCTAGAATCCAGGACATGAAAAACCACAAAAATCTGAAATAAATATCCATCCACAAAAGACAATCTATAACGGCCCAGCACAAAGAAAAGCTCTCCTATTTCTTCTTCTCTTCCTTCACACATGGTTTAAATATACACGCCGCCTCCTCTTGATGTTAAGATTCTGTTATCATTATGAGGGAAACCTATAATACGCCGGCCCTACAAAAGTATCAAGCTCAATTACACAGCCGTCTCTATGTACACTTGAGATTGCAGGCTCTCGTGGATCTCTGTGTAATGAGAGCAAACCGGGCTGATTCTGTCAGCTGCAGGGCTATTCATCTACACGTCCTTTACATCTATTTCAGTCTATGAAAGAACCCTGCTACTCCATAAAGAGTGGTTTTCATTTAAACAGTTGGCTTTGCTTGTGTTTCCTCAGCAATAGATGCACACCTGGGAGGCAGCCAGTTTGGCAGGAAGACTTTGGGATGCTATGTAAACAAACACCACAGCGGAAGCCATCATGCCCTTGGAGGGAAGGCGTTGGTCTCTGAAGATGAACTCGTTCTTTGGTTTCTGCCCTACATTTCACTTAATCTAATGATCTTGGGAGAGGCCAGCAACCCAGCTTCCTCACTGAGCCCGACCCTATGTCCTAAATTAGAATTCAAACCAGATAAAGAGCCAAAACGTATCACGGAAAATGGAATATCCAGGCCCCTCCCCTTCCTTCCATTTGCTCCTGGGTTGGAGCTCCTGGTGTGTAGCTACTGCACAGAGAATCCCAGAAATCCCTTCTAGGGAGCCGTCACTATTTGGTCAGCTGCATTCTCAATTCTTTGTTTTTTCTTCGGACTGTTTAAGTGAATGCATGTTGTATATATTAATGGGTATAATGTGCTATATCCATCCAGGCATACAGCATGCATTGGTCATACCCAACTTTTCTTTTTCTCTCCCCCCCCTCCCACTACAGCACTCTTCCTAGGGTTGTGTAATCGCCACACTATTTGAAAGTGCCTTTTTGTTGTTGTTTCCAGATATGAGAGAGGATATGGGTTCTCATTTCTTGAAACCTCTCACGTCTCTGCTGTAGTTTTCTTCTTTCTGACTCCCTGCAGTCCCAATTGCACAGGGTACCAGGCACTGAGCACCAGGCACAGACGGTGAAGCCCTGGCACTTAGCCCCCTTCTGCAGGGTTCTGAACGTGTCCCATTTCTTCCCAAAGGGCACGGTCTAAGTTCCACTTATCTACATTAATCAACAACAACAACAACAACCCAAGACTAAGAACTAACACCAGTCGTCGAAGGGTTGGGATCGTTGAAGACATGGCTGCCGTAGATCTATTGCTCTTATATCATAGATGGGGTGGAGAGCAAAGAGAAAGAGAATAATAATTTAATAATCTAATAATAACTGTCTCCCTAGCAGCTTCCATGTCAACACTGCGTTTTAAAATATCCCAGGATATAGTCACCATGTGAAAAACAAATAAAACAGAAACACTTCTTTTAGCTTAAAAAGAAAACACAGAAAACTGAACCAACACTACCAATTTTAGGAAAGTTGTTCTTAGAATGAATTTAATTTATAAATTGTAAAATTTAAGCACAGTACTAAGTGCCAATTGGGTAAAATGCTTAATTTTTGGCATATACAACTGTGTAAATAAATAATGAGAAAAAGAGAAAGACCAAGAGTATAGTTTTCTAAATGACAGAGAGATTTCCTAAATGATAGACAGAAATTAAACAAACATGGAAAGTATGTACCATCTCATAGAAGGTCAGGGATTCTGACTCTTAGAAATACCAAAAAAATTGTAGAAAATTTGACAAGTGTGTTTTTTAGCTTTTTATATTTTACTCTATGTGTATGGATGTTTTGCTTGCACGGATATCTGTGCGCTATGTGCATGCCTGGTGCCTGGGGAGGTTGGACACTGGCTCCCCTAGGACCGGAGTTACAGACAGCTGTGAGCTGCCATGTGCATGCTGGAAATTAAACCTGGCTCCTCTGGAAGACCAGCCTGTGCTCTTAACTGCTGAGCCATCTCTCCAGCTCCTTAGGCAAACATTTGAGGGGAAAATCTTGAGATCATTTTCTGCTCAATACTGTTAGGGTTACAAAGCAATGGCTTTGAGAGGACTGCTTGTGATTTCGCCTCAGGCTATTAAGGTGTGATTTTTTAAAAAAGCATGATGAAAGGTTATAAAAAAGACAATAAAGGCAAAGAAAATAGTATTTTGGGAAATGCTCATAAACATCGTGGTGGAGGGGAACCTGGCACAAAAATAGCAGCACTTTGGGGAGGAAGAGGGAGTTATATTTTGAACAAGATTATACTCTCTCATAAAGCCAATATTATTTCAGTGCAATCAAGTGCATCACTAATGTGCAAAATCTAACTTTATGAGATGCAGCAAAGCTGAGGAGAAAGTTGCCTTTGAGTGATTACTCTGAAAGTCTAATCAAAGACATTTCTCTCACATTATCAAACACAGATGTGCACACCAAGGAGATGGTTTCTTATTGAAAAAGACTGGCAAATAAGATTGAGTACCCTGAATTGAATTCATCTCATCATACCAAATTCTATATATACCTGGGAGGCCCTTCAAAGTTGACACTCACAGGGTAATGCTCAACACGTGCTTGCCTGGGAATGTGCTTTTAACCCAGATCCAAATCTGCATAAGTCTATCCAGAACCCCAGCTCTTTCTGATGTAACGGCGGCATGGCTCGACTACCGAGCTAACCAAGGAGACCTCCACTTGTTGGCATAGAGCTAAGGAGGACCAGCTGAGCCATCAGACTAGAGACATCGTGTCAGCCAGAACCTAGTGCTGCTTGGTGTTGGCCTGGCTACTTTTGGTGTGGCTGTGTTTTGTGCTCATAGATTGAGACTGTACATTCAATCAGGTCTGTACTCCATCAAGTGACAAAATCAAATCAAATCCCATGGGGTACAATAGCATGTATTCTCTTGCCTTTCTGGAAGCAAAAGGAAGAGAAAAGAAGGAAGGAAGGAAGGAAGGAAGGAAGAAAAAGAGAAAGAAAGATCCATTTCCTTCTTTTGGGGCTGAAACATTTCCTTCATAATATTTTATTCCACGATTGGGAAGACGTCAGACACTGGAGTGCTACCTAGTCCTAATTAAACCTCAGTTTTCATTTCAAAGGTTAATTATACCTTCAATTCTTATCTCTGGAAAATGCTAATGAAGAAATTCTTAAATACAAATGAATAATTAATACTCACATTAAAAAACTTTTAAGTTTAGGTTTCAAAAATCCCATTTTGCAGTGATAGTTGGGACACGCAGGGAAGTGGGTTTCTTTGAGCTATTTATATAATTTGAAACAAAATATTGACAACAAGAAACAAACTGGACAGTATTTGTCATCTGCCCATGAAAGGCCGTTCTATTGCCTGTAGATGAGTAAAACATTGGAAGGAAGCTCAGGTCAAAGGTATCCCCTTCCTACATTTTCTGAGTTCTCCTTGGGAGATTTACATACATGTTTTCTTACATACATGACACATAGAATGTTTTTCACATTCTCTAAGCAGACAACCAATCTGACGGTGTAAAAGGAGCCAAGCTAAAGAGATTACTGATTTGTCTTTTATTTTCTGCGTGTTTTTCCAGATATTTTATTCTATGTTTCTGTCCCCAAATACAGGTATCATTATTAACAAAGAATGCAGAGGCCAGTTGTGCCGTAATAGCTATCATTTGGTGAATGGCGTAATAAACACGTTATGATCTTTGATGCAGTGGGTAATGGGCCAATATATATACAGTTATCAATTCTAAGATTGCCCTCTATCTCCATTTGGATTTTTTTCTTATTTTACCTAAATTCCTTCTTTCAATTTGCTTTGATTTCCCGGAATTCAACATGTCCTTTGGGACCATCATCTAAGAATGCTCATTACCATCATCGTTTGCTTTTCACTACTTTGCATCTGTCCCTCTTTAAAATGAGACACTCCCTAACTGTTGTTGTCAATCAGTTCATTGAAGGTAGCTAAGGGTAAGATCCCGTGTTAGGAAAACTAAACACTTGTATGCATGTTTCTCAAAATGAAAGATTATTCTAGAGGACTGAGGCTCACAATCTATCCTGCCCATTATTTTCTAGGAGCTAGACCTTTGAAACAATTTTGAATCAGGAAAATATCCTAATTTTGCATGAATGAGAAAGTCATATTTTAGAAAACCCTGGCTCACATGGTTCTTTAAGCATCAGTCTTGTGTTCTTTCACAAATAGGTAGTCATGATTTCTCCTCCTCCTCCTCCTGTTCTTTTTCATTGTCATATTGTCATCGTTGGTTGATTTTTTTCCAGACAGGGTTTCTCTGTGTAGCTTCAGCTGTCCTAGAACTAGCTGTAGACCAGGCTGGCCTGGAACTCACAGAGATCCGTGTGCCTCTGCCTCCCAAGTGCTGGGATTACAGGCGCACGTCACTGCCACTCTGGCTGGGTCACCACTTCTAATCTACCTCTTCCTGCCCTCCACATTTTAGTCTTGCTCCTTCCATCATCACTTGGTAGCTATCTGAGGCACTGAGAGCTTCAGCACTGTGACTTGGCACAGCAGAGTGGTGTTTTCATGTATTCATGAGACTGGAGGTGGGAAGAGAAGGACAGCCAAATTCTCTCTCCTCCTGCATCAGTGCAAGGGGGATGTTTGCAGTACAGACACGGAAGCGCATAGCCACTCAGTTTCAAAGAGGACAAACATGACTAAGTCTAGCTACCAGCACCTTCCGCATCCTCCAGGTTGGTCTCTCTGGATGGAGCCTCTGTGCCTGGTGTTATGTTATTTCTGCTCAGCATGTGCTCCACCAGCCTACAGTCTTTGCCCTGGAGCTCTTTTGGTGCCAACCAAGACACAGCCAGTTTGCTTTGTGGTAGAAAAGTCTCCCAAGTGAATCCTACTTCATCCAGGAGCAGACCTGACCTTGATTTTCTACCTCGTCTCAGTTGCTGCTTCCCATGGGAGGCAACAGGAAAGGTCCTAATTTCCATCTCCCATTACTACCTTTGGCATTACCTTTGCTCTTAAAAACAAAACAACAAAACAAAACAAAACATTGTCCAAGCACTGAGGATAGGCTGGGTAGCAAGCACTATTTTATATAAGAAGATAATGACAAAATAACTTACATGGTAGTGTGTTTGCCAGGATACTAAATGACGTGTAGAAGTGTCAGTTTGTTTCTCAGGTTAGTGTGCAGCTGATAAAACTATCTCCCTCCCTCATGGTACTACGTTCATACTTTGTATGAAGAGGTCCAGAGAAAAGAGGCTCAGGTTTATGACAGATCCACTTTCCTTTTCGACTCTGGCCCTTTCAAAATTCTATTGTGTCTTCTTCCAGAAGATTGGAGCTTGGACGCTGCACAGTAACAAAGACCAAGACTCTCCTCATCCTGAATGCTCGTAGACAGGTTGGCTCAAACTTGTTTACCTAATAATTTACATATTATACTTAATTCATGCCAATGACTACTTAACTTTAAGCAGTCATTTTACTTGAGGCTTGTGTGTGTTTTAAACTGTCATTTTCAATAGCTCATTGCTAATCTTAGGACACTTACTGGCGACTCATCCCGGAGCCTATATAATTTCTAATTTCAATCAATGTTTTGAAGTACAAAATAGCATCATTGTAAAGTGTGATAATTATAACAGGTCAGACAGGTAACCAGGAGTAGGAAATTTAAAACCTATTTTGACCCACAGGGGGAATGTGCTTTTGCATAAGGACTGTGAAATTTAATGGAAACGAGTGGAAGAAAATGTGTTTAAGGAAGAAAACCCACACACATAAATACAAGATGAAAATGTATTCACTGCTTGATCACAGTAGAAAAATACGCAGGGGTCACAGCAGGCCACTGGCTGAGTATGAGCCACCTGAATGATGGCTGATTTACAAGGCAGCAGGCCAGGGTGTGTGAGGTATTCGGCGGACAGTCCTCACAGTATAGAGAGACAGAGTACAGAGAAGACCAAGTGTGCGGGGATGCAGTCAGGGACAGTCATCTGGAGAAGAAATAGCTGCAGTGTGGTCACTTAGAAAACATCCTACACAAAGGCATCATGGGAAGGCTGGCTTGTGATCTGAACAGAGATTGAGAGCTTGCAGTGTGCTCTCGGGAGGAAAATGCAAACCTCCTAGCAGATAATGAGGGAGCTTAGAACAGTCAGGGAGCAAAGTCATTGTGTTCCCTGTTATTTGTTCTGCTCTGGAGAAAGGGAGGAACTTAGACTTATCACCCTCCTCCAGAGAATTGCTTCTATGCCTTGGTCTTTAGCTTTTACTCTTACTCCCTCCTGCTCCTATACATGTGGGATAATTTTGATTTTGTGGGTCTAGACAACCTTTCCATACTATTGGTATTGGGTCCCAAATGACTCTAAGGTGAAAATTGTTTCCATAGATCTGGGTGCCATTTTACCACTGGCTTCTAGTTTCCAAAACTACCTGAGAAATCTAACATTATGTTTATTCTTGAGTCTTTTAATGTGACTCATTTTTTTTCTTCTAAAGCAATTTTAGAATTCTTTCTTTTATTTTTGATGCTTAGAAAGTATTTAGGGCTATCCCTTTATTGTGCTGGGCACTCTGTCTTAGTCCCTTTTCTTTCCTGGACTTTGTAGACCATGCTGGCCTTGAACTCACAGATATTTGCCTGCCTCTGCCTCCCAAGTGCTGGGATCAAAGGCCTGGCCTACTTAGTCCTTTTTCTATTCTCTTTGAGACTCACTACCTACCAGAGGTTGAACGTCTTGAAAAATCTCCTAACGACCTTGGCATTTTTCTACCATTGCTCTCGTTTCCCCTCTTGTATCCTGTTTTCTAAACTCTATTTTTAATCCCATAAATTCTATTCATCGATCCATGATATTCTTTTGTTATATAACTGTAGCTTTTGTTTCAAACACCACATAGCTTTCTGATAACACTATAATTGTTACTATTGTGATTTCTGCAGTGCTGGGTATTGAACCCAGAACTAAGCAGGCATGCATTAGCTGAACTATCTCCCTAGACTTGCTTTCCTTAAGTAATGTATCTATTTTAATTTTCTTCTCTTTCATGTGAGAGTTCCTCAAATATCTAGTCATCTATAATTACTCCTTCATTTACAAACCTGTGTTTCTACAAGGCTTACTTGTTTTAATGTTCATGGGTGGGCCTTCTTGACTAATTAGCTACACTTTAGTGTAAATGGGTGGAAGCCTTATAAAATTGGGTCAGCTCCATTGGCAGTGTGAGTGCTCACTTCTGTCGGCTTGCTACCTTACCCAGGGAAGACTTTCTCTTCAGGAGGCCATAGGCTGGGGCTAGGGGTGCCATATTGTCATTGATCCCCTGTTTCAGCTCAGCTCCCATTTTCTGTTGTGCTCATGAGATTTTCTGGAGTTTGATTTGTCTAAGCTCCTGAAAACAGTAAGAGGAAAGGAGGGAGGGAGAAGGAGGCAGGAGGAGAGAGAGAGAGAGAGAGAGAGAGAGAGAGAGAGAGAGAGAGAGAGAGAGTGTGTGTAAAGGAGAGACTAAAGGGAGAGATAGCAGGGAGGGAGGCAGAGACTTGGTACATAGAAGTAAGTGGGGTTCTAACTTCTTACAGAAATATTCAATTGGGGGTCTAGAGAGATGACGCAGTGCTTAAGCGCACTAGTTGCTCTGTTAGAGGTCCTGAGTTCAATTCCCAGTACCCACATGGTATCTCAGAATCATCTATCATGGGATCTAATGCCTTCTTCTGTCATGAAGATGCACAAGAAGACAAAGCACTCATATACATTAAAAAAAAAAAAAAGAAATATTCAATTGCTAGTCCAACTGTACTCCAAGATATGGCAAGTTGGCACCTAAGAAAATGGGTGAGGCAAAAAGGTCTCTCTGACTTCTGACCCTCCATTGTTTTTCTCCCCTGAAGTAAGACATAAGGAAGTGGTTGGCCCTCTGCCGTGGTAGGTCATAAGAGATGCTCACTGTGTTCCTAAAGTGAAGGGACACATGCTTTCATCTCTGAAGACACAAGGGCACAGAAGAATGCACACAGGCTTTGCATTCCCCCACTTATTACCATCAAGTCAATTGCCTTTGGCCCAAGCATTCTTGCCGATGGCCACCTACCTTTGCTCACACAGCACAAAATGCATATGGTTCCTTATTTGAATCTTTGTTTCTGAGAGTTACTGAGTCATATAAGATTCGCATTAAATAAATGTATAATTTCAGTGGGTGAGGGCAAGGCTGGGCTTAGTCATTCCACTCGTTCACTGTCATTCGCCCAGGTGTTATGTCCGCTTGCTTCTCTTTTCGTCAGAGTGCCACTAGTAGGTCCTTGTTTAATTTGAGTTTGTGTCTCTCATCCATCCCATTATCAATGAGCTCTTACGTGTATTTCTTTTGACAGGCCCATAGCATTTGGTCTCTATGTCCTCTTTTGTGTGCAACACAAAACAAAACCGGGGCTGCCAACATGGCTCAGGTCATAAAGGTTCCTGCTGCCAAGTGTTGTCTACCTGAGTACAACCCCCAGGATCCACAGAATCCACAGAGTGGAAGGAGAGAAGTGACTTTACTGGCCTTTACATGCATGCCACGGTACACAAGCAATGCTCCTCCAACACACACAAATAAATAAATAAAATAGAAAAAAAAAAAAAAAAAAAAAAAACCAAGCAAATTGAAAACCAACTAACATTTCCCACTTCCAGTGTTTGGATTTCTTAGTATCTCGTGTTAAAAAATGTATAAGACCCAGCAGCAATGCCATTCAAAGATCAAACATTATATCTCCAAGAAGCTTTTGTTTCTTAACTGTTATTTCCCTAACCCCTAACCGCTCTTCTGCTGCCTTAAAGAAAACAGCCTCCTTGCTGTGGGCTCAGCTTCTTCCCCCACTGAAAAGAATGAGCTCATAGCTGGCAATCCCAATTTCTGTTTTCTTCCATGTACATGGTATATTAAAACATCCTGTATTATATGGGGCCGGGGCAGGTGTGAGGACTTGTGTCAGGCCTGGGGGGCCAGTGTGGAGGGGAACTGTTTAAGGAGAGAAAGGGAAGATATTGGGGGTGGTAGGGAAGGTGGGGGTGGAAGGACAGAAAAGAAAACACACGTCAGGAGACAGACACAAGCCTGCTGTTCGCCACAGCTGCGAGCCAGGCCAGGGTGGCTGGCCCGTGTTTCCATCAGGAATGCGCCCGTTGCTTTGTAGTTATTACTTAATTTTACAGACGGTCAGAGAAAGTGCTTACGGTGCTTGCTCAAAGCTGCCACCGAGGGCTGATTAGTACAAGATGTTTTGACACAGGACCTGTGTGTAAGGCAGAAGAAACAATCGGCGGAGTACGAGGGGCCCTGAAGGAGACGGAGTTATATGTTTGAAGGAAAGATAGCAGACCATGTCTGAAGGCAAATTGGTTAAGATAAATCATGTCAGAACCATGAAAGGAAAGGATAGAAACAGCTCTCAAACTTCACTCTCAGGCCGGCCTTTTGAGAGTCACACCATCTTTATCCCTTCATGCTCGGCCCCGCATGTTAGTGGCTATCAGCGGACTGCTGGGGAAGGTGCCAGAGATAAGCCTAGGCAGGACGCTGGTTCACTGAGGGCAATTAGAAGATATTCCACTTTCCACGGGAAGGCTCTCCTGTGGGGCACGGGCGCGTGGTCATTTGGCATAGCTTTCACTAGAAGTTGAAGCGGTACGGAAAACTCGACGCCCTTACTCATAATGAGGGCATTTATTATAAATACACGAGACACATGGGGATTAACAGTGAGAAAAGGGGCTGAGAGAAATGAATTGGGGAGGGGGCAGGGGGGAGGGGGGAGGGGGAGATGGTTTTCTCCTAATGAAAAACCAGATAAAGGAAAAGAGATTTAGTCATCCTGTGTTGGCAAATTGGTAAAAGCTTTTGAGGACAAAGTGATAATATAGATATTGCCTGGGTAACAGACAGAACAGATTCCAGAAAAGATTGCACAAAGCAATTTTCTATAAAATGAATCTTGTTTCTTTTTTTCCTTCTCTCTTTTTCCCACCGACTTGTATTATAAAACTGAAATGCATGCCAATGAGAGAGGAAAGTTGGTGCCAGGATGGAATAAGTTTCAAAGAACATGATAACTCAGGCAAAATGATATATTCCAGGTAAAATTTTTAGATAAAAAAAATAGTTGAATATCAAATGAAGAAATTTTACTCATAAAATCTTGCTGTAATCAAAAGTATTCACAAAAATAAAATACTACCAATCAGATGAGGGTAGAGTGTCAGAAATTCTCCTGTAATACAGATGTATATTTTGCCCTGTCTCATATTGTTCCTATTTGGGGGTCTTGCAGTCTCCAGAGTTTTAGTAATTTGTCTAAGTTTTCCACCAGCTTTATCACACCTGAAGAGATTTAACTTCAGACCCAAGGCAATTTTAAGATAAAGAAGTGAGGTCTTTATTTCATTTCAACTTCTAAATGTTTCATGTTGGTCTGGCTGGTCTTGGAGAGATTTTTAAGGATGTTAAGTTCTTCAAGGATGCATTATTTTAGTAAAGACAGCCAGTTTTTTTTTTTTTCCCATTCTTTTTATGTCTGACCTGCTTAGTAGTCCTTGGAACTTCTTAGGCTGGGAGCTGGAACAGTAATCCGTTTTATTCACCTACACCTTCCTAATGCGTACAGGACTGCCTAAGACAGTTGGTAAACGTTATCTGAACACGCTACTAAACATGCAGTTCCGATGCCCCCCCCTTACTTAGTCTCCCCTTCCTTTGTTCATATCCAAAGCATTTTCTGTACTACTGTACCGGGATGGGACAAACAGTGGGTAAAGCAGACACAGCCCCTTTCCCAGATAAAACCAAGAAGAATTTTGAAATTAGGGGAAATAAGAACAGCAGAGGATTGTGGCAAGTTTCCGGAGTGTCACAGGGAGTTGGGAGAGTGCCCTGCAGGGGCTTCACTAGTCAATGGCTTCCTGGTCTCTACATGAAAAGCTCCAAGGAAGTAGCTGTCAACTTGGAGCTGAAGGAAAACTCACTTCAAGACACACGTGTTTGTTTCTGAGCTTGTCTTCACATTTAGCAAGACACGTCTGCTCATCAGTCATGGTCTTCCTTAGCATCCATCCAAGGAACAGTCCTGCGGACTCAGTTATCGGGGCTTGCTTCTGTGCTGCAGGTCAGAGGGATGGCGCCAGCTTCTTCAATTATCCCTCCTATGGAGTCAGATGGAGTCGCCTCATAAGGTGCTGTCCTGAGGCCGGGATATGTAGTCTTCAAGTTTAGGTAACAGCACTGGCTGTTCAGAGCTGAGTGAAAGTGTGACTGGCACTCCCCTCAGGACCTAGGCGATTATTAGCTCACTCACTCACTCTTGACAGCCATGCCACACCACTGACTAAAATTGACTTTACATTGAACCAACCCAGCTCAGCACTATTTTAAATTGCATGCGAACCATTTGGGGAACTGGCTAGAACCAGTTAGCAATTGTTAAGTAAATGAATCTGAGGTGATTTCTACCTAGTTCTTCAGATCTCATGTCCTGCAGCAAAGGACTACATCTCAAGGCCCAACCACCTCAGCTTCTACCTAAAACTCATAAATGGCCTTTTTTTTGCAAATGTATACAATGCTAGTAAAAGTAATGAACTCACTGCTTCATAGTTTTAGATCCTGTTTCAAAAATACTGCATATGAACTATCCCATCAAATTCTGAGTTGGTGCCTCTGCTACCAGAAAGGTTTTATTTTCTTCAATGGTAAAAGGGAATAACACTTGCTTTCGTGTATCTCTTAGAGAGTGAAATGATATTCAAATTTAAACTGTCATACACAAATATACACAAATTTATTATTATTTTGTTAAGAGATGCTTCAGAAGGAGTTATTTCACTCCTTCATTAAGAACAAAATGACACTTAATGAAATTCAAGTTAATTTCATAAATTTTACAGTATGGTAGAAGCTATAAGAGACACATAGTCTGGGGTTGTACACATTTCACTAGACCATTAATTAAATTGTATCCCATGTCCCCTCAACCCCTGGATTCTTTCCAGAATTATTTTTCCAGGAACACCTGTTCAATTTGTTACGGCTGCCTTCTTGCGCAATAACCAAAATAAAGGAAAGCCCATTGCTGGTTCAGCTGCATAGCTTCACCTCCTGTCCTTGGGGACACAGAGCTATCTGGAAATGCACTATAATTTAACAAAGATCAGTTACTTAGAAGTGGGGCTGTAGGATTCTATTCCCACTTGAACAGGTTTTCTCATGACTGGTCCCTTATCAGAGACACATTCTGTAGTAGGGATATTGTGTGATTCAACCTTTTAGAATCCTTGTGAATCAGGCAGGAGTAATTGTGATGAGGTGATTAGGCATATGACAATGCGGAAGTACAAAGTTGTGAGACAGATTATTTGGAGTAGGTTGCTTAATCCTAGGGAAAGTCAAGGCTGCTTAAATTATGACACGAGAAACCTCGAGACATTACATTATATCTCACTGTTATTGCCAGAACTAGATGCGATGTAAATACATTTAAGTTTTCCCATGGCAACATTTTCCATGTAGCTGGAGTTTAACAATTTAATTGGAAATGAAAAGCAATATCCAAGAATGGGAACGGATGAAAAACTGGAATCCAACCCAAAATAATAACTTCCAGCATCTATAAACACACCCTGGGAGGACAGTTAGGATTTAACTCCAAGTCTTTATGTCAGAGATTGCTTTGCAGCTCTGTACATGGATACTATAGTGTATGGCCTCCCTCAACTCCTCACTGTGTACAACACTCCAAAAACTCCTCCACAATGTCTTTTGCTATGGGGGGAGGGGCAGAGCAACCCTTTGATAATAATATCTTAAATACATGAACTAGACTGTCAAACCTGGTTATTGTGTTTTTAGACACAAAGCCTAAAGCTCATTTACAAATGAAAGGTTTTTTAAATTGCATATTACTTAAACAACAACAGCAGCAACAACAACAAAGAACCACATTTAACTTGAAAGTAACAGGAGGACATTTTCAAGTGATCGTATGATAAAAAACTAGGGTAATAAATGAAACATTGATTATGGAGGCCCCCAAATAGCTTTAGGCTGTAGTGGTGTTATCAGTGACTTTTAAAAAAATCTACAACCACCAAATAGTCAAGAACACAGAACAGATCAACTTTGGCATTAACAACATTCATAAACATTTTCAGTTTATGAAATCAATAACGGCTGCCAAAACATTTTTTTCTAAGTACATATGATTTCTATACAATAGAAATATCTGACCTTGGAAATGAGAAAATATCTCCACTCACTCAGGAACTTAAAAGGCATAGTTGCTTACAGAAGGCAGAGCATGCCGACACTGGGGACCAGTTTCAAAGACACCTTCACACAGTCTTCTCTTCATTAGGTTGTGTTTCTGAAAGGCTTCTGGTGTTTGCACTGTGAATCATGTTTGTGGTTTGATCCCTTTTATATTTGAATAGTCTGGGCCAAGATTGATGGAATCACAAGGAAACTAAACAAGACTTTTTTTTTTTTTTTTTTTTTAAAGTCACTTTGGAAAACTAGAGACATGGCTTTGGTGGATAAAACGTTTGACGTACGAGATGAGGACATGAGTTTGGATTGAATTGCCTTGTAAAGCCTGGTGCAGATGTGTCCATCTGTAAATCCTGGTGTAGATGCGTCCATCTCTAAAGTCTTCATGCTGAGGAGATAGATCAAGGGGCGGCCTGGAGCTCACTGAGCAGCCAGCTTAGCCTAACCAATGGTCTCCGGGTTCAGTGAGAAACTGCGTCTAAAGAAACAAGGATGGATATACATGGGACTGTACTGCTGAAGACACCACATGTTTTGTTCCTAACACATGGAGAGCTAAGCTGGAGGAGA
This sequence comes from Acomys russatus, assembly GCF_903995435.1. Lineage (NCBI taxonomy): Eukaryota > Metazoa > Chordata > Mammalia > Rodentia > Muridae > Acomys > Acomys russatus. Next base: position 16,346,253 of record NC_067148.1, on the reverse strand, counting down.
AAAGTCATCAAGAGTCTCACCTTGCTGTGAGTCCAGGAAGCTATGATAATTAACATCTTGGCAAGGTATGTTGATTGGTGCGATAGAGGCATGTAGATATTGTATAAATGTATGAACTCAAAGAATGAATAAAGCTAGTATAGTCAAATAAATGAATTAAAATAGAGGCTAAAAAAACCAAATAAGGCAGAAAGTGATTGAGGACATCCAACATGAACCTTTGGCCTCCACGTGCCCAAGTATACATGTATATGTGTGTCCGAAAGCAAGTGAATATGCACATACCTACATGACCATGTGCATACATATCACACACACACACACACACACATACACACACACACACACACACACACACACACACACACTATTAGGTTAGGTTAAATTAGGAATGTTAGGTTAATTTTTAAAAAATTAACAATAGACAGTAAAAGAAAAATGTTCCACTAAAGAAAAGGCTAGACATAAAAATATTCCTCAGAGGCATGGCAATGCGTCTAAAGAGCAAGATGAACTTGACCCTAAGTTTACAGCCAGGATAACCCTGTTTCCTCAAGTGCTTGTTCTTCCTCTGGCTAAAGGATCTGGGTGCCTCACACACTCGTTCTTCTCCTCCCAACAGCCATTGTGTACTCCAGCATCGCCACCTGGTTATTACTTATTTTTCCACCAAAAATAGATTCATTAAGGACATGGAGTTTGGTTTGGTAATTTACATTTATCAGCAAATATTTCTAGGGAGCAATAGGTATTTAGAAAACGTGTGCCAAATGCATCAGGTTAAAGAAGTATGCAACCGGACCCAACCATACCCTGCATCAGTTTAAGAGGAAGTTAGATTCAGGAATAGCGGACAAAGAAATCTAAGTAGTGTGCAGTGTGCCAATGCATGAGCATTGGGTGAATATTTTTAAGGAAAAAAAGGTCAGAGAGCTTGGGACCAGTAAAGAAATTAGCTACGGATGTGCTCCTTTGAGCAGGTTTTGCATAGGCTTTAAGGAGAGGGCCCAAGAGGTACTCGGACTTGGCTTTGCAGACGAAAAACAGCAGCCAAGTGATTGCAGATCACAGTCTAGATTTCACACAGATCCTCACGTATGTGAGGCTCTCTAAAACTGGGTACACTGGCTCTTAAGAAATAGTTCTAAGCAAAGAGTTCTAAGAACCTCATCTTGGTGGAAGATGGGATTTTGGGGGTCAAATCCTAGTACATCTTCTGATAGTAAAGCCCTTGTTGCTCATGCTTCGTAGAACCACAGACGTAATTTTGGAAGAACTAGTTACAAATGTGCACCCCCCACACCTCAGAAGTGACACAACTCTGGTATAGAGACATGGCACTTGGTAGAGAAACTGGACTTGCAATGGCACTTGGTAGTGCAGGTGCCATCACTCCTCATGACAGTGCCTTCTGTACCTGGTGGGACATAAGAGCTCCAAGAGCCATAGGCTGAGCAGTGCTTAAGAGTCTATTCTATGCTGAACACACTCTAATTCAAGAAACCCAAAACTATGCTGAAGAATGCTGCATCTAAAGCCACTAGGCCAGAGAGCAGGGCCTTGCAGACACCATGACAGTAAGCCTTGGAGCAGACAAAATCCAGTGAGTGACTATGTCAGACACTTGCTGTCCAAACCTCAAACTTCCTACCACACCCCAAAGGTGAGGCAGGCATGAGCTGGGCATTGACTTCAGTGACACAACTGTTAATGCTTATATTTAGACAGGAAGCAAATTTTAGAGACTGCAGATCCACAGAGCTTCATATTTGTATCTTTTGTACCCATAGCATTGGGTACTGTTGGTGTTTTGGTGGATGAGAAACTGATGAAGGAGAGAGAGAGAGAAGGGAGGAGGGGAGGAAGAAAGGAAGGGAGAGAGGAAGAGGGAGAAGAGAGAGAGAAATGAGGGAGGAAAAGACTTAAGCTGTATGCTGCTTCTCTGAAATGTCTCATCCTGTTGCCTTTAAAAGGACGGCAAAATGAATACTTCATGTGTAACTTCGAGATAGAAGAGTTTGTTTTTTGATCCCGGAGAAGTGAGTAAGGCCCACTTTTGAGGGAGGAACATGTCAATTATGTTATATCACCGAGTATGCACATCTGCCAGAGGTAAGAGACACACGAGGAAAAGATTACTCCAGCTAGTTTGTTCTCACAATGCATCTGTCACTTTGGTGTGATCTATGGATTGGCATTTCACAGGCTCCTAAAAGGACTGAACTAATAAGCAAATTTTAGCACCTAAGCACTCCCCTTCTCACAGACCGTGCAGATTCATTAGGGCAGGATCAACAGGCTTTTTTTTTTTTTTTTTTTTTTTTTTTTTTTTTAAAGGATCAGAAGGAAAGGTCATAGAGGAAAAATTGCAAGGCTTCAAAAACCAGGGACAATTTTGTACCTCAAAGACTGCTTCCTGTCTAGGGTCCCTGCATGTAGGCTCTGACAACAACACATACAAATACCTGTAGTGGTTACACTGTCATTTGGGGTGATAATTAGTGTCAATGAAATCAATGGCCTGTTATCAACATCTTCTTGTGTTTTTCTTTCCTTTGTACAATTCGACTGTTTTTTAGTTGAATTCATCTTGCACACAGGTATGCGACCATGTGCAATTTTTTTTTATGTGTGCATATGTACAGGATAACCAATAAGCTTATTATTCTTAAGAAAATAAAAGTAAAAAAAGACCTTCTAAAGGCGTTTCTCTAAGTTAGCTTCTGAATTATGGTTTCATAAAATGAGCATGTGCACACAGTTCGCACACATGTGCATGTGGACACACACACACACACACACACACACACACACACACACACACACAGAGTTATGATCTGAAGAGATGTCAGCACCCTGAGAGGTTACAGGTTACTTCACCAGTACAAGAAGAATGTGCTGAGTTGAAACCGATCTTCACGTAGGTAAATACATTTTTCCACAAGAGACCATTCAATCATCCTTCGATCCCTGTTGCTAAGTGGGTAGGGGGAAAGAGGTCTACATTTTCCAGAAGAAAAAGAATTCTAATAAGGACCATCTGTAACTCTGCTTCCACGCTATCAATTAGGAACACTTAAAAGACATTCTCGCTCACAACTATGTATCTGCAACTTCAGGAAAGGGGTATAATTTCACTTCCAAATAAACCTTTAATGAACTCCCCACATACCAGAATAACACTGCTGTGCAGGCCATGGTAGATCTGGTCGCCCTCTCCTGTCAATGCATGGTGTTTAGTGACAGTGGACAGGCAGTATGGTCTCCCGCAACTTCAGAGTGGACAGGGACTATTTGGAAACTAGAGCTGTGCTGCAGATTAAGGAGTTGGATATGATCGAAGGCAGGGGTGGGGGTGGAGGTGCGGGGGGAGGGGGATGACAGAACCAGCTGTGGTCCTGCCTCTCTTTACCTAGAAGGGATCTAGGCGGAAAACCTGTAGTCAATCATCGACTTCAAATCCTCTCTTACACACACTAGAAAACAAGTGAGTACAATTGAGTTTTAAAGGATGATTTACTCTGTTTCAAAATATTGCAACTGCAACATAAAGTCAGGAAAATGGCCAAGTTCTACATCCTCACTTCATGCTAAACTCTCAGGCTCCAGTATGCAGCCTCCACTTCCAGGCTATCATCTGACAGAGACCTGTCAGATTGGAAAGGCAGAGAAGTCGCATGCCCCGTGGCTACCATATTGGGAACTCCCCCGTGGCTTTTCCTGGTTTTCTGGCACTGCTTGAGCTACTGATGGTTCCTTTCCCTTCTCCCCCTTCCTTCCTCCCTCCTCCTCCCCCTCCTCTCTTTTCCCCTCCCCTCACCCCCTTGTTCTCTCCTGTCCCCCTCACTCTCCACCTTTTCTGCTGGAATATGTCCAAAGGTCCTCTGTGAAATGAAAATTTTTGTTTGATTTTACAAATTTAATCAACACTTTTGAGCTCATTGCTACTCATTTACTAATAGCCTAGTTACTATTCATTACACAGAGATTTTTTAAAATAAAAATTAAAAGAGAACACTTGCTGTGCTGAACAGCTAAGAAACAAATCATTTCCATTTTCCAAGCCTCAGTTCCCTCCGCCGCAAACAGTGGGCAGTGACATTTTTCTGGTGCATGGTCAGAGGGAGAATCAGAAAAACACGTCAATGACATACATGAAGAAATGAGTAAAAGTGACTTTTAAAAACATGCTTTGTTTACTTAAAGTAGTATAACTGCAACATAAAATTAGAAAAAAAAAATGGACGTGTTTTAAATGCCCTTCTTATGCTATACTTGCAGGACCTTTGGGCTCCTGAAAAACTCCAGCCTTCTAACCCCAGCCCCAAGCCCCAGGATTTCTTTGTGTTTTCTCCACCCTCCCACCCTGGGGATGATCCCATGGTCTTCCACAGGCCAGCGGAAGGCACACCCATTGACCATTGACCTAACTTCCGGAAGGCACACCCATTGACCATTGACCTAACTTCCGGAAGGCACACCCATTGACCATTGACCTAACTTCCGGAAGGCACACCCATTGACCATTGACCTAACTTCCGGAAGGCACACCCATTGACCATTGACCTAACTTCCGGAAGGCACACCCATTGACCATTGACCTAACTTCCGGAAGGCACACCCATTGACCATTGATTGACCTAACTTCCGGAAGGCACACCCATTGATCATTGACCTAACTTCCAGGTTCCTCTCCCTTGCTTCCTCTCTCCCTCCCTCTTTCCTTTTTTCTTTTCTTCCTTCCATCCTTGTTTCTTTCCTTTCTCCCTCTCCTTTGATTCCTTTCTTTCACTATTTTAAGATAGAGTCTTGGTAAGTTGTCCAGGCTGGCTCTGAACTTTTCTCTTTAGCCTAGGTAAGTCTTTTTTTCCCCACATTTATTTATTTTATTGAAAAATGAAACCATTCATATTACATCTCATTTGCTATCCCATCCCATGCATCCTCCCATTCCTCCCTCCCTCCTGCTTTCACCCCATTCCCCTTCCCTATGACTGTGACTAATGGGGACCTCCTCCTCCCGAACATGATCATAGGGTATCAAGTCTCTTCTTGGTAGTCGGCCATCCTTCCTCCGAGTGCCATCGGACCTCCCCATCAAGGGGACATGGCCAAATATGGCACACCAGAGTTCGTGTGAAAGTCAGTCCCCAGTCTCCACTTAACTGTTCTGTTTCTTGGCTAGATCTGGGTAGGGGTCTAATGATGACTGCAGGTATTGTCCTTGGTTGGTGCCATAGATTGAGCAGAACCCCTGGGCCCAGATCTGCCCATCATAGTGTTCTTCTTGTAGGTTTCTAGGACCCTCTGGATCCTTCTATTTTCCCATCTCCTATATTTCTCTCATCAAGAGTCCCAATAGGATGTCCTCACCTCTATCCCACTTTCCTGGTAAGTGAAGACTTTCATGAGACATGCCCCTTGGGCTATTGTCCAGTTATAAGTGAGGATATACCATTTGAGTCTCTCTGCTTCTGGGTTATCTCACTCATTATGATCATTTCTAGTTCAATCCATTTGTCCACAAATTTCGGGAATTCCTTGTTTTTAATAGCTGAGTAGTATTCCATAGTGTAAATGTACTACAGTTTCTTTATCCATTCTTCTACTGAGGGACACTTAGGCTGTTTTCATGTTCTGGCTATTATAAATAAGGCCACTATGAACATCATTGAGCATATGTCCCTGTTGTATGCTGGAACATCTTCTGGGTATATTCCAAGGAGTGAAACAACTGGGTCTTGAGGGAGCCTTATTCCCAGTATTCTGAGATAGTGTCAGACAGATTTCCAAAGTGGCTATACTAGTCTGCTTCCCAACCAGCAATGAAGGAGTGTTCCTCTCTCTCCACATCTTCGCCAGCATGTGGTGTCGCTTGAATTTTTGATCTTAGCCATTCTGATGGGTGTAAGATGAAATCTCAGAGTTGTTTTGATTTGCATTTCTCTGATAACTAAAGATGTTGAGCATTTCTTTAAGTGTTTCTCAGCCATTTTATATTCCTGTGTTGAGAATTCTCTGTTTAATTCAGAGCCCCATTTCTCAATTGGATTATTTGGTTTGGTGGTGTTTAATTTCTTGAGTTCTTTATATAGTTTGGATATTAGACCTTTGTCAGATGCAGGGTTGGTGAAGATCTTTTCCCAGTCTGTAGGCTGTCGCTTTGTTCTCTTGACAGTGTCTCCTGCCTTACAGAAGCTTCTCAGCCTCATGAGGTCCCATTTATTAATGGTTGACCTTAAGGCCTGTAGCTTAGGTAAGATTTAAATCCTTGGCCTGGTAGTCCTCGATGCTTCAGTCTCTTGAGTTTCTGAGATTACAGACTGGCACCCACAGGACCAGCTCTCTCAGGAGTTTCTAGAACCACTGAAATTGGTGCAGTGAAAAGACTGAATGAGGGAAACTGGGAAGCTCTGGGAGCACAAACATTTTCTTTATTTTTTCTTCCATCCCCTCCTTTTCTCAATTCCCTTTGTTTTTCCTCCCCTTCTTCTTTCACTCATTTCTCTTCCCCTTTTTGCTCATGCAAGGGGAGGGATCTATGCTCAACTAGTGGGAGTCACCCACCTTAATGTCTCTTGCTAAGTCTTCAAGTTCACTTCAGGAATGACACAGAAATGCAGAGTGAATACAGGCTGTCACAGCTGCAATGTTCAAGTGAGGAAGTCGGTCCCAGCACACACACGCACATTTTCTAAGGAGAAGCTGGGGTGATGCAAGAATGGTACCCACATGCAGTTCTAGCTACCTTTCTAAGCCTGAGGTGGAGGCTGAGAGAGGGAGCCCACAGGATGATCTCGCCCATAGAATTTTCTGAGATCAGAAAAGACTGGCAGAGTGGGCAGAGGACCCTTCATTGTAGGTTGGGTTAGACTGTTGAGTCAGCTTATAGTCCAGAAATTAAGGAGGGTTACTGCTGTTCATCCACATATGGGGTCAGGAACACTGAGATCTCATCTGTCAATCATGACGTGTGAGTGTGTCTAAAATATATGTGTTCACACATGTGTGACTATGCATGCACACTGTCCATGTGTGCTTATATGGGTGTTTCTGTATATTTGCTTATATGCATGCATATGGTAAGCATGTGTGTGTACATGTTTACATATGTGTCTATACATGGAATGGAGGTGGAGGCTGCATTCTTTGCCAGTGCTCTCTGTCCTCATTATAATCCCTCCCCTCTACACTCCCCTCTGTTTTTTGGGGGGGGGGGATTTTAATTGTATTCTTTATTGCTTTTGTATGTAAAAGTTTAACAATGAGATTGCTATAATTTTTTTTTAATTTTTTTTGATTTATTCTTGTTACATCTCAATGTTTATCCCATCCCTTGTATCCTCCCATTCCTCCCCCCTCCCATTTTCCCATTATTCCCCTCCCCTATGACTGTTCCTGAGGGGGACTACCTCCCCCTATATATTCTCATAGGGTATCAAGTCTCTTCTTGGCTACCTGCTGTCCTTCCTGTGAGTGCCACCAGGTCTCCCCCTCCAGGGGACATGGTCAAATGTGAGGCACCATAGTACGTGAGAAAGTCATATCACACTCTCCACTCAACTGTGGAGAATATTCTGACCATTGGCTAGATCTGGGAAGGGGTTTAAAGTTTACCTCCTGTATTGTCCTTGGCAGGTGCCTTAGTTTGAGCGGGACCCCTGGGCCCAAATCTGCCTATCATATTGTTCTACTTGTAGGTTTCTAGGACCCTCTGTATCCTTGTATTTTTCTATTCTCCCATGCATCTCTCATTTAGAGTCCCAATAGGATGTCTTCCCCTCTGTCCCAGTTTCCTGGTAAGTGAAGGCTTTCGTGGGAAATGCCCCTTGGGCTAGTATGCAGATATAAGTGAGTATATACCATTTGATTCTTTCTGCTTCTGGGTTAACTCACTCATTATGATCATTTCTAGCTCAATCCATTTATCCACAAATTTTGGGAATTCCTTGTTTTTAATAGCTGAGTAGTATTCCATAGTGTATATGTACCACAGTTTCTTTATCCACTCTTCTACTGAGGGACACTTAGGCTGTTTCCATGTTCTGGCTATTATGAATAAGGCTGCTATGAACATGGTTGAGCAAATTTTCTTGTTGTGTGCTGGAGCATCTTCTGGGTATATTCCAAGGAGTGGAATAGCTGGGTCTTGAGGAAGCCCTATTCCCATTTTTCTGAGATAGCACCAGATAGATTTCCAAAGTGGCTGTACTAGTTTGCATTCCCACCAGCAATGAAGGAGTGTTCCTCTCTCCCCACATCCTCGCCAGCATGTGGTGTCACTTGAGTTTTTGATCTTAGCCATTCTGATGGGTGTAAGATGGAATCTCAGAGTTGTTTTGATTTGCATTTCCCTGATGACTAAGGAGGTTCAGCATTTCTTTAAGTGTTTCTCAGCCATTTGATACTCCTCTGTTGAGAATTCTCTGTTTAGATCCAAGCCCCATTTCTCAATTGGATTATTCGGTTTTGTGGTGTTTAATTTCTTGAGTTCTTTATATATTTTGGATATTAGACCTTTGTCAGATGTAGGGTTGGTGAAGATTTTTTCCCAGTCTGTAGGCTGTCGCTTTGTTCTCTTGACAGTGTCTCCTGCCTTACAGAAGCTTCTCAGCCTCATGATGTCCCATTTATTAATGGTTGACATTAAGGCCTGGGCCGTTGGTGTTCTGTTCAGGAAGTTGTCTCCTGTGCCAATATGTTCCAGGCTCTTTCCCACTTTTTCCTCTAAGTGGCTTAGTGTCTCTGGTTTTATGTTGAGGTCTTTAATCCACTTGGATTTGAGTTTTGTGCAAGGTGACAAATATGGGTCCAGTTTCATTTTTTTACACATAGACCTCCAGTTAGACCAGCACCATTTGTTGAAGATGCTATCCTTTTTCCATTGAATGGATTTGGCTTCTTTGTCAAAAATCAAGTGACCATATGTGTGTGGATTCATATCTGGGTCTTCAATTCGATCCCACTGATCAACCAGCCTGTTGCTGTGCCAGTACCATGCTGTTTTAATTACTATTGCTTTATAGTATAGTTTGAGATCAGGTATGGAGATTTCTCCGGAGCACCTTTTATTGTACAAGATTGTTTTAGCTATTCTGGGTTTTTTGTTTTTCCATATGAAGTTCAGAATTGAACTTTCAATGTCTTTAAAAAATTGTGTAGGTATTTTGATAGGGATTGCATTAAATCTGTAGATTGCTTTTGGTAGGATGGCCATTTTTACTATGTTAATTCTCCCGATCCATGAGCAAGGAATATCATGCCAACTTCTCAGGTCATCTTCAATCTCTTTCTTCAGAGTTTTGAAATTTTTTTCATACAAGTCCTTCACTTGCTTAGTTAGGGTAACTCCTAGATATTTTATAATGCTTGTGGCTAATGTGAAGGGTGTGGTTTTCCTAATTTCTTCCCTGCAAGCTTGTCATTTGTGTATAGGAAGGCTACAGACTTTTTTGAGTTAATTTTGTATCCAGCCAATTTGCTGAAGGTGTTTATCAGCTTTAGGAGTTCTCTGGTGGAATTTTGAGGGTCACTTATGTACACTATCATATCATCTGCAAAGAGGGATAATTTGACTTCCTCCTTTCCCATTTGGATACCCTTGATCTCCTTTTGTTGTCTTATTGCTCTGGCTAGAACTTCGAGTACTATATTGAAGAGATATGGAGAGAGTGGGCAGCCTTGCCTTGTTCCCGATTTTAGAGGAATTTCCTTGAGTATCTCACCATTTACTTTGATTTTGGCTATTGGCTTGCTGTATATAGCCTTTATTATGTTGAGGAAAGTGCCTTGTATCCCCGATCTCTCTAAAACTTTAAACAAGAATGGGTGTTGAATTTTATCAAATGCTTTCTCTGCATCCAAGGAGATGATCATGTGGTTTTTTATTTTCAGTTTGTTTATATGGTGGATTACATTGATGGATTTCCGTATATTAAACCATCCCTGCATGCCTGGAATGAAGCCTACTTGGTCATGGTGAATGATATCTTTGATGTGTTCCTGTATTCGTTTTGCAAGTATTTTATTTAGTATTTTTGCATCTATGTTCATAAGAGAAATTGGTCTGAAATTCTCTTTCTTTGTTGAATCTTTTACACTCCCCTCTTTAGAGGGAGAAAGTAATGATAAAATACCATACAAGGGAAGTCACTTCTTTGGACTAGGTTTGTCCATGAATGTCCCTTGTTCTGTAAAACCATGTTGACTTTGAACAGCTGAAGAATTGAATTAAGTTTAGAGATTAATGCCCAAATGTTACCACCTCACCCCCCTACCCCATTTCTCTAATTGTTTGAGGCTACCTTGAGATTACATCTCAAACGCCAATAACCTCAATGTTCAGGACTGTCCTGCCTCTGCTCCCACTTCCCTGTGGATCATATGGATTTATTTTAAAACAAAATCTTGCCTGGTTGCTGCTATAAGTTGGAACCATAGTCCTTTAAAGAAAAACAAAAGGACCATAAGCCATCCCCAAAGAAATGCACCCTGGGACTCTGCTCCATGCCAGCAAATGATGATAATACCACCCACACAGACTTGGATGTTCTATCCAACCCATGACCCGCTCACTTCTGGGTTAACCGGAGCAGGAAACCTGGATGGAGAAATCCCAGACTAGCAATATTATGATACCTTAAATCTGATTTTAATCACAGATATTTACATTCCAGAAATTCTCATATTTATTTCTTCAAATTTGAAGGATACACCCAATGAAACATACGCTTACTTCTGCCTCCATACTCCAGCTCATGGCATGTCACACCCTAACATTTGTTTGAAAGCCTGCTTGATCCTGCCATTATCTTACTTTCATGGAGCCATAATCCATCTGGAGAGAGACAGACCATGGCTGGAATTTCCTTCCAAGAGCTCTATATAGAATGCAATGAGATGATATATTATATCTCTTTTCAAAGCCATGCTCAGAAACTACTCTAGTGGAATGACATGAAGTCTTGCACCTGCCTCCTAGGTGTGACTTCTTCAATAGGAGATGGTTACTAGTGCCCATCACTGCTCTTCCCTGACAGTCAGTCACACCACTCATTCGACCAAAGACGCCCCAAGTACCATTAGGTGAAATGCATACAGAAAGTAAAATAATTTTAATTTATAGCCTTTACTTTGTATAAGACATAGACTCATAAAAGGAAAGTAACTGATGAGGTAAGGCAGCCTGTGACGGATGAGCATATTTTAAGTTCTCTGAGGGCAGCGTTACCCCCCCATTCATCATGGCGCCCAGTGCCCATGCATAGTTGGTGTTCAACAAATATTTGTCATGTGGATGAATGGCATGCCAGGCAAGGGTCAAGGGAAAGGAGACATACAACACAGCTTCATATACTTCTGTAGTGAGGATTAAGGAGCTACAGCAGGTAGGGCAGTGTGAGTTTGGTTGGTAGTAGAAGCACACTGAAAAGGCTCAAGGAAAGATGTCTGATACCATGGCCTGTTGAGACACTTTACATTCCTAACATAGGATGGATCTCTAAATCCCATTTGACTAAAAACAAAAAACAAAGCAAAACAAAACAAAAAACAAAGACACGATACACTAGCCTTTTAGAAGATGTGTGAAAGATTCCCTTCAAGAACCTGATGCTATACAGCTTTCAGTTACAGGGAAAGGAGAAACAACCTATGGAATATTAGCTCTGCACTGATTCTGCTTATACAAATATGTTAATTCTTTTCTTCTTAATTTATGCATACTAATTGTACATATTTGCAGGGTGACGTGGTATTCCAAGACATGTATACAGTGCACAATAGCCAATCAGGGAATCAGTATTTCTATCTTTCTTTTCTGTTTTAAAACAAAGGCCTGAAATTGATATACAATAAGGTTTAAAAAGTGCCTGTGAACTAACAAGATTGATATGGCAAAATTTCCAATGCTAGTTCCAAAATGACAAACATTTGATTTTTAATATCTAAGATACTTTAACATTGCAATTTCGGTTGTTGTTTCTATAAGAATCTTTTTATGTTGATTTCAATGCTCCGATAAGTCCACATCAACGCATTACCCATTCATAAAAATCATTAAGTTGCTTATTATCCACAAGAAAAATCAGTGATGGATATAGAAGGTTGTTAGGAAAAGAGAATTAAGGTCTGATACAACTGAAAAGTGAAAATTGTAGCAGTTATTACCGTTACATTAGCAGCATCTAAGGCTTAGAAGACTAAGGGGACAATAAGAGGTAATGATACAGAGTCCATCTTATAATGTAATAAAGAGAAACCCAGGCAGAAGCCCTGGGAAGGATTAAATGGCTGTTTTTTCCCCTTGCTTCTGCAGTAGATGATTTGAAAACATTGGAGGCTTTGACAACTTATAATATTCTATGGATCAGCCTATATATTTTTGAGTGTTCTAATTTAGCAGTATAATTGCTACAATAGGCATTTAATCCATTCTTATTATAATAGCTCTTTCTCTCACCCCCTAGGGAACCGTAAGTGTGGATGATCCCCATCCAAGTGTTCGCGAGAAGAAGGCTAGGCTGGAATCCATTCTTTCTAAATGTACAGCTCCACAAAAAAAACTGGGGCCCTGAGTGGCTTTGTGGCTGTGAGTTGTACTTCTCACTAGTCTATTTCTTCATGTACCCTGCACTGATCACACAGAAATCAGTTGGAAAAGGAATCGGCAACATAGCCAATATTATTCACCAGTTAGAGTTCAATTTTCTGCATATATTATATCATTTAATTCTCCATACTACCTGGTGATGGAGGGCTTATCTTTCTATTCTCTCTCTCTCTTCATAAACTAAGTAATGAAGGAGCTGAGAAGCTCTTAGTTGTCCAAGCTCTCCTGCCTGGCTGGCTGAAGACCAAGCAATGTACAGAAAGGTATAGGAAGGGGTATAAAGGAGCCAGACTCCTGGGGTCAAATTTCTGCTCATAGACAAACCAACATTCCATATCTTAGCTTCAAAATTAGTAAATGTCACATTAGCAATATTTACTTCATAGGGTTGTAACTGTTACATAAAGAAGCTTGTTTAATGAATCCAGAACAGTATCAGTACCTATACGGCAGTGAGCATTCAATATGGTGGCACTGACTGTCATCACTACCCCTACAAGTTATAAAGGGATTTGATCTTGCATAAGATTAGGAGTGGGCATGTTCTTGTTTGTCGTAACAACAGAACACCACATTTACTCAATAGCAATAGGATAACAGAGTAGAAAGGTACACATTTACGGCTGGACATTTGCATTCTTGAAGATGTGGGCAAGATTAGAGGAGCGTCAAATGTTCATATCAACTTTATCGTGGGTTGTCAAGGTAAGAAATTAGCAGTGATGTAGAGAGCGGATGAAGTTCTTCAGAAAAAATGTTCATATTATCCCTACAATGGCACAGAGACAGGGGGTTTCTGAGGATGAGAGGAAGATATAGAAGTTAAGGATGCTAAATTAAAGCATATTTTGGACATGAGGAATAAGGAGTGTCTTACTAAAACAAACCAATCATCCAGCACTAAAGAGAACACTCAAGGCTTGAGGGTTTTCAGCATTTTCAGGAAGCATTTGTCAGCTCTGATTAATACTGATATTTACTCTATCTTCCTACATGACAGTTATATGAATAAGTATTTACCACTGCACAAGAATGTACTAGTTATTTCTCCTAATGAAGATGCCATTTCAAAACCAGGTGGTTGCTACAGTAAGTATTCTCAACATTAGGGTATTTAATATTCCTCTGCATAGGTTTGGCCAAAGACTTTGGGGAATTGTTAAAAAATATAAGACTGAATGCAACATGATTTAATTATGCCAGGGCCCAGCCTGCTGAGATAGTTTGTGATTTCTTTCCAATTTGCTTTAGCAAGATGATATCCTTTGTCTCTTCACAACTGAATAAAGAGCGGCCGTGGCAGGACTACTGCTGGAGAGAGCCACTCACTCTTGCTGTCTGACTTGCTCATCTTTCCCTTTACTTCCCACACAAGGGTGACCTAAAAAGATTAACCCTGTCCCTGGGGTTGGAGCCAATTCTTTCAATGGATGCCAGAAGTTCACCCCCAAAATTCAATTGTCAAATTGTGCCTTTAATGGAATATGATTTTTGTTTACTTTAGGTTATGCAGTTGAGGAACTTGTGGCTAAGTACATTGGTTAGAATATAAAATGCCATTAAGATGTAGTGTCACGGCTTCCTGCTTCTCTACATGAAATGCACCCGTCTTTGCAAATACTCATATCTTCAGCATACAGTTTTTAATAGTAATTTTCAAATAGGAGCTATTAAAAAAAAAAGGCCAAATCCATTTTGTTACAGCAGCAGGAACTAACATGAGTTATCCCCCAGAGCTATGCAGTGAAAGGCCAAGTCAGTTTCACCACCCACTGGGAATGACATACTTCACATGCAAATCAACAAATTAGGCAGTTTTCATGGGTCCTGTTCCTCAGATTTAGAGCTCCATAAAATAGAACATGATTTCTCACACTCATGACACTGGCAATGGCGTCTGAGATGATATCATGTGTTGGTGTTTATTTTCTCTTCTAATTGTAAGTAAATTAAAATAGTGGACTATTAAATTCAACAACTCTCTCTCCCCAGCCAGATGTCTTCAAGGTGGGACCAGACAAACTTGTGTCCTGATACAGGACGTGTAACTATTGGATACCATGGAATTATCTCAGTTGTCTATCTGCAGGCATTAAATCTGATGAGAGAGTTGCCAGCAAGGATTTCCAAATAAGGGAATCTTTGAATTCAGCCCATAGACATTCCTGAGTGGCTCTGGCTAGGGGAACAGTAAGGGGCGAAGGTGAGGAAAGAATATTTGACTTGTAAAGCATAGAAAAAAAATACAATAAACCCTGAGCGACTCACAGCTTACATGGTACATTCTTAGCTATGGATGCATGACAGAGTAAACATGGAACACTAAATGACATCCCAGAAACCTAAACTTGTAAAGACTCTGTGAAAGTCTGTAAAAGAAAACTGGCAGAAAAAAAAAGCAGACTAATGTTTGGGGAAGTCAAATGGCAGCATTATGGGTGAAAGTGCGACATCAAGGCTACTTGGAAGCCACTGATTTAATATGGGGAGAAATGAAGAGAGTCTGAACCAAGGGGGAGCTCCAGGGAAGATGGAGAGAGAGAATTTCTATTGTTAAAAGAAAACAATTCGTGGTCCTTGGTACCAACTGGCTTTTACTGGTGAGGGAAAAGAGGACACATCAGGCTATTAATTACCCACACCCTTCACAATGGTCGACAAGCAATTAATACTGTAATGCCAAAGCTGAATTTGGGGTACCTGTTGGCATCTGGGGGGATTTAATGAAGGTCATGAGCAAGGACTGGTGGATTCCATGTGGCTTGCAGTTGACTTTTCCAGGAGGCAGAAAAAGGTCAGGGATGAAGAGGAGCCTGGTAAGAGGTCCAGAAAAAACTGGACAAAGAACCAGAAGCAATACCCAGAAAACTGAGTGGAATAATCTGAGAGGCCAGATGATGGGACATGGCTGATGGGTACAGGCGAGGAGGAGGAGGAAATGGTAATGTGCAAATGAAACTTGTGGTAACAGTGGAAATGAAACAATTTTGTTTTCAGGATTATTATTTTTGTTTTTCAAGACAGTGTTTCTCTGGGTAGAGTTTGCTGTCCTGAAACTTACTCTGTTGACCAGGCTGGCCTCGAAATAACAGAAATTCACCAGCCTTTGCCACCCGAGTGCTGGGATTAAAAGTATGTAACCCCTCTGCTTGATGAATATTATTAATTTTTAAAAGGAAAGCTGCTCCTTTACATTATAACTATCTTTAAATATCTAGCTGCCCAACTTTCAAAGAAAAAAAAAAGGAAATTGCTAGTAGTTTCTTAATACTAATTGTGTTTTTAAGCACTAGCTAAAAATAAAAACAAGTACTTCAGAATACTAAGCCTAAATTATTTGTCTACAGTGCTAAAGTTATACAGGCAAATTCTATATATTTTATGTAGCCATTTCTTTGGAGGTTGAGGGTGTGTGTCATAACCAGTCTTGAAATGCTAGGCAAATGCTCTTTCACTGAGATATATTCCTAACATTTTGTTTATCGAGATAGTGTCTCTCTGCATAGCTCGGGCTGTACTTGAACTTGCTGTGTAGCTCAGGCTGGCTTCAAACTCACAATTATCTTGCATCCATCTTCTGAGTGCTGGGATAATAGTTGGGTCCTAGCGCACTTGGCATTGTAGTCATTTTTTATGTTAGGTACTCTCATGTTAAAGATTTTAAAATGTATAGAAATGTTACATTTGTAGACTAATTTATTGCAGGGATCCAGAGGTCCCTCAAACAAAGCACATTTTCAGTTATTACAATATACTTATACAATATACAATATACTTATACAATATATTACAATATAATTATACAATATAATAGAGCAATACCTAATGCCCAGATTTATCGTCACAACCAAGCTCTACTATAAACACCATGATAATAGAGGCATGTAGTATGGTCCCGGGCAAGGGAGCTCAAAGAGTTATGCAAACAAAGAGGAAACTTTGTTGGCTTGTATCATCATAGTTGAGGGCGAAAACAAAACAATTCAGAACTGGAGATATCCAGAAAAGCCAAGGTGAACAAACGCACCTAAGCATTTGGCTTTCATTTGGTGAGTTTATCAAGGATGTAGAAAGGTTACTAATCTGGAAAGGACAGAATCCTTAATAACTACCTCTCGTGGCTGGACCTATAGGCAAACAAGGGCAAACCTGAGGAGGCTGGGGATACAGGAACGCTTTGAGATGAACTGTCTCATTCTTCCTTCTATAGTCGGTTACAGTTCCTTCCCCACAACAGAGATGATATCCCTCAGAGCTCAACTATGTTGGTATTAGTGAAAGGAGAAAGAGAGCCCAAGTGTGCAGCTTCTACTTATCAGGTAGAGAATGTCACTAACCCCACTCACGCTAGCTTCCAGCAGAGTATTTATCTGAACTCTTTGGCTATAGAACCTGTTGAGGCATTCTAAATTCCTCTTTGAAATATGGGTATGTATGGACACATGCGTATTTGTGAGTGTGTGAAGGCCAGAGTGTGTCTGCATGAACACAGACACACATGCGTACATGCATGCACATGCACACATATATGTGTGTGCACACAGACACACACATGCACACAGATCCTGTTGAGACATACTAAACTCCTTTTTAAAATTTTATTAATTTATTCAGATTACAACTCAATTGTTATACCATCACTTATATCCTCCCCCCGTTTTCACCTGATTCCCCTCCCCTAGGTCTATGACCGAGGGGGACCTCCTCCCCCACTATATGGTCATAGGCTATCAAGTCTCATCTTGGTAGCATGCTTATTCTTTCTTTGAGTGCCATCAGGCCTCCCCACCAAGGGGAGGTGGTCAAATATGGAGTACCAGAGTTCATGTCTAAGTCAGTCCATGCTCTCCACATAACTGTGGAGAATGTCCTGTCCATTGGCTAGATCAGAGTCGGGGTTCGATGTTTATTACTTGTATTGTCCTTGGATAGTGCAATAGCTTGAGCAGACCCCCTTGGCCCGATCCACCCATAATGATGTTCTTCTTGTAGGTTTCTAGAACCCTCTTGGTCCTTCTATTTCCCCTTCTCCTATATTTGTATTACCTAGAGTATCAGTGGGATGTCCTCACATATATCCTGATCTCCTAGTAAGTGAAGACTTTCATGGGACATGCCCTTTGGGCTAGTGCCCAATTATAAGTGAGTATATATCATATGAATCTTTCTGCTTCTGGGTTAACTCACTCAATATGACCATTTCTAGTTCCATCCATTTGTCCACAACTTTGGGATTTCCTTGTTTTTAATAGCTGAGTAGTATTCCATGGTGTAAATGCACCACAGTTTCTTTATCCATTCTTCAACTGAGGGACATTTAAGCTGTTTCCATGTTCTGGCTATTATGAATAAGGCCGCTATGAACATGGTCTAAATTCCTTTTTAAAATATGGGTATGTGTGGGCATATGTGTGTTTGTGGGTGTGTGAATATCAGAGTGTGTCTGCATCAACACACACATAGACACAGACACAGGTATACATGCACACATACTCAAGCATGCGTGCAGGCAAGCATATTTGCACGCACATACACACACACCCAAGCACACACACTTCCTTTTAGATAAAGGCTTTAAAGTGCTTCATAAAGTTGTACTACCCTTAATTTGGAGGGTATTTGAGGCTCAAACATCGAAGGACATACCAATCTCACAGAGCAGCACAGAGATTTCATAGGCTATAACTAATTAAACCTTGACATGGAGAGAACAGAGAGATTCAAATTACTGACACTAGTTCATGAATTTTGTCTGATCCAGAGTTGAACTACTCAGATTTAGTAATGTGGAAAAATTCAGCAACCTGTGGTCATTTGTGTTCACATCATTTAGGGACAGACCTATGACACATGCATGGTACCCCATTCCTCATTTTCTCTAAAAGCTGAAATGAATCTTAGGTCAGTTGGAGATTTACTTAAGAACTGATTCTCAACCAATTTCCATTCCCACATCATCACCCAGCTATATATGCCCTACATTAATCCATCTTTTTCTCAAGACACAGAGCATGACCTGACATGTTCCTCTCTAACATGAACCCCAATGTGCTCTCCTCTAACATAAAGAACCCTGAGTACTCCCCCTATAACATAAGGAACCCCAATGTGCTCTCCTCTAAGTAAGGTACCCTGACATGCTCCCCTCTAACATAAAGTACCCTGAAATCCTCCCCTCTAACATAAGGTACCCCAAAGTGCTCCCCCTCTACCATAAGGTACCCTGAACACCTAACAGCTGTAAAGAAAGACTATTTTCCTGGAGCTCTTTTTCTGATCAGTCAAATTACAAATGTCTTGGATGAACTTAATTCCACAGTAAGCAGCTCAGTGAATTTATCTTTGCAAATTTTTGCTTTCAAAGGAACAGAAACCGAGAAAAAAAGGCCTCAGGTAATAAGAGACCCATATGGCTTCCCGGCCCTCTCTCCAGGCTTATCAATAAATCATTTGGAGTAAAAAAATAAAAAGGAAGAAGAAGAAAAGTCCGAGCAAAAGATATTAGATTTCCAAAGAGCCTTCTGCTGTATAATTTTAATAATAATGGTAATAATAAGCAGGGCATTTTCCTGTTCACCAGCACATTACATGAAATTCGGTGCCTAATGAGGCTGTATCACAGGGATGAGATGCTGCCCCTACTGGCAGGGGTCTTGCTTTGGAAGGTGCAGTCACTGTCTGAGGAATCCACCCCACTCTTGGAAACAGACTCATATCTATCACCAGTCAGTGGTGACTTCACTTGTCTTTTTAGATTAAACAGTGATAATATAGGTCTACAAAAATAAAAGAGTAACATAGCCTACTTTTCCCAGCTTGGAATCGTACCTGACCGAGGTCAACACCTTTTGTATTTTCTAATTTTGCTAACTTAAGGTAGAATTTAGGTCAGCTCTTTACTTTTCTAATGCATGGGATAAAGTCACAGTGATACAGCCTCGGCTTCAGTACGCAGCGATGAATAAAGAGGCAGCATATTTGTAAATTCTCTGAAATTATGAAGAAGCAAGGCTTATAGGAATATATATATATATATATATTTGTATGAATGTGTGTTTATAGATATGTGTGTATATATAAATATACACTCACACACACACATTTATATACGGACCTACACATTCACATAGAAAGGGACACGGGGAGGGAGAGTAGAAGGGAGGCAGGCAACGGTGGGGTGGTGGTGGTAAAAGAAGGAAGGAAAAGAAGAAAACAGAAAGACAGATGGAGAGAGGAAAGAAGAGAAGAAAGGGGCGGAGAGGTAAGAGGAAAGAAGGGAGAGAAAAGCACTCAGTCACTGGAGTTTATCTCTGAAAGTGTTCTATTAAGAATCTGGATGGAGGAGATGATGTAGTTCCTCATGACATTTTTAAAAATTGAGAATAGATTTTTTTTTACAGTACATTCTGATTATGGTTTCCCTTCCCCAACTACTCCCAGACCCTCCCTCACTTTCTCCCCCATTAAAATCTACACCCTTTTTTTTTCTCTCTATCTCATTAGAAAATAAACAGGCATCTAAAATATTTGTACCACTTTTGTAACTTTTCCTCTAAACCTAAAGTTGTCTCATAATAAAATGTTTTAAGGATCCAGAGGGTCCTAGAAACCTACAAGAAGAACATTATGATGGGCAGATTTGGGGCCCAGGGGTCCTGCTCAAACTATGGCACCAGCCAAGGACAATATGAGCAGTAAACTTCGAACCCCTACACAGATCTAACCAATGGACAGGACATTCTCCACAGTTGAGTGGAGAGTGGGGACTGAGTTTCACACAAACTCTGGTGCCCCATATTTGACCATATAACCTCGATGGGGAGGCCTGGTGGCACTCAGAGGAAGGATAGCAGACTACCAAGAAGAGACTTGATACCCTATGAGCATATACAGGGGGAGGAGGTCCCCCTCAGTCACAGTCATAGGGGAGAGGAGTAGGGGGAAAGTGGGAGGGAGGGAGGAATGGGAGGATACAAGGGACAGGATAATAATTTAGATGTAATATGAATAAATTAATAATAAATATATAAAATTTAAAAAGTCACCAATGTGACTGACTAAAAAAAAAAAAAAAATTTAAACTCTGAAATTAAAGCAAAATAAGTGGGAAGCTAGATCAAATAAGTCATGGGTATGGTGTAGAAGAATGCTCCTAGACACAATTACCATTGGCTTCAATCTTGTAAGAGACCCATCGATACTCAAACACTTGTGCTGAGTAAAGTCGCTATTATATTGGCAACAAGCAGCAATATACATCATAAAACCATCATCTCTACATTACATTAACGCATCAGCTACAGTCTTCATCTATTATTTAAGACCTACTCACGGAGCAGACTGGTAGGCTAGGAGGCATGATTTTCAGAGACAGGAGGGAGAACTACGGGTGACAACCAAAACAATAAAAAAAGAGATGTATTTTTGAGAGACCTAGAGTATTCCTGTATGTATAGGGTTACTTTTCTTTTTAGAATCTATTCATAAGCTACAGTGACATGGCCTGACTGTCCAAAGGAAGCAGCTTTCCCTGGGTCCGTGTGCACCAGTCAACAGAAACAGCTTACTCGGGTACTTACTGGCCCAGCCAGATTTTGTTCCATTAACTATCAGCCGAGACACATTTTTAAAGCAACAGCTTAAATGAATGGTTTGTGTGTCTGTAATAATTTTGACTTAAAATGTCAACTGTATTTGAGATGCCATGTGCATTTAATCAATGTCTGTATTGTAAAATAAATATACTTCGGAGTGACTGCTGTGCCAGCTATAAATCATAATTCAAAAAGACAAGAGCATCTTATCTTCGCTATTGATAGTTGTTAATGACAATGCTGATTAAAACGGAATCTGCCTGCCGTATTATTGTTAAACAGCCCATTAGAATTTCCCATCACATCCTATAACCTAGCACGCTCTTTCCTTCTCTCTGTGTTGAAACACCTCTTACCAAATAATACATGACTGACAGCCAGATTTAAAACTTAACACTTGAAATGCAAAACGAAAGAGCAGTTTTATTAGCATATTTTAACCCATACTTCTAAAACTAAGAGAGATCCTGCTCAAAGGTATATAGTATTTCCAGGGCCAATTTCTTTCTTTTTTCTTTTGTCACTAATACTTGAGTTTTCAAAAGCTTTAAGAGAAAAAAAAATCAAAAAAACAAAAACAAAAACAAAAAAACCCATCATTTATATGTCATATCAACCAGTGGAACCATCTGTAGGTAGAAACTGACTTAGTTACGGGTCTTCTCAAGACTGAGTGAGTCCACCCATATCCTGTGGACTCTGAGTATATACTATAAAAAAGCAGTAAGAAATAGCATATTTGGTGCTGGACACGCCTCACACTAGATCAGATCATTGTGAAGGGGAGTCAAGGAACCCCTCAAGCTGAATGTGTAACGGCAGGGAGGCTTAATGAGAGACATCGGCCAGGCAATCTAGAACCTCTTTCTTGAGGATTATTCTGTCTGTCAGCAACAAACAGACTATGGTGGTAAGGAGTGCAAAGGGCAGATGGGCATTTGAATATCCGATAGGACACATCAGATCCAAGGAAAGAGGACCTGCCACTGTGGACACAGCAGGTTCTGAGGTGACTGGTCAGAAAGAACCAAGTTCTCATACCGTAGTGCTCTTGTCTAACAAGACACGGTTCAAAGTGTGTCCTCCATGGGAGGGAGTATGTGTTGGGTGGATCCCAGGGTAGAGACAGCAAAGAGGCAGTGGCTTAAGATTCAAGGTTGCTCAGATCACCTTCTTAGCATGATTGGCATCTGCAGTTGTACTTCTAGACACTGGAGGTAAAATGTACTCCAATAGAGCTGAACATGAGACCAACAAGGGCCAATCTCTGTGCTCAGTTCAGATGATAGGACCATGGGAACTGGAAAGCAAGGTTGTACTCATGACAAGAAATAGAGCAAGCTACTGGGCAAAGTGTTCTCATTTTTACCACAGACAGAATTCTACCAAAAAAAAAAAAAAAAAAAAAAAAAAGGCAACCTTGGATGCAGGCAGAGTCGACGGCCAAACTTTGCTAAGACAGGGCAAGCAAGTCCTCAATGGTTCCTGCCTCACAAATATGTCTGTCAGATATATTGAGCCAGAGGGATGAAGATGATGCTCCAATGTTATAGAGAATTATGGGGGACTGCTCAGATAGCAAACTGTCTCTATTAAATAGTTTCTCATTTGGGAAGCTGCTAACCTGCACCCCCTATATATTCAGGTAATTAATTTTATTCCTTCTCAAGTCTCTGATGAAATTGAAGACCAGATAGTTTACTTTTACAATTAAGCTTAGTTGTTTAGGGGTTAAGATGTTTTTTTGTCTAGGTAGATGTTTTTAAGTTGATAATGACGAGATATGATGGATATTGATTTACATTCAGAATTTTAGATGCACCAAGATAGGAAAGATGTTTCCTTCAAGGCTACCAAATACAAATAGCCAAAACACTAAGAATGTAAAATTTATATAACTTCTGATTGTTTCATGGGTCTTCTTGCTGTAGGTAGTTTTTTCTATATATGTATAATAATATAAATGTATATGTAAAAAAAAAAAAAAAAGAATCAGAGAAGGCAGAGGTAGCGAGAGAATAAAAGCTAGCCTAAGACATGGTTTTGTTCCTGTTTGTTAGCAGTTTAAAAACCAAGTGGAAAATACCAAGAGGATCTAGAGTGTGTCCAAGACAAATCTAAGGTGCCCTAGACTAGCCAGTGACTTTGCCATGGAGCTTGTTGACACTAGGAAGATGCTGGGACTCACCACACAGGGCTGTACCTCCCAGGGAAGGTGTTACAGGCAAGCTCTAAAATGAAGACAGCTTACTGGGTCTCCATGTTGAAATTTCTTGGAATAATTCTTTGGTGCTCTTTACATATTATTTTTTTTTACAATCAAAGAAGTATCTCTTATATAGCTTGGGTTTTTTAATTACTCCTTTATTTTTTCTTTTGGTTTTTCAAGACAGGGTTTCTCTGTGTAGCCTTGGCTATCCTAGAACTCACTCTGTAGACCAGGCTGGCCTTGAACTCACAGAGATCCTCCTGCCTCTGCCTCCCTGAGCCATGTTTTAATTGCTCATTAGATCCATTTTTTGTGGATTATTTTTTTGGTGGGCATTTCTTTTTTCCTCATCCCCCATGCCAAACTATAAAGAAATAAGCTATGATTACAAATAAATCAAACTTAAAGAGAAAGCAGAAAACAGAGAAATAAAATGTTCTGGTAATAAGTAATTAACTTGCCAAAGGTCTTGTCTAGAAGCAGAACGGCAATCACACCGCTGCATATTAACTCTTCAAAAGAGTGAGAAAAAATGAAGACATGCAGAGTTGAGGAGAGCAAGGAGATGGCACTGACAGCCTAGAATAGACAGTGTGGGTCAAAGTTTCAGGACACGGCTCAAAGTCACTCTTTTCATTTTACAGTCTGTTTTCATCATAAAAAGTGTTCCTTCCCACACTCTGAAAATTCCAGGAGGCACAAGGAAAGCAGGACAAATCTATGGTATTGATTTTTTTTTAACTATCCATTCACTAGAGTTCAAATTTAAAATGGAAAATTATAGTCCCTGGGGGAGAAGAAACCTATCAGTGGGAGGGACTAACACTAAAAGGTCCAGAATTAGGGTTTTTACTGTTCACTGGTGATTCTGTCTGCAATCAAAGTTGCAACCATTATTCCTGAGTTCTGACCTGTATGCCATTTGTGAGGATTCTTCTGTGGGCCAGGGAGTGCTGGCTTGACTCGCTCTCTGTGGGGACATTTCTACTTTGATTTCTAGAGCTATGTGGATGTTTTGGTTGTGAGGAAAGCCTTAGCAGTCTAGAGAATGGTCAAGGTTAAGGCTTAAAAAAAAAAAAAAAAAAAAAAAAAAAAAAAAAAAAAAAGAACAGAGAGACAGAGAGACATATATATATATTTGTTAAAATTATAAACCTGATATTTAAAATAAGGTTCAGGTTTTATTCTTTTATTTTTTTCAAGGAGTTTTTATGGCATTAGAATAGCATATAAGCCCCAAATGGAAAACAGAGGTAAGAGAGGAAAGACCATATGGAATTGCCAATGAAAATTAAAGGGATCTGCTTCCCTCTTTTGCTTAAAATGAAAAGTGTCCTAGAAGATAGATCTTTAATCTTCAAACTGAGGTGAGCTGTTCACCATTATTTAGACCAAGGGTCACACTGAGAACCAATACCAACAAGTTTGGCAACTTAAGTGTTAATAGATGTAGCCCGTGCTTTTCCTCAGTTTCCTCTCATTTCATCTTGTGAAGTTAGCTTTCTATCCACCAAACTCCTCTCTCTTTTGTCCTGAAGACCTATCACTGTTACAATCAGTTTTGTCAAATAGCCAATCCATAGACTGCCATACAGATACCTGGTACCACTGATGCAAATGGATAAAGGTATGCATCTCTCTGGCAGTGCAAAATGCCTAAGGTTAGACATCAGGACACGCACCCGCTCAGTACCTTCACCAGGTATGCTGCAAGTAGCTCTCTAGTTTCATCGATTCAGGGACTTTGAAAGGGGCTCAGTGGATAATACAGCTCTTTAATAACAGACTCTCCATGCCCTACACACTTTGAAGAAAGACTGAGGTCTCGGGGCTTTGAAGAGAAAAGTTCACACACCGGACTTACCCACTTACTTCCCAACCAAGCTCTGGGACTGGCATTTATCGGGCCACTCAGTATTTGCTGAATTAATGAATGAAATCATCATGATAACAATAAAAGACTGGTTTTATACATACTGCAATGTGCTTGCTGTGTACTTAGTGAAGTCTCTCCTGGTAACACTGACTAGATTATTTTAGAAGATCCTGGAGAGCAATCCACTCTGCTTAGAATTTTATTTTGTGAGGGGCTTCTGAAGATGCACTTGTTAAAATCTGACCTGGAATCCTGCAGAAGTAGGGAGGCGCTCAAGGGTGCTAATTAGAATATGGAACAAAACTATGGCTCTAACCTCAAAATTTAGCTCTGAATTCTAAGCCCTACTTTATTGCTAATAATTTCCTATTTATAGGTCATCTTAATTAGATGGTGAGTTTAAGCATGGGGATCCTGTTATATTTTTTTTTTCTGGGTTTCCCTGAAGTCGTATTTAATAGATATTTCAGTAATGAACTGATGGGCACTTTTTCTCACACTTTAGATGAATATCTTTCCTTATTCCCTTAAAGACTTGGGGGACACCAGTCCTACAACCTGTTCAGAAACCTCATCCACTTTGCAACAGCCATTATATTTGTTTTATCTAACCTCGTTCTCACCCAAAGCAATTTTGACTCTTTTTTTTTTCTACCACTGTCCTCAGTGGAAACGGGGAACAGCTGGTCACTATTGCCAGTTAACTCATCTTTCAACCTTTTCTTCAAAGAGAAATTAAAAAAAATAAAAAATAAAGATAATCCCCAGTACAGTTTCTTCGCTTTGTCATTTCAGAACTACTGTTTTCATTATTTCCAATACTATTATCCAGGATGACTAAAGGGCACAACACAGCGATACCCAAATAAGTCTTCTCCAATTAGCACAATACATAAGCCAGCGAGTCAATCAGCAAAAGCTCATTAAAGGACAAGACAATGAAAACCACCACGAAACCGGGGGGGGGGGGGGCTCCCTTTGCTTAGAGGAACTCATCCCCACGGAGAACACGAGGCAGACAAGGGAAAATGAAATGAAAACCTCACCAAGCCATGGAAAGAATTGAATGAGAAGACCCCGACACCGAGGAGGAATTTCAACGGGAGAGAAACGCAGATTCATAAATGGGGCTTGAAGGAGACCTCAGCCGCCTGTCAGGGTCAGGGAAAGAAGAATCAGATCATTTTAAGGGTAGGTACCATCTCAGGTCTCCTCCCAGCTTACTGTGGAATAAACTAATCTTGTTATAGTAGAGAGTTCGAAAAGAGTAAAAGCAAAAAGTGATGATACATAAATTTGGTCAAGAATACAGTGGGCACTGAGCGCCAACCAAGGATCAGGGATTATATGAGTCATCCATTGCCAAATACAGATCTCAGGGTCCCACTGTGTCAGGACCCAAAGCACTGTATGAAATGTAATGAATTCAAATGTCCAAGGATGGAATTAGGGATATAACGTTTGAGCAGGCTTGATAGACAATTCGGCAATGCTGCCAGACTTAGAGACAGTAAAATACTACCACTAGGTTCTATTTTAGGAACGTGTTTGTGTGGACTCTTCTTTTCCCATATACCATCTCTTTCATTCCACAACAACACTGTTAGGTAAATACGACTACTGCTTCCCAGAGAGAGGCTAATGATGCAGCGGTTAAATCGAGGCTGGAGGATCACACTAGTTGCTCTTTTTGTTATAAAATATATGCAAGTAGAGCAACTGAGAAGAGGAATGATTTACTTTGCCCCACGTTTTCAGAAAGGCTTTAGACCATCACGGTGGGAGAGGCATGGCTGTGGGCGCGTGTATGCAGAAAGGTGCCCCTCCATCATACACGCGGGCCTGAACCAGGAGGCAGCACACGGAATTTCCAGAGATCTGCTCTTTACTGCCATGCTATTTTAGCCATTCTATTTTAGCATAGAGGTGTTTATTCACTGTCTGATGATGGTAGTTGTGCTGGGATGGATCGAAATGAAGAAAGAGGGAAGCAGGCAAATCAGCGAGGGCGGCACTGAAAAAAAAATGTAATTGTAAACAATAAATTAAATTACAGTGATGGAAGTGGCAATGCAACGGAACATGCAGAGGTGAAAGGCGGCACTTTTCACCTATCAGCAGAATTGAGTGGTGGCAGTGTGAGCATGGCGAGGGAGGGGGCATCCCAGATGTCATGGAATTCCTGGTATTGCATGAAACATAATCAGTGAAGTCAGCATAAGCTGGTGACTTCCATGGATAGATGACGAATTAGGTTTTAGACTCGTTGAAACCGAGGTTGAAAGTAGCCCAATAGTTTCAGAAATAAATTGGATTGCCTCCAAAGCCTTGGTGGCTATTATAGCCTGATAGTGTTTGTACATCTACTATCTATTTTCCAATTTGGGCATCGTATCGCCTATCTGTTTTTAATTGTTCTGGGAAACCCTTGTTCTAGGAGCAAAACAGTCACAGTCACTATGCTCAGCATTCAAGTGTTTCACTTAATTATGAACTGGCTCATGTCATTAAATTACTCTTTTGATATCATCTTAAGACAGGAAAATCCAATAGAAGGAAGAAAAAACAAAAAACAAAAAACAAAAAGGCTGGTGCCCAGGATTGTGGACAACAATTGTGATGAAGGAAGGGTCTTAGTGTCAGTATCAGTTTGATCTGTGGCTTTAGGCAGACTGCTGCGTGGTGCACTTGTCTGCAAGGAAAACTACTATCTGCCACACTCATTTCCCAGGCATATTAGTGGATATTAGTAAATTACTTTGAAGTTTCCATATAAAAGGTGCTAAACAAAGATTTGATTCTACCCAACCTCAGGCAAAGTATTAAATTCAACATGTCATTGTGTAATAGTATTAAGTAAACATCTCGCAAGGACATGCCATTGTGTTGGACACGGGGCAAGGTCTATTAGGCAAATACATTCCCACTAGGAACTTACAAGTGTTTGTATATACAGATAAAACTGTTGTTGGTAATGCTTTATTAGTTACTTGATATGAGTATGCAAATAGGTCCATCAGGAAATTGTCTGCATTTTATTAATCTAGCATCTTAAATGATTATATTTCATCTTAAATGCTAATGACATTTATTTATGATTGTGTACCTTCCATTTTAGTGCCCGTGCAAGTTCCTTTTAGCATATCAATTGCTCTAAAAGTTAAACCACTGGACTTTCATCCTAATCTGTTAACAAATCTAAACCTCATTATCCCAGAATGAGATAAAGTGGTCTATTCTTCTCCAGTGCTGTTGTGCAATTTGCATTAACGTAATGGGAGTTGGGCAGGCGTATTAAGAGCAGAAGGAACCCTAATTAAACAAATAAGCTTTTTGCATGACACCCTATGTGATCATTCTTTATTGTGATAAGTATGAGAAAATCAAATCACCCTACTGCTTTGGGCAGCAGAAAACAGGAGCTGCAGAATAATCAAGACCACATAGTGTAGGAAGGGCAGCCATGAGCAGCAATCAGACTTTGAAAAGAAGGTATCCATCCATTTTCATATTAATTAACTCTGTACAGGGCCCTCGTCCTTCCATGAACACACACTCGGGAAAACAGGGATAAACAAACATTTGCAGACATGCTTGAGAGCTGAAAAAAATTATTAAAGTCATAGTGCAAACAAGCCTGCACGCTGGGAACCCCAGCATCTCCTTTGTCTTTGTGCTCGATCCATCTGATGAGGAGCCCTTCTGTCTACGGTTCTTCATTTAGCCAAGCAGTAAACCTGGACAGACCGTCCTGAGTGGTTTTGCTTCTAATTCATTCTGCCTGGGTCATTTTAGTGACTATCCTTGCAGATAGCGCCACCAATTTTTATCACTTGTCTTCTTCATATACTTCTTTAATTCTCATGTCCTTAATCTACCTATGTCATGGTGCTGTTTCCTCTCTTGTGTTCAACTGAGGACTAAAAAAAAAAAAAGAACTCAGATAGATATGGATAAATGCATATATTATGACATATACATATATAAATACTATCAGCTGTCACACCACTGGGTTTAATGGAAGTCAGTATCTGTATATTATGGCCTCTATTTTGCAATTCCATTACAGTCTCAACACTGCTCATGAAGAAAGCATTGCCAGCCAAGACCTGTGATAGTAATGGTGAAAAGAAAAGAGCCGAGGGTCATGGCTTTTCCCAACTTGAATAAAGAGAAATTTAAAGAAATTAAAATTGAATTTAGCCTGAAAGAAAAACTGGCAGATTAACAAAACGAAGAAACAAAATTGTTAGATTCATTCTGTAAAAAAATAAATAATTTAGAAAGACTTATTTTTAGACACGTGTGCGCGCGCGTGTGCGCACGCAGGGGTGCTCACAAAGTCCAGAGGAGCATGTCAGACCCCCAGAAGTTAGAGGTAGGGTGGTTTTGAACTATTGGAACTGTATTCGAGTCCTCTGTAAGAGCAGTACAGACTCTAAACAATTGAGCCATCTCTCCAGCCTCCAAAAGTTAATAATTAAAGATGAACTTAGGAGAGAAAATCCAGTGATGAAGAGACAAAACTGACCTTCCTCCATGCTGATGGTGGTCAACATCAGCTTCTTTCCCTCGCAGTCAGGGGCAGTCATGGAGGATAATGGACGGGTGCATCATGGTAAGTAGCCCTGGGCAATGCCCACTTCTCACAGGCTCAGTATATGCAGCCACTTTATCCTGAAGCGCTCTCAATGTATTTCTATATCTAACTCGAAGCCGAATTAAGAAGTCTGGCCTTTATTTTTCATTTGAGGTTTCATGTTTCAAATGGCTTGACCCTCATGAAGCAAAGCACCTAAACTCTAGCCTATGTCTGCCCTTTTGCCTTTGGGGAGATGCCTGTTAAAATTTCATTGGGCTGGCTGCATTAGCAGGGCTGCCCTTCACACTCATAAAGTTGAAGGGCTACCCAGATGTTTACAGCTACTATCTCGAAAGAGGTAATGACAGGCTGTGGTCACATTACGTTTATTGTACAGGAGACCTGTAACAGCCATTATGGGATCGAGGCAGTGAGGACAAACATAGCACACATGCCATGCCCCTGGTGACTTGAGTATTCAGTCTCTATCTAACCCAATTTAAAAATCAAGTTGAAATGTATCTTGACGGACAACCTCGGAGTAGCCACGCACTAAGCAATATCTGAGCCAGAACCTATCCACACACTGCACTGAGATTGTACTTAAAAGGAAGAGAAAGAAATGAAAACAACAAGCCTTTGGGTGGGTCTGCTCTTGATTTGTATTCAGCAATGGAAAGTCTGTCTTCCACCCAGTGGTTAAGTAAAGCTTGAAAACAGTTCACAGTTACATTTGGAAAGGGGTGACCCAGAGCATATAAAATATGAATGAGTGAATGATTTGAGCTCTGCCATTTCTTCCTGTACTTTATTATGCAAACCGTTCAGGTGAAAGAAGAAGCACCATGCCCATTTGAATTACAAAACAGCAGTTCCAGGAAAATGAGACAGTAGAAGGGAAAGTTTGTAGGCTCCTAGTATGTCTGGCTTGAGACAAAGGGTTTTTCTGGAGTAAATCCAGAGAGGGAAAGCAAAAAGGAAAACCCATAATTTCCTAAGGGAAGACACACAAGTGGGCAACAGGTGGAGAAACAAAGTGGTAAATGCAAATCCAAATGTCACGGAGCTATCACCTCAAACTAGTATGATTATCAAAAAAAAAGGAAGAAGAACAGGAGCAAGGAATGGGGGTGCACACTTGCACTCCTAACACTTGGGAGACTAAGGCAGGAGGCTCATGTATATAGCAAGCCCTTATCTTAAGTAAAACAACACAAAAACCAACAGAAACCATTACTGGCAAGAATGTAGAAAAAAATGAAACCTTGCATAGTGTTGGTGGAAATGTGAAGTATTACAGATATTATGGAAAACATTATGGAGATTTATCATAACATTGAAACTGTAACTGTCATATGATATTCAGGTAGAAGATGTGAATATATTTTTTAAAATTGAGAGGAGTACATCAAAGACACATCTATACTCTCATGATTACTGCAACAGTATTCATAACAGCCAAGGAACAGAAAGAAACTATGCATTGTCCAGCTGATAAGATGATAAAGGAAATGCAATATACTTGCATATGCATGCACACGAAAACACACACACATGTATGCACGCACACACACACACACACACACACACACACACTCATGGACACACTACTTACTATTTAACATTCAAAAAGGAGGCACTCCTGCCATTTGTGATGTGAGTGAAAATCCCAGAAAGATGGATTTGAACTACAGTGATGGTGACATTGGAATGTTGCAGGCCTAGAGTCTAATTATATCGTATCTTGGGCTGGTTTTATAGCCAGGCCTTGCCCATTTCTGTGTCAGAACTAACATTCTGTGACTAACAGATAAGACCTGTTTGGAATTTACTGACTTATTAGATCACTAGAGTCCACCAACTCAAAGCTGAGCATGTCATGATCACATAGCATCTTAGGCCCATAGGAAGATTCCTCATCTTCCTGTAACTGCCTTTCTAATGTACCCACCAACTTATTTTAAATTTGCTTTGATTATGAGTTTCATAAAACTTCTTCCACATGGGAACATGGAGCCTGAAGTTACCTAGCTGTGTATTTTATGGGTCTGGGTCAATCAGATTTGGCTCTGGAATAAACTTTATTCCTTTTGAGGTGAGGGCTGTGTTTGCTTTGTGCACTGTCAGAGACAACACGAACAAGCCTGGAAAACAACTTTATGTGAAGTAAGCCAGGCACAGAAGGCTAAGCACCATGGACCCCCTCACTTATAAGTGGAGTATGAGAGAGTGTAATTCGCAGAAATAGAGAGAAACGGTTGTTAGCAGATGCTGTGAGGCTGCGAGGGTTGGAATGCTGTTGCTCAGAGGACACACAATTGCAAGTAGGTGGGACTTAGTGGCACTGTCATAGACACAGAAAAGACAGTTTGTGAGGTTATACATGCATTCGTATGTATCACTATCTCACAATGTTTTCTTCTGCCAAAGCATGTGGTATATAAGAAATATGTGTAATGATTTTTGTGGACTTAAATTTACAACAAGAATGAGAATTTATCAAGGCAGGCACTCTACAGACAGTTTGCTTACGCATACAAACCACTCCACTGACATGTCACAACAGCATGGAGAGGGTGTGAGGAAATCAAATCAGCGAAGGCCACGGAGCCTGCAAGGGACAGGTTTTAATTAGGTTCAGCATTAGCTTGGTAACAGTAGCAACTGTGTAACTGTTTGTGGTAGAAACAGCGTGGAGGGCTGTGTGTCTGACAGTTCTAAGACATGCGCACCCTGACCCCTCTTTATAGCATCCCCCCCTCCCCGCCCCTGGTTAAGTAAAACATGTGGTACATTTCAGAATGAAATGAACAAAATGTGTCCCTTAGTGTAGGCAAAAGTGAAAATGAAAAATGGATGCTCCTAGGGTTTCAAAAATATATTTATGATTTATAATTTAGGATGCAAACTGAGCAATGTCTGAAATGAGTGAAGAAGAAACGATACATACAGAACATCCAACTACTGGATCAGGAAGAGCAGGGCTGATACAAAGAGCTTCGAATCAGTGTGACCGCTCTCAGCTGCAACAGGTGCGTACTATATGGGCACTCTCTGTATTCCACAGGTTACTTTGTGTTATAGTTAGTTGTATGTGAAGCTGGTTCACAAAAATCTTAGATTTCTATGCTACCAAAAAAAAAAAAGGGGGGGGGGAGAGGGGTCAGAAAGAAAAAACAAACAAACAAACAAACAAACAAAAGAAAACCAGGCATAAAGTGAGCTAGCTTCTTTGTCAGTGTGCCCCATTCAGACAATGTATCTCCTGAAAATTGTATGAACTTGGGGGGATGCAGCCTGTTAGGACAACAGGCAGCTACAGAGCAAGAGGACACTAGCTACTCCGTGGTTTCCCCAAAGCACCAACTGTCCTGGCAATCAGTGGCTCGGTATCAGCCATGAATTCTCTACTGCCTCACCTTCGCTGGGTGTAAATCCTGTAGGAGCCAAGGCCTGGATCCTTGCTCTGAATCATGTCAGCCCAGAAGGCACAGCTCTATCAGAGCTTTGGTCCCTTTTGTCCCTTTGGTTCCTGGGTACTTCATAGTTAAAAACAGTTTGCATGTTGATGTGACATTTTCCTTGTTTTGGATTAAATACAGAGAAAGAATCTCATATTTATCTTTGACTTTTCATTTCTTTATTATGATGGGAAAGCATCATAATAGTTGGGATTTCACTGGTCTCTATCCAGTTCCCAGGATAATACCTGGTATAAAGATAGAACTTTACATAAATGCAATTGAGCAAACAAAAGGATGGTTATGAATGTATTTGGCCAACATGAAGTAGTCAATAAATGTTATTAATCAAATGAATATGGGCAAACAATATTAAAAATCTTCCCAACAGTGTGATATACACTTTGCTAACCTCTCAAGAAGGAGCTAACTAAATACAATTACTTTAGAACAAGAGACTAGAAAAGGTATAGAAAGGTTAGGAAGGTGGTTCAGTTAGTACACTGTTGGCTGCACAAACATAAGGAACTGAGTTCATGAGGTCCTAAGATCTCCAGGACCCACACAAATGGAAAGAAATGGGGCACACACCTACAATCATAGCTCTACAGTGGAAGAGACAAAGATCCCTGAGACTTGTAGGTGTTCAGTATCGCTGAGTCAATGTGCTCCATCCTCAATGATAGACAATGTTAACAAGAAAAAAAAAAATGAGGCAGAGGGCAGCTAAGAATACATGAGGCATTGGCATCTGGCTTCTATATGTGTACCTCCACACACATGCATACATACAAGCCAGAATGTGCAACAAAACATATATACATACACTATGTATGCATGTACACAGACAGACAGACTGACTCTCTCTCTCTCTTTTTCTCTCTCTCCCCTTCCCCCCTCCACAAAAGGAAAATGAACATATACCACTTCAAGCTTTTCACTCAGTGTGCAGAACAAGTTGACAGTTCATGGGTCTTAAGAGTGACCTAGACTCTTAAGAGAAGACAGGAGAAACTGTTAGACAAAGATACTGGTTTGAAACACAAAGAATTTCATTTGAGGATTACAAGAGATTAACAAGATTGTTAAACAACCAAGAAATCGGGGGTGGTGGTGGTGGTGGGGTGGTGGTGAACTCTGCATTTTCCACACTAGGTGACACCTTTGTGGCCAAAGGGTATTGGGACCGACAGTATGGAACGTATCTCCTGAAGGGTATGAGCTTTGCCTTTTGGTTACAGGAGTTTTGGATAGCCCCTTTGTGGGAAAAGCAGTGAAAGGCAGTGATACCAAAGGAAGTCAAATTCATAAAGCAAAAATAAAGAAGTGTCCTGACCTGAGATAGATCACTGAGATCCTGAGTTCCCACACCAAGGGCTCCCTCTGTACGCAGGCTGCTTTTGGTACAAACAGTTTCCACTGTGGACCAGATTCAGGAGCTGACTCTGCCCTAAGCTTTCCTTCTAGCTTTGTGAAGGCAGACCAGAGCTTCCTGCATTGGCGGCAGTGGGCACACTTGACATCTTTTATGAGCAGACAAGCGAGGAGTCATCAGTGAGCCAGGAGCGGAGCACTGACAAGGCACATGTGGTGTGGAAAGAAACCCTGGGCTCTTTCTCGGCTGTCTCCAGAGTGCCTGCATGAGCCTGACTTTGCTGTCTATGTGAGCTTTGCTCGAAGCATCCCTGGAATACCATCCTGCCTGCCATCTCCCTGTGCTCCAATGCAAGTCCCAGGAAAGCCTTGCCCAGATGGTGTCATTTGTCTCCTAGTGATTTCTATCTCAAGCAAAAGAACCCTTAGATGAGATGCTAACACTAAAAGACGGTCACACGCAAAGGAGCTTTACTATGCCTTTCTCTGGTTTCTTTATCAAATTGGGCAAAAGATTAATAGCAAACCCATGGGAGGTTTCTCCCTGAGGCAAGTAAACAGAGCTTATAAGGTAAACGCCAACTTGGAAGGTTCAGGAGTTGAGCATTTTCCCCAAATAACTCATGGTCCTTGTAAGAGCCAGACTTGACTCCTACAAGGAGATAATTTAAAATCAGTAATTCATAGCAATATACAAACTAGACAATGGGTGGAAAGACAAGCAGAATAAACATCCCATCGCTTTTCCAGTAGGTACAGGGGTGGGTGAAATTAACAAATAACTGGAGCTCTCCCAGTCTGAGTCACGGACAGGATTAGAACAGCTGACGTCAGCACAGTAAGAACCCTGAGCTCTTTAGTCACAATAGCAAGGCCTCTGCTAACACACTGCAGTTCTAAGATGACGGAAGGCAGCAGAATTTAAGACCCGGCTGACCCTCAGTGGTCAGGTGCAGCTGCAAACACTACCGCAGAGCTTCCCTTCAGGACCACTGCAGAGCGGTGCAGACAATGGGGGAAGCTAATGCATATTTAAGTCACAGCTAACTCTAAGGGAACCTTAGAGCAATCAATCTTTTTTAAATAAGAAAGAAACTAAGTCAATAGCATCTGAGCAACAGATGAGAATTAAAGCAAAATCTGTCGGCTAATGGTAACAGCTTTTGTGTTCTTTGTTGCTGAAAACGTGCTTGTAGCAGCAACTCCAATATGCTCACCAACTCGGATGCAAAAGGCTATGGAAAACAGTTGCTATTTTTATATGGGACGATAAAAATCTAACATCACCTCTCAGGTTCTTAATTTTGCTAGTGTGGTGAAAGGGAACAAAAGGCAGGGTGCTGGGTGCCTAGAGGACCCAGGGCCTGCGGCTCCCACTATGTGGAGATAGGGAACATATTGGGGGCAAAAGAGGGAAGACCTGGCCCTGTGATATGGACAGCAAGTACACGGAGCCACCCACATAACAGAAAATATAGTTAGGGTTTAACATGGTGACAGTCTCAGAAACAGGCCCTGGGAATCTCTGATAGTTTTCATATTTACAGATTACTCTAGTTAAATCATTTTTATAGGTTTTTTTTCATTTAATACCCTAAAGAGGAAACTTGTCCTTATAAATTACTGTGAAATTGTAAAAGCAGTAATAATACTTATGATAATGACCAGGCTGGTTTCCGGTGATACTGTAAGCAATTAGTACAATCTTAGTGGCTTGAATAACACATATGGGTGAATATTAAGGGGCTGGCCAGAGTGAAGCCATTTCCTCGTCCTTGCCAGTTTACGCAGGCTGCCATGTTCCTTGGCTTATGTTCACTTCCGCCTATTTATGAGCAAGCATGCTGCGTTTCCTTGCACCATGTTTTCCTATCATGTCTTCCGCTTCTGCTTATAAGGCCCTGCGAGTACACTGGGCTCACTGAGAAAGCTCAAGACAACTGCCCTATCTCAGGGTGAGAAAAACAGCTGTCCTCCTGCCTTCTCCTCTGAAATCTAAAATCTATTACTATGTCTTAATAGACAGATAAAGAGGAATAGGACTTGGGAGCATCTTTAGTATTGAGTATATATATTACTTGTAAAGGACAGTTCAAATTATATTATATAATTAAACAAATATATTTCTCACAATGATAGTTGATCCAATGACTATTCTCGGTTTTCAGATGAAGAAACCAAAGCGAAGGGGTTAGTTTGCCCAATGTTACCTAGCTAGAAATTAAACTCAGAAGTCGTCATGCAGAGCCTGGACTTGCAATCATTCAATGCTATAACCCCACAGACAAAATTCTCATGTAAATATTGTTATAATTATTGCCAACTTGTTCACATTACAGACTACAATTTCTTTTCCTAATGATACTTCATGTATCCATTTACCTTACCGTGTGTATGCACGTATGGTGTGAGTGTATGTGAATATACGTGAAGGCGAGTGTGCAAATGTATGCACGCACATGTGGAAGCCCAAAGGTCGAAGTTGCATGTTTTCTTGATTGTTCTTTACCTTACTTATCGAGGCAGCATCTCTCGCTTGAATCCAGAGTTTGCTAGTTTGATTAGTCTAGCTAGCCAGCTTGCACTGGGGATCCTGCTGTCCCAAGGGGTCATTTGTCAGCTACCCTGCTCAGGATCTATGCGGACTTTGAGGACATGAGCCATCCCCCCCCCCCTTCTGCAACTGCCTATTACATCTGGTGACCATAACAAGGACACCGTGGACTCTAAAACTCAAGGTGACAAGGGAAAGGCAGAGTCTAGATGGTCGAGAGGGAAGAAGCAAACAAGGCCTATGGAAACGTGTGTCTCACTGAGTGTCACTAGGGTATATAGGTCGTGTGGGGTAGAGTGAGGGTGCTGCTTTAGACTGAGCTCCCGAAGGAAGCTAAAGACAGAATGGGGTCACTTGTGCTAAGTTCCACACGATCAAACTGAACTTAGAAAAGGACGAATTTTCAAGACAGCAGGTTCACAGTAACCAATCAGAAGATGTCCTGTCATCCCGAGACACAATGGTGTTGGAAGTGCCTTCTTCTGTAAGCCTGAGAGAGAGCTGTTTGCCATCCGCTTTGGGTTCCTTCTTTCCGGTGTCTTCATCCTTTTGCTGTTTACAGAGCACATGCCTTCTGCTTAGCTTGTCCAAGTGTCTTTCTTCTATAGGTGAAATGTAGCCTCTTCCACAAATCAATAGGAAAAGATTTGATCTTTACATTTGGAATTTAATTCTTTGATACTTACATGATATTCAGGGCATCAGACCTGCTATGGGAATATGATGAATTGAACAGGCATGGCTCTATCAGCTCACATGTTTAAATATATTTTGTTCCTAGTTGGTAGAACTATTTCAGAAGGATGAGATTAGAGGGTGTGGCCTTGTGGGAGGAGGCGTGTACCTGGAGGTAGCCTTCGAGGTTCCAAAAGAATCTTGACATTTTTAGTGCTCTCTCTGCTTTCTCATTTGAGTTGTAATATGTGAGCTGTTGCCTCTTTATGCCGCCATGCCTTTGTACCACCATCATGAACTCTAACCTTTTAAATACTTTTATATGTTGTCTTGGCCACAATGTTTTATCATGGATCCCTATGAGTTGAGGCCAGCTGGGTCTACAGAGCAAATTCTAGGACAGCTAGGGCTACACAGAGAAACCTTGTCAACCCCCTCCTCTCATCACCACCCCCTCCAAAAAAATATTTTGAGGAGCATACTGGAGTAGCATTGTTTGAACACTGGGTGTGTAATAGGATGGCTGAGAGCTGCCTACACTATTTGTGTCCTTTAAATGTCACTTTGCACAGAGACACACACAGAGAGAAGGAAGGAGAAAAGGAAGGGAGGGAGGAAAAAAATGGAATAAGATAACTGTATTTTCTTTTTCTATCTGAAAAGGCTTTACACTGAGAACAAATAGAATCTTGCATTCCCCCAGCATTTTTAGAGACAGATATTCTAATGGGTTTTCACAATATGGCTAAATCCATCATTCGTTCTCTGTTGTTCATAGCAGAGAGGAGAGAAACGAAATGGATAGATTTGATAGGGAGTTATAGAAATAAATTAATGAAATGGGTACCTCTACCTTATTTCCCGTTCCCCCAAACACAAACGTTTAAAAAGTCCTCTGAGAATTAGGAAGTGATTTTATAAATCCCTCTGCTTTGTGACCAGCGAACGTTTTTCTGATGTCTCCCTTGACCAAAGCAGAGGGATTGTTTGGCAAGTCTTCCTAGGTAGGAAGGCAAACTGGTGTCTGAGTTGCTTTGGAGAAGCAAGGGTGGTGTGGTACCCATGTGGTATGGGGAGGGGAAGAGAGAGCAGGGGCAACAAGCTGTGCTTGAGTGATTTGGAGGGGTTTAGAGATTGGTGATGGTAGCAGGCCAGGTAGACACCGCTGCTACATAGCGACAGGCTTTTCAGCTTGCATCCACGAAGCTGGGTAGATGTTGTTCCTGCTGCTGCTGCCGTCGCTGCTGCCACTGATGCTGCCGCTGTTGCTGCTGCTGCATGGGTTAACGTCTTCTCTGCTATCACGTAAAGAAGTCTACCAGCTTGGATGAGGAGACTCCAGGCACACTGTCTGAGGTCAGAAGCTAAGGGTGAGGGATCCTTAAGAAGTCAGCCATGGAAATGATTTTCATGAGCAGCAACTGGTGTAGTATAACCCACAAGGGTGCTCGCTCAGAAAGGTGGGGTCAGTCTGTGCCACCTAAACCAGCTAAAACTCTTTCCAGGTTAGCATTCCCATGTATGCGGTTCCACAGACAGGGACGTTATGCCCCAGGGGGGAGGTATATTTTCGTTTACGTTGAACTATATACGAAGCCTCTTACCCAAATGACCAGAAACCAGCCCCATCACTAGGTAACCAAAGCGTAGAGAAAATGGTTTCAGCAGAGAGGGTTTTGGAGGACAGTTGTAGGAGAAGAAACAAATTGTGTTCCGACTGTGTGCTCCGTCCTCTTAGTTACCGAACCTACTACATGTGACATCTTATCTTCCAGCCCCACGGGGCCCACAGGAAGGTATGGTGTTAGCCTCAGTCTGAAAGGAAGGGACAGATGACATGGGAAACCTATGGCTGAGATCCAGGAGGTCATGTATTGAGACCAGGGTCACACAGTCCTCATCCCAGGGGCAAACTTTATTGAGTCATGGTTGCCCCTGCAGGTGACAGCTACTGTGTTGGTGACCTGAATATCAGAAGTCACAGAAGAATGAGGTAATGCCAGTATCCTCTTGCTTTCGCTGTACAGAGTGACACATAGGGAACACTTCCTATGCCCTACTAAGTGCTGGCTTCTTTTGCCAACAGGTTTATGACCATTGCAAGTCATCAACATAAGCTACGGGGGACACCCAAAAAGGCTTTTTGCGCCTTTTTCAGAAAAAGAAAGAAATTACAGTCATAGCCTTGATTTTTGTGAATACAGCTGAAGATGAGAGAAACTTGAACCTTTTTCTGAGCAAACACAAAGAAGTGATTTAGCCACGAGAAACAAAGCTGAGTGCCTTCGCAGCGGGTCCTTACCTCAGCATGGCACCAAATCCCTTCCTCTTGATTTTTTTCTCTGGGTCTTCACTGTCCTCTTTCTGCTTTTTTTCCTTGACTTTCAGCTTGCCCTTTCCTTTTTTCTTCTCCTTCTCTTTTGGTTTTTTGACTTTCCTGGCTTTATTTTCCACATCATCTAGCTCGGGGTTTCCCTGAGGGG
The DNA here is from genome assembly GCF_903995435.1 of Acomys russatus. NCBI lineage: Eukaryota > Metazoa > Chordata > Mammalia > Rodentia > Muridae > Acomys > Acomys russatus. Next base: position 16,305,835 of record NC_067148.1, on the reverse strand, counting down.
CAGACTCACAATTCAGAGCTCCATGGCCAGAGTGAGAGCTCTTATCAGAGAGACCGTCTGTAGAGAGAAAAATCAATACCCATGGTCAGGGGCACTTACGGTTAGTATATATATATATATAAAAAAGGCAAAATGTAAAATACAGAAGAATGAATAGAAGCACTCCGTGTTTTACTGAACCACATGGCTAGCTGTACCCTTTGAAGGTAGAATTTCCCAGCCCTGGATACTTCAAGCAAGGTTTGAGGCTAGGATGAGGCACACTGGTTGCTAGCTGGTAGCACAAAAGGCTTGAAATGTGCTGAAGCACTAATCTCTCGGAAAGCTAGCTTGTTAACCTCAGATTGGCTCAGAAAAGCCCACATGCTGGGAAACAAACAGGGTGAGTTTCTTTCCAAAAGAGGGTTTTGAGTATAAATATACGGCATTGCTTCTATGCAATTAATGCAGTCAGTCCACTGGTTGATGTAGCTTTTAATGATTCAAATGAGAATGCCAAGAAATGCATGGTTCCTGCTCCTGCCCTCAGGGTAAATGACAGTTGGTCCTTCTCAAAAAGTGAGAGAAAACATTTCTTTTCAGTTTGCACTGTGAAATAAATTGCACATTGCATCCTCCATCCCATGTTCGTTAAGCCAAGGGGCAAAACATATCAGGAAAATGAATTACTTTTAATATCAAAAATATAATTGTGATCCTTAAATCATTTTTTTTTCAGTAGTTAAGTGCACATTTTCGCTTACAATATGCAGATAATAATGAGATGAAGAACCCACTTAAGGGGGCATGTGGCCCTACCAGCTTCCGCCTCTTCTGGCCCATCGTAAGATTTGTCGATGGCTGCTCTGAAGCTCTCATTGCAGCCCCGGCCTCGTACCATGTGTGGTCTGGGCCTGTGGAAGGGCAGCTCGTTCTTCCTGACCTCAGCCACAGCGGTCTGTAGACTCTCCAAGGAACTGGACTTTTTCAGACCCAAAGTTGGTCCAAAATCTTTGCTCGGAGAATCTGAAAGAGAAAAGGTGGGAAGTCAGCACCAGTGTGCTCCGGTGGGAGTACCCATGGTTTGGAGAACACGTCTGTCTGGGCAGGTTCAGAAAGGCTGTGTTAAGTTAGCACACACTGGTGGGTAAACCCCAGCTTTCCCATCATCCTTTGTCATCTTGAGCAAGTGGGCCATCATCTCAGAACCTCAGTTTCTTTGTCTACAGCTGTGGTAAGCTTTTAGTTGACAAATCTGTTTAGTTTAAATCTGTTTCACATACAGAAATGTGTATGCCTGTGTGGAGATGCACACATACATACACATGTACTTGAGAAGTGACTATCTATGGATTGTTTGAGAGTATATGCATCTAAGTACATACACATGGACATCAAGACAGGCAAACTGTGTGCATCCCAGACGGGCCTCAAACTCCCAGAGATCTGCCTGCCTCTGCTTCTGGAGTGAGGTTAAAGGTGTGTGCCACCACTCTCAGGCCAAGGCAAGCAAACTCATAACGCACCTGACATAACAAGTGCTTCCTCTTAGTACTAATCCTAGTCGTCTGATCCACTGTGTCTGTTATTACTGCCAGAGTTGCTTATTTGATTGGCCTGAAAATCAACAACTATTCGTGATTAGAATTTTCATAATTAAAGTCTTTACATTATCCTAAAGACAGTTAATTAATGTATGATGAATAAAATTTATTTTGTCTGTGAATAAAGCAAAGCAAAGCAAAGAAAAAAAAAAAAGAAAAAAAAAAAAAAAAAAAAAAAAAAAAAAGAAAGAACGTTTCTTAGCGCTGATCCTCCAACCCTAGCTCCATTTGGAACTCAGGACAGGAGCCTCCATTTTATATACAGTAAACAATTAGAGCACAGAGAAGTAAAACATAAGAGAATTTTGCAGGCCTATCTTTTGCCATGTACTATCTTCTTCTTGTATAGCTTTTCTGGCCTGAGGCCCCCTTCCCTCCACTCTATTCCTCATGCTCCGTTCCTGCTCCAGCCAGTGTCATTCTCAATAACAAGATTACATGGTAGAAATATTAGTAGAAAATGTTTGCGTAAAAGATAGAAATAATTCCATTAGGGCTTTTGTTTCCGCACTCAAGCTGGTCTACCAAGGCCTAGCTGTTCCCTGCCAGTTACCAGGGAGACCACTGCCATCAAGAGTGTGCAGCATGCTTCTGAAAACAGCCGATGATGCAGCATGTCCATAGATGTGGCCTGAGCACATACAGAGCATTGTGTGTGTGTGTGTGTGTGTGTGTGTGTGTGTGTGTGTGTGTATCAACTTCAATGCACACCATGCCCTAAGGCTCCGCAAATACCCTACCTCTCAATATTGCTATCACTATTTTTATTTCTACTTCTGCTGCCACCATGGATGTGACTTCTAGCTTCTCACTACAGATGGCAAGGGCTATACGACAAGTACAGCCAGTGCTAATACGTCTAATGTATGTTACGGCACATGACGCTGGCTAGCAGCACACACGTCCACTGCAGTGATAGCTAAGGATGTTCAGAATCCTCGGAGTGTGCCAAGCACTATCCTGCCTTTCACTAATATGAACTTACTATAATCCTTATAGTCGTGGCATTGGAACTGACCATGGCCGACTTGGGGCTAGGGAATCAAACCTAAGGTCTTAGGCATGCTAAGCAAATGGTCTATTGCCAAACTTTAGCATTTATAGACAAGGAAATAGAGGTCACGCGATACAGCCACACACTGGGCATTGAGCAGAGTCAGTCCAATTACTGCTTCTCTGCTTTGTACCACGTAGTTTACAACCTCAAGATACATTCCAGATCTGCTCTCTGCTTGATTACAGTCAAGGTTCTTACACTGCTCGACACTTTCCACATCTCTAAAATAAAAATATTAGTCTAGATAAGCCCTGCAGCCCACCCAGCCAGGCCAGCAAACTGCAAAAATTAGATATTACTTTGTGGTTCCATCATTAACTTACAGGAGGCAACCTCACACTGTGAACAATACACACCATGACAATAAACACCTCATTTTATAGATGACAGTGCATATTCAATAAAGGAAGCTGAGAAGAGACCGAGAAAACTACAAGAAAATTCAGGGACAAATTGCAGGTGCTATTTACAAGCATGAATACTAAGGCTATGTTACTGCTAAATCCAGAAAAAGGCAATTTTCCCCCATTCACAGCAAGGAAGGTGAGTTAAAAAAAAAGAATCAAGTAAGATCATTTCTGACAAGGAAAACAAAAGACAACACAGAGGTTTGGGAATATTGAAACAACAGTAAAAGCTTTACAACTTACAGAAAATATTTTTTAGCACCAACCCCTAGGGATATCTGACATAATTTTGGTGAAAACATGGAGAAAAGGGCTAACTGAGAAAGCCTAGATCCTCTGTCAACAACAGCAACCATCTTTTATTTATTAATTGCCACTCGGGAGATTATATTAGACGCAAACTGCAAGCATTCACATCAACCTTTAGCAATAAATTCCAGGGAACTTGAAAGTAAATAAATCATCTGAGATATGAGCATGTTATCTAAAAAGACCCCACCAACATCTCAGAAAGAATTTCTGTGGAGGAACAAATACACAGTTATTGATTCTAAGAGATCTGGAGGTAAAGGAGTCATAGATTTTGTAGGGTTGATAGAGTTGACAATGTGTGTGTGTGTGTGTGTGTGTGTGTGTGTGTGTGTGTGTGTGTGTGTAGAGGGGTGTGGAAGCGCATCCTAAATGAGAGACTGCAACTGATGCTGGGCACCATTAGACCCTAAGACACATAGTAAAGGGAAGGCTGAGTTCAGGTCTTTAAATTTGAAGCCCAGGATTCTCCCCTTAGGGGAAGAAAGAGAGGGTTCCATTCACTCCTACGAGTAAACAGAAGGAAGAAATGGAAAAGACACTGATGTTAGCTAGGAGAGCATTCTAACCAGGAAGGTCCTTTTAAGGATGTGCAGATGCTATGGATGGACCAGAGTGGATCTCCTGGAGTTAGGGAACCTTGCTATAACTATTTACTAGGTCCCTATGCATTCCTTCACACTAGGATTAAGTTACTAACTGGCTGAGGGAGGGGCCCGTTAGTTGTTTGAGCATCAGTACTAAATGTCCCATGGAAAGAGTTGGAGGAGAGTTGCCTAGCAGGAAGAGATTTCATGGAGAAGGATGGATGGTCATGTTCCATCCCTCTTCCCTCCCCTCCCCTCATCAGCTTCAGTTTTGCAGCTTTCAGGATGAGATGATTCCCATTCTATTTGTAGCCTCATCACTGACACACAAAGATGGTATTTCCCCCCTCAGGCTCCCTCTAAAAAGAGAGGTCTCCTTGAAAGACTAATATAAAATGAGCAATTTATCAAAATCAAAACCTCAGCCATTCAAACCCATTGAAGTCATCCCAAAATATGATGATTCTTCACATTTTCCTTCGTGGCTGAAGTGATGGAGGCTGTGGCCGATTATAAGCAATTGCCTGGGCAAGTGATCTGTGTTATCTGTCATGGGATGAAACTTGTCCAGATCTGAACACTTGCTTGTCCCACTTTGAGGAGTCACAGAAGTACTTTGTGGTTGCAAGTATGATAATTTCCTGGGCAGCGTGGGCTAGCTGCAAATGCCAACTTTTAGTGTGATGTTTTATGCTTGGGTTTGAACCCCAGACCTCTTGACTTAAAGTCTGATGCTTTACCAACTGAGTCACCTGAGCTTTCTAGTGCAAAGTTTACATTGTTTAAACTCTCTATCAGGTAGTCATAGTCTCCAAGTTTTAATGAACTTGACATATATGGGCATCCTGAAGGAAATAATACAATTAAGAAGAATGTTAAAAAATATTTAACCTAATAAAAATAATCTTTGGGATTAAAAAAAAAAATCCTTGGACACATTCTTCCAGAAAAACACAGAATCAAAACAACCTCAAACCAGAACCATATATAGCCATCAAGATAGATGGGCACATGTGACTGCACAAGTCAGTTACATTATACCATGCAAGGCCCAGAGGACAGCAGGCTGGCAGTGTAACAGTTATAAGAAAGGGCTGTGAATGGCTGGCATCTGCTGGGTAAGACACAGCCATTGTATTCACGACCTTACACCAGCTCTGGATGTCTGCACCAAGCGTGCACAAAGATGGACTGGAGCCCTTACCTCTGACTGCAGACCAGTGAAGGGGGAAATCATGGCCCTTCAGTCTTGAACCCACTGATAACCCAACTAGGCCCCAGTGGATGGTTCTAGCACAGGAGTCACACAGAGGGCCTTGGTTAGTCTAAATAGGTCCCAGGACAAGTAAGAGTTGTGATTTGGGGAAGGAAACTGGTAAAGATGAGGGAAAGTTGATAGGGATGGGGGATATAGAAAGGCATGTGGGAGAGTAATTGGTATATATTATACACATGTATGAGATAGTGGAATAACAAAATTAACCAATAATATATAATAAAATAAAATGGAAACATATTTGAAGGAGTTGTGCTGTCATTTCTTCCCACAGAGAAGTGACACAAGACTCAGTGAAGACCTGCCTGTACTGTTTAGTTTCTGTTACTGTTTACTTGTCTAAAACCAGAAACAGTTCTCAACTACAGAGCAGGTGCAGCAAGTGGGACCACAAAGCCACTTAGAATGTCTTTATTATTAAACAGGGGGCGGGGCATGTAAAGCACTCATTTGGGGGTCAAATAATCTAATCTTTCCTACCCAGGAGAACAGATCCGTGAATGCCCCTAACCTTTCTCGGCCTCACTCGTGGTGTCTCCTCAGCCCAGAGAAACCATCAGAGCTTAGGGCAGAGCTAGAGAAACATGGAGTGAGGGAAAGTCAAGACATTGGGATGCCCTGTCTATCTGTGCTGCGAGGTTGAAGTTTTACTGCCTAGGTAGAGAAGTGCCACCTCCAAACAGGTTCTAAAAACATGGAGACATTCTTACCCCAGGTTTCTAGGTAGAGAGCCCCCTGTCACTACACAGTAGGAGTTCGGGTACCCTTCCTCGAGGACTTCTGGAATTTAGGCCTCAGCTGCTGACTCCTGCACCTGCCTAGTAGCAGAGACTGCCCGCTAGTTTCTGAAAGGCAGGTGATTTGAGTAACAGCAAGTAGAACTGTCCAAAGAGATGTGGTCTGCAGCGAACCTTCAAAGGAGGGCTGTGAGAGACTCACGTATCTGTACTCTTGTCAGTAACCCTGATTTATTCACCTCCCTGTGCCTCAGTTTCCTCATCTGTTAAATGAGAATGAGACAAATTCAGGTCAGTCTTTGGCACCTGATGAACCCCCTTTAAGTACTTATGGTAATTAAACAATCATTACTCCTGCGTTACCTTGCTATATCTCAAATTAATTTGCCTTAGTGCAACTGAGTTGCTTCACACCACCAATGCATTCTTAAATGTAAGCATGTCTTCCACAAGATGAAGAAAAAATACGTCATAGTGAATGTCTGTCTTTACTTTAAAAAAATCATGAGTAAAGGTGGCATTTTATATGTGTGGTGTACGCGTGTGAGTGTGCAGGCATTCACACCTAAGTCAACCTCTTACTCACGGAGTCGTGTGTCCAGATCTAGACTCGTCCTTTAAGAAACAACTCTTTATTATCTTTTTTCAGATTATTTTAAGACACGGTTTCTCTGTGTGGCCTTGGATGTCCTGGACCAGTTTTGTAGACCAGGCTGGCCTCGAACTCATAGAGATATACCTGCCTCTGCCTCCCAAATGCTGGAATTACAAGCATGTGCTACCACGCCCGGCATGTTTTTTCTCTTGAAACAGGTCTATGGGTTCATCTGGACGTTTCATAGAGTGGATATTGTTAGTAAGATTAATAGTAGAGTCTTGCTTGCCCTGCCCCTTAGGCTATAATCATTTAATTAGTCTGAGATTTCATTGGCAATGTTTAAACTTCCCACTCAAGCATTAAAATCACACAATAAAAGAATGCCTAATCCAGAAGACCAGTAATTGGGTCTTCCATTATTGATGAAACTGCTTCTAATGCATTTTTATTAAAAATAAGAAATTATTTGAGAAGGTATTCTCAAATAAAAATACATGTCAGGTTATATTTTTCCTTGCTGAGAATGTTACAATTGACATTAATGTTTGTATATTTATGCATATGAAAAATATAATTTGTGACTTCTAAATCCAGTAATCACTTATACACACACACATAGAGACACACACACACTAAATAATGTACTAATTTCATATCTCATCTTGTCTTTGTTGGGTGGTGTTCTGTCTCTCTAGACATTAGGAAGGGATGTGGTGACTATGGGTTCCCTAGTAGAGAGGGTTTTTTGCAAGTTGGTGTGTGACTGAGATGAATAGAGATGGGCCAGGAAGACAAAGCCTGAGAGGGACCGTGGGAAAGAGATAGATCCTGTCCACACCAAGAGGCAGGGTCCTGGAGGAGTCGGAGGTATTACTAGACTGCAGTGAGACAAGGAAGAACTGGAGAGACAGAGATGAAAGGGCTAGGGGGACTCTGGGTCTGTAACAAGAGCCTCCATCTAGCGGATGAGGCTGAGGCAGGAGGAGGGGCACCTGCAAGCAGGCTGCTGACAGGGTTAAGGGGGACAATGCTGATGTCATCATAGAGGCAGTGAGAATCCCCTGCCTGAGTCCTAGGCTGGTGGTCACATGGAGTCTCTGGGATGCAGTAGATCTAGGTATGGTGTGTATGTGTGTGTGTGTGTGTGTGTGTGTGTGTGTGTGACACAGGAATGCAGCTAGGATGGATAGAAGAGAAGGCAGAGAGGGCCTGCAATGTGAAGATGCCAATAACAGTAAGGCTTCTGGAAGTACTTAGTGAAAATAAAGTTAGAGTCCCTCTCAAAATAGAGGGTATGTGTCCTGTCGAACATTAGGGATAGGATGAAAATTACAATGCTTTTCAGGAGTCTCTACATCAAACTGGAGGAAGCCAAAAACGTGTCACGAAGGCTTGCTTTCATTACCAATTTTGCCCTGCATTATTATGAGCAATGAACGTGGGCAAACATTGAGAAACACTTTCCTGGTTTCATGGGGAGCTGTGATGTGAAATTAATAGCCTTAAAACTCTTCAAATGAAAAATTATTATAAATTCCAAGTAGGAAGTCACAACACCACTTACTCTCCAATATATTCTACTTTATCTTTCATTTTAGACTACATTTACTGAAATTTTTTTGTGTATTTGATTTTTTTTTAGTGGATTCCCTAGAGGCAAAACATCTTATGTGCTTTAATAGATATCATTGAAGACCCATTAGCCTTGAAAAAAATTTCTCCATAATCTCCAAATGTATAATTTCCCAAATTATGTTATCTGCACTAACTGTGTCCATAATGGGCCTAATTACCTTCTTGCCTATCTCAGTATTCCAAATATTGATCATCATTCCAAGCTTATCACAATGTCCCGCTCCCTATTCATTACCATGGGGCATAATGCAGTCTAGCTTTGCATTATCTGCTGTCATTTGGGTCTCAGTTCTCTTACTGGCAATTTCCAAGTTCTGTGGGAGCAGGGTTTTTTTTTTTTTTTTTTCATAGTCTCATAAGTCCCAGAGTCTTTTATCATTTCTTGAGACTCATGTCCAAATGTTCAATAATGAACTTCTTATTATAATTCATACATTTGCATAATCTCTTCTTCCCTGTCTCCAAACACTGTCTGTTTTAAAGTGAAAATACCTGAGAAAATATGGGAAGATTGTGTGAACAAGTACCCCTTTGATTATGAGGATGGACATGGACCTCTAGGTGTCTTCTAATGTTTGCAAAAGCTTGCTATATGCTTGGAATGTCTTTGCAAAACTCCTTCTTTTATATTAACAGTCAAGATCTTAGGCTGTATGAGCTTTGTTTTTTTTTTGTTTTTGTTTTTTTTCTTTCAGGACCCAAATCATATTAAACAAATATAATAAACAGCTAATATCATACATACAAAAATGTCACAATTATTATTTTCTATTCTAAAATTAGAAATGTAATCTATGATTCAATCCAAAATAGCCAATTTATTCAATATCTATCTATCTATCTATCTATCTATCTATCTATCTATCTATCTATCTCTATCTACCATCTGTCTGTCTGTCTGTCTGTCGGTCTATCATCTATCTATCTATCTATCTATTTCTATCTCTATCTACCATCTGTCTGTCTGTCTGTCTGTCTGTCGGTCTATCATCTATCTATCTATCTATCTATCTATCTATCTATCTTCTATTATTTATCATCTCTATCTATTTAATCTACCTAATGCTTCTGTATTTCTGTCTAAAACTGCACCTGATGAGGCAACTGAAGACCACAACCTCTTCTTCAATATACCAGATTGTTTCAATGTTTTAACTTTCTTCCTGTAAGCTTTCCTGAACTTTAAACATACACACACTTGCCTGTAAAATAATAACATATTACAAAATTAAGGAATCAGTATTGATTTCTGAGAAGGGTAATGTTGTTGTTTTAAGGAAATTAGTTTGTTGTCATTAAAGTGTGTTGGCGGGGGGTGGGGGGTGGGGTGGGGGGGAATAAAAGGACTCCTTTGAGGATCAGACAATCTGCTATTTCCTATGTAGGAAGCTGGGCCTGTGGATGGCACCTAACTTTTCTTAGTCTCATTGCTGGTGTGTTCTCAGAGAAGCACTCAGCCAATGGCTAATGTAGGAATAGCGGAACACTGGGGGAGGGGCTAAGACACTCTGATGTCCTTCTTGTTCAGTGCTGGGAGATTTTCCTCTCTGGAGAAGCACCCTTTTAATGCTTCATTTCCTCAGAGCCCTCACACAGCATCTGTTCTGTGTTAGCAAAACCTGAAGGCTCTTTTCTGTCGCTTTCAACGATTTAATATCTCCCACTCCCCCTGTAATTACTCACTCATCTCTGTATTTTGCCTTTCTTTTTACACTAGTCACTCCTTCACCTGCCTTCCTCTTTTGTAACAGTAACCGTTTCTACCAGTTCTACTTAATGTGCTCTTTAGCTGTAGTTTTATCACCACCACGAGAACAGCTTTGTCTTCCAACTTCTCCTCGTGTATCTTGGTGATGGGCTTTCCACCCTGCACACAGGCTGTTTCGGTGATTTCTGTGATCTCGTTTCACTCTTTTGTGTGGCTGCCTCAGCTGCGCCTCTTCTGCTCTGTATTACTGAGTATGTTGTATCTTTATGCGGGTTGTATACCACCCTTCTCCAGAAGCATAACATAAAGGCTTCCTCTCCATCTCTACCATGACTAGAAGCCCACGTGGAACTGATTTGTGAAAGGTGTCCTCACAAAAAGTATTTCACATACATATTAGGTAGCTGCAGTTTTTATTTGTGTGCTTATGTTTTTATTACTTCTATCAGAATTGTAGGAAGAGTTTTTGGATCATATTCGCCCATATCCCAACTCCTGCCAGATCCATCCACTCCCTATCTGTCCAACGTAGCATGCACCCCAATTCTGTTTGTGCTACCCATATGTTCTTGGACCTACTACGGGGCCATGGCTGACTTACCAGGAGCTATTCTCTTTACAAAAATGACTCTCCATCTCTCAGCAGCTATAGGTTGAAAATAACTCCATTGCTAAGGGGAAGACATCCCTCCCTCCTCCCCTCTCCATGCTGGGTTTTAGTCTGGCTTGAGCTCAGTCAGGTCTTGCACATGCTGTCATAACCATAGCACATTCGCGTGTACAGCTGCTCTGCTCTGTCTGGAACACACTGTTTGCTTGCAGCCACCTACCATCTCTGTCTTGTACAATCTTCTCACACCCTCTTCTACAGTGATGCCGGAGCATTGCAAGGGAGCCTGTATTATCCATGTTCCATTTAGGGTTCCATTATAGTTTTAAGGCTAAATGCTATCCTTATACTTTAAAATATTTTCTGCCTTTTATACTTAATTGAATATGACTGAAGAATTGGCCCCTCGGTGTCTTGTTTCCTGTTCTTCATGGAAGTGGTAGGAAGTGAGATTTTTTTGCTTTTGTGCCAGCATGCATCACGAGGTCTCTATAGGAATAATTTCAGTGAGATTTCAAGGTAAGGTTAAGAAGTGAAGACCAAATGAAGCCAGCCAGCGATGTTTACGCAGCACTCTGCAGCTCAGGAATGTCTGGGCTCCTATGACAAGTGGAAAACCAACACTCCCCGTTACACTGCAGCTTACAAAGTTCTTATAAAAAGACCGCATCATGCCCCATCGATTCCAACCAAATCCAACTGCCTGTCCCTGATGAGAAGAGAAAAGAAGAAAGCAGGAAGGAAGGGTACCTGTCAGTGGGCTGTGGCCCTCAGTGAGCAGTGGGGTCTGCAAGTACATGCTGTGGGCACATAAATACTAAGTACAAGTCTTGGCTCACATAGTTTACATGTTCTGTAGCCTTCATGGGCTTCTATAACAACAAACAACAACAACAACAACAACACCTGTGTGGCTTATGAATAATAGGAATTTCTCAAAGCTCTGTAGCCTGGGAGTTTAAGGTCAAGGAGCTGGTCCACTTGGTATTAGGTGAAGACCCACTTTCTAGTGCATAGATGAGTGTTAGCCATCATGCCCTCACATAATGGAAGTGCCTGTATCCCTGCCCAAACCTGTCTGGACCTGCTGTGTCTGTCTGCCTATTCTTTCAGCTAGACCTAGTTTTGCTCAATCATTTCTATAGCCAAACTCATCTCTGAAATGTCTCTCTCAAACCAGTGACCCACGGGGCCAGACTCCCAGCAGCAGCTCAGTTGGAGTTCACTGTCTCATCAATACAAACACTCCAACATCCCTATTGGCTTCCCAAAATCTTTGCCACTTAACTCTTTGTAGTCACTCAGGAACATCTCCCTATGCGCGCGTGCGCGCGCGTGCGCGCGCACACACACACACACACACACACACACACATACTTTATGAAGTGCAATATGTAACCTGAGAATTAATATTAGTAATTAAGGCTGGGATAAAAGAACCTGTATTTACCTTGGCCAGGGTGACCAAGAGAAACAGGAACACTGGGAAAATAGCCGCCCTGAAACTGCTGTATCCCGTAACTTTATTTTTAACCAATAAAGTCTGGAGTTGTGGAAAAACTAAACCTGTTTATCTGTTTCTGATATTTTAACACACTCATGGCAAAGATTATGTCACCAATCTTAAACATGAGGCAAGGATTATGTCACCAATCTTAAACATGAGGCATCTTTTACCTGAGTTTTTACTTAAAAAATTTTGCCTGCTTAAAACACCAAGAATTTAAGTATAACCTATGGTAAATGTGGGCAATTTCCGATGGCATTTGTTCTGCACTTGTATTATGGTTCATAAATGTCAGAACCACCACTTGGCTCTCTTCCAATTTCTCATCAAGTCCTCTGAGAGTGCAGACAAAGACATGTGAACCCCTAGGTTCAGCCAAGCTACTCAAGTGCTACTTGAAGCAGGCTTGCTCTGGTCTCCCCTGGAGCTCACATACTCTCTGTGATGCTTTATAAGAAAGACATGTTCAGTTCCAGATACACAACAAACCGAACAGACAGCACAGAATTCCCAAGGGAGCTATCTGAGAGCAACAGACGCCCCTCAGTGTTTTGATATGTACTCAGAGTATATAGCACTGAACTTTGTAAGGATGATTCCATATAAGGATGTAATAAACTTTGACCATACCCACAAAAACTGCTGTATCCTTTTCTCTCCCCTCAAACCTTCATCTAGTCCCCTTGCTTCCCTGGACAATTTTGTATACATATGTATATCTATACACACACATATGATTTCACATATGTAAAATCTAGGGCCCATAAATGAGAGAAAATGAATGATAATTATATTTCTGATTTTGACTTAAGTCAGTGAATATGACCATCTATAAATGCACATACATTCCCATATTGATATACTTTTGTTCTTCTTTATGCTACAATGAAGTTTGATTGTGTGCATCTATCTGCCATGTTCTATTTATTTTTCTGTTGATAAACATCTAGGTGGGTTCCGTATGTAAGTACCGTGAACAGAACTGCAATAAACGCTGATATACAGTTACCTCTGTGCTCCAGTGACCTAAACTGACTAGGAGACCTTCATGTGAACACCTAGCAGTGGTAAAGCTAGGTCCTAGGGCAGATCTATCTTCAGTCTTCTATGTAATCTCTGTATTGATTTTTCATAGTGGCTCTACTCTGCTATCTTTCCACCAGCAATGTAGAAGGGCTCCCTTCTCTTAAATCCTCACCAGCACTTGTTGTTAGCTTCTAGTGATTGTCATCCTCGCTGAGGGAGAGATGGAATCTCATTGCAGTTTTCATTTGCATTTCTGAGAGAACTTAGTAATGCTTTATACTTTTGTTCAGTCATTGACGCTTCATCTTTTCAGAACCATTTGTTCCTTCTTACCTCACAAATTGGGTTGTCTGACTTCTTTTTTTTTTTTTTTTAATTTTTTCTTGTTACATCTCAATGGTTATCCCATCCCTTGCATCCTCCCATTCTTTCCTCCCTCCCATTTTTCCCTTATTCCCCTCCCCGCTTTTTTAGGATATATTTATTTATTATTATGTATACAGTGCTCTGGCTGCACATACACCTGCAGGCCAGAAGAGGGCATCAGATGACATTATAGATGGTTGTGAGCCACCATGTGGTTGTTGGGAATTGAACTCAGGACCTCTGGAAGAGCAGTCAGTGGTCTTAACCTCTGAGTCATCTCTCCAGCCCGGGTTGTCTGACTTCTTAGCATTTAGTTGCGGCCTTCCTTGTTTATTCTACATCCTGCTATTCAGTTAGATGTGCAACTAGTGGAGACTCTCCCGATCTAGATGCCATCGCTCCACTAGCGGCCTCCTTTGCTGTGTAGAGGCATTTTGATTGGATGTAATTTCATTTGTCAATTGTTGGCGTCTGTATTTCCTGAGCTACTGGAATCTCTTTCAGAAAGCCCATGTCTAGTACCCAATAATTTTCCTCTAACTATTTCAGAGTTTCAAGTTTCACATTAAGGTCTTTTCCCACTTGGAATAGATCTTTGTACAGGGTGAGAGGTAGAGATTAATTTCACTCTCCTACATGAGGAGGCCCAATTTTTAAAAGCAACATTTTCTCCAATGTATAGTTTTGGCATTTTTTTGTCAGTAATCCTGTGGTTGAGGCTTCATGGGTGTACGTGTGGGTCCTCTCTTCATTGATCTGTGTGCCTGCTTTTGTGTGAATAGTATGATTTTTTTTTTTATAACTATGGATCATTAGTGTGACTTGAGCTCAGTTCTAATGACACCTTTGGTGCTTTTCTTTTTGCTCTTTTTGTTTTGTTTTGGATATCCAGAGATCTTTGTGCTTCTGTTTGAATTTCAGAATTATTGCTTTCTATTTCTCTAGAGAATGCTGGACTATATTGAAGTAAAATGTTTTAAGGTATATATGAATTATTTTCTGAATTTCACTGGTATCTATTATAATATTGCCATTGTCATCTCTAATTTTATTTATTTGCATCTTTCTTTTAGTTTGGCTAAAAATTTATTGTTTATATTTTTTTTCAAGGAACCAACTATTTGTTTTATTGATTCTTTGTATCAATTGTTTTGTTTCCACTTCCTTAATATCTACTTGATCTTTATTATCTCTTTTCATTTACTGATTTTAAATTTGGCATGGCATTGTTTTTTCCAAGACCATAATGTTCATCATTTTTTTGAGATTGCTCTGATTTTTTTTTTAAATGTAGAAACTTATAGCTATAAACTTCTTTACTGGGTTTCTTTCATTTCTTCCCAAAGGTTTTTGGTATATTGTATTTTCATTTGTATTCAATTACAGGAATTTTAAAACATTTCCATCTTGATTTACTTAAAGGCCCAAGTATCATTCAACAGTGAGCATCTCAAACTCCATGAGCTTGTATATGCTGTGTACTTCCTTTCTCTTGCTATTAATTTATAACATTGTTCTACGATGATCAGATAGAGTGCGGGAAATCATTTCCCTTTTCCTGTACTCATTAAGACCTTTTAATGTTGTATTACATGATCTCTTTGAAAGAAAATCATATGGACTGCTGAGAAGAGCACACATTCTCAGTGTTTGGATGGAATGCTCAGTAGATGTCTGTCGAGTCTGTCTACGGTCACATTTGGCTTAGCTTCTTCTATAGACTTTGACCAGATACGGTTCCCACGTACGCGCTGTGTTAACCTGGTGCTTTCCTCTTTGTGTCTCAGCTCCCTTCTCAGTTACAGACAAAATTATAGGTCTGCTGTTACAGGACTTGGAAGGTTACCTAATACGGATCTGTGGACATGATGTGCGGCACACAGTAAACAAGCAACAAATGTCACCTCTTACCAGAATGTCTCCTTCAATGAGAAAAATTTACATTCATGCGATGGTGCTTGTCAAACCAACAATATACCAGGGGGGGTTCTGCTTTGCTATCCATATATTATGGACCAGGGTCATTGGGGCTGTTAAATTTTCACTATTTTGTTCAAAATCTCTTATTTTTCTGTCTAAGACTCCTTAGCACTTTTCAAATTATTTTCTATCTTCTTCATTTCTATTAAGAGCCTAAACGGTTTTTCTAAAGAAGTCAAAAGCTAACACTGTTTGACAAGAATAACTGCTTGAGACTACATAAAGGTCTACTTAGCTTCTCTCACCAGATAAATGGCTCTTCCTCTCAAAACAACTTATGACACAATCAACAAAATTAGTAACAGGGTAAGGTCACAGACTTTTTGGGTCACTGGACAATAGATGTATCTGTGGGCAACAGTCTAAGAATGCCAATGTTCCCACAGGGGCTAAATGCTGAAGGTGTCTAGGTCTGTGGAAATCTAGAGGCGGGCAGAAATGCAGTCTGATCTGAATTCCTAGATAAAGTTGGGCTTGTCTTTGAAGATGTACCGAACAGATAATTAAGTCAAAACACAACTCACGAGGCCTGTAGGCTCTCTACAAAGCAAGACACTTATGGGGGAAAGTACAGACACACCCCCTGGAGATAATTACATAGGGAGGGGTGGACAGTGAGTGAGGGAAAGGAGCAGGAAGCCAAAATAAGTTTCAAACACACCATGAAGATGACAGCTAGTGAAGGATTCAACAAGAAGCCATTGGGTGTTTTGCTTTGTTTTGTTTTTCAGAAAAAGTGGCCTGATAATATTGTTATTTTTAGCAAAGATAACATTGGAGGAACACAGAGGATAAAGGAAAGAGAGTGTTGTGTTATATATTGGAACTTAATCAATTGCCTTGTTACAGTTTGAACGTCAGGCTTGTGGACTTTCTTTAAGAATACTTTTGGTGTGGTTATTCCCCGATTCTCCCAGTGAAGAAGACTATTTTGTACAGGGCATTCTCCGGCCCAGAGGAGAAGTCTGCAGACATGTCCTGAACCACACAAGGGGCAAGAGGTGCTCATGTTTGTGTGTCCTCTAGGGAATAAATTGTATGCTTGCTGTCCCTGGCTTAGTTATTACTGTCATGTCCAGACCCTTTGCTGCTGCCTCTCAGGCATTTTTAACTATATTTTGTTATATATAATGATTAATGGGCGGTAAAACTAATAACGTGGGGACACACAAAATAAATGAGGTGGCAAATATGAAAAGGAAGTTCCACTTAATGTTGTTGTGAAATCTGACAACATTCTGGAATGTCCCTATAACTCAGCTGGAGGAGTCCTTGCCAGCGGAAAGAGGGGTTACAAGAAGGTGACATTTCTATTAATAACTTCCCTCTTGGGGAAGTCCATGATCAGCCTTTCTTGTTCTGAAATCCTTGCTGGATTACAGTGAAGGGTCAGAGTCCAAGAAAATACTGCTTCACTTCATCTCAGCGAAGCTTCTGGAGAAACCAGAAGAGTAATTCACTTCCCCAGTTAGCCTCAAGCACCTTCCCTGCTTATGCCCCTCTGCTGTCGGCATCCTTGGGTGCTTCCTATCCAGCACCCCCTCTTCTTCCGGCACCAGCATCCTGGCTCTCTTTGGGGTGCTCCACATCCTTATCTTTCATCCAGTCTATCCGTGCCCTAGGTGTAAGAGGAGGTTCTCCCCTCTTCTTACTTCTGGTTAACTAAGAGACTGTTAACTTAGGGACAACTCTAGTACCGTGACCAGGAGTCATCTTTTCTAGGGATTATTAGGGATACACAGCTACAGCCGCTGCCAGCTGTCTTGGGTTCCCAGAGAATAAAAGGAAGCAGAGTGTCAAGAGATGACACTGATATTGAGGTCCTAGATCTAGTCATGCGTCTACGGAGGCGATGCTGTGACGGTCTAGTGTGTTAGTCAGCAGATCATCCTTGCAAAAGCTACTTTAAAATGGAGTCTCTTCATTCTAAGCTAAAGCGCCCTGATTTAATGCCGTCCGCCTGACTCCTCACCACACTACGCTGCATACTAGCACCAAAGTGCCTCCTTAGGTCAGTCAGGTACTTGTGGAACAGGAACATGGTTGCAATGGACCCCTGAGTAGAGCTGGCTTCACTGGAGAGCAGAGCATTTGGCACTCTCTTTTCCCAGGCAAATTAAACTCCAGTCTGTGATTGGTAAGTTTTATGAGAGACAGATTTCCTAGCACTAAAGGTTTGGTTAAATTGATTTGTTCAATCTACTCCTGACTCCTCTGTGAAGAGAAAGGGCCATCCTCCAGTTAACAGGAAGAGAAATAGAGCCATTTCCTTGCTACTGTTGGCAAGGGGCTCAAAGACTACCTACGATGGCATGAATTGTAGGCGTTGCTCTGGATTGTAGAGGTAGAAACCTAAAGGCAATGTCACTTGGTGAGGCCGGAGTGCACAGCCTTCCCCTAGCTCTCCACAGGTGCCTTCCATGTGCCCGTGACTGGAGAGTTCATGCTCTGTCAATACATTTTCTCTCATGAACGTTTCTGGGCAGCAGAGTCAGGAGATCACTTATATATCCCCTGCAAGGACACGTGGACTAAATCAGTGTGGCATGCTTATAACAAAGAGTTTGATGCAGGAGTCACCTTCAGTGTAGACCTGGAACCTTAGTGGCTTAACTTCTATGGGTTTTAGTTACTTGTTCTTTATAGTGAAATAATAAAAAATAATAATATTGATGATCTTGGTAAAAAAAAATGGACACTTGTATGAGGTTTATTCTAAATGCTTTTGCATATATTAACTCCCCAATTTACACTAATATTATCATCATTTTATAGCTAATGAAACTGAGGCATAGCCAGGTTAAAGTAGCTGAGATAATAGCGAAGCTAATCTTGTAGATTTTTTAACGATTAGATGAGGTATTATGCATATAGAAAAGTCTATGCATATAGACTTTCTCAACTGCTTATGCTGTTGTTAGTGGGGGAAGAAATTTTCTGTAGTAGGCATCAACTCGCACTGGGCTTAACAAGTTAAAGACAACACTTGCTCCTGGGCAAAGAATGATCCATAGGAGAGTCAAAAATGCAGAATCCAAACAAATGGATATATCAAGATATGGAAGGTACACAGGCAGAAGATAAATCTAAGCTGAGAAGGTCTCTTAAACTCAAGCAGCACTGCAGGCCCTTGGGGGTCAGAGTAGGAGAATATGAGAGCAGCAGCCTGTCATGGGTAGGGCCAGCAAGATTCCACCTTGGCCCCTGAGTTGTGTTCTTGGTAGTGATGAGGGAGATCTAGGGATGAGATGCAGAGATGAGGTTGACGAAGAGGAAGGGAAAGGACCAAGAAGGGACTGTAGCTACCAGATGAGCGGGCTTATTATGAATTCCATTGGTAATATAGATTAAAGTCTATGACCCTGGGTCCAAACACAGTGACGTAGACACGCTTGTCTCTTCCTGAGGACAGGGAGTCAGGCACAGGCTTTGTAAGCACACAGCATTTCAGTAGGGACTCACCTAATACTGAACACATACTACACAAGGGCCCCAAATTAGTATAAAGTCTTTGTCTTAGCTCTATAGCGAAGCCCATGACTAATCTTTATTTTGAACTCTGATGGCTTTACAGCCTCTCAACAGCCCCTCACGGCAGACACTGGCATTTCCCCCATTTTATAGATGAAGCTTTCCAACCCAGGAGCCCCACTTTTGCTTTCAACATTGCAAAGCCATGTTTCACCTTCTAATTATTGACAGAAATTAAAAACAAAACTCACGTGTTTCTAAAAAAAAAACATACACATGTATGCACACACATATATATACATGCCTGAACACACATTTTAACACAGGTAACGGTTCTATGCTGATACTCTCACGAAAAAGCAGCTATAGTTGTTACTTTAAAGATCAATCTCTGAACAATGTGCCATGTTTTCCCACCTCTGCCTTGTTCTGGGTAAGACCTTTAGAAGGGGCTTGTGATGCATCATTAACTAAGTTTCCTCTATCATCCAATAGCTGAGTTATTGGCAATGGAAATAGCCATGGAGGAAAAATAAATGTTTATGATGATTTAAAAGACCAATTATAAGCTTCTGCCTTATTCCTTACTCAGCATCCTGCACGGCGTGTAAAAATGATAATGAAAAAAACATACTACATTGGAAATTTTAGCTGGGCCAAACGTCAGTTTTCAGTTACACTTAAAGAATAGAAAACATTAGGACGCCATTAACAGTTGCAGAGTAATGGAAGCCGAACAGGATTGTTTTCTATTATTATTATTACTGCCATTAATGGGTCAGAGCCTTCCAAGGGAGTAGAACTGGGGACAATTCAGACACTTTCAATAGGGCATTAACTCTTTCAGGTCAAAAGGGGCCCATTTAGTGGACTGCTGCAGCCGTTTAATAAATGATCCCCCCATGGCCCCAAAGAATTTATCTTCTGCCTGAAGAGTCTTGCTTACGCATTTCTATGCTGGGTACTCTATTCCCACAATATTCCGGTAAGAGAAAAGGTTAATTTGCAGATAATTATTTAGGGAGGGAGGGAATATTTTTTAAAGCCGAAAAACAAAAACAACCCGTCACAGTGCATCGGTTGCTGAGTTCATATCTGGAGAGGATAATGAGCCTCGTGAAGTAACAGAATTAAGCTGAAAAATTAGAGGTCTGGGATGGAACGATTTTCTTTCAAGGGAGGTAGCTGGTGAAATATTTTTCCCCCTTTGTTCGCTTTGTGCAGTTTGTATGTGACTAACTACAGCTAATCCTGTCTCTTTTCAAAAGTTAATGTCAGCTACTAGAATAATCTGCTTTCTTGATTTAATTGCATAGCTTAACCTCTGACATAACCTTTTAATTCACGCCATGACAGCCAACCTTACAGAAAGTTTTTCTAGAAATCTGAGAAACTCCCCCAAGGTAGAGTGCTTTCTCTCTTGGGAGTGTAGAGGGAGCACTCTGTGGATGGCTGCCCAGGGAGAGAGAATTTATCAGCATAATCTGGGAAGTTAGCTGTTGAAGGAACCACAGTCCACATGTCTGTGATATCGCTAAACTATACGTTTAAAGCTACAATTGTAGAATTCGGCTTTGTGTGACTCACTACAATTAGAAAATTATAAAGGCAGATGAGTATTTCTTTTAAAAGGCATGTCCATCAGACAGAAATCTGGGTAAAAGGAAAATGTCCAAGTCCATTTTTATTCAAGTCAGGCTGTGGGAAAGAGAACACTGAGAACTCTTTACTGCTGTTTAGTTAGTTAACAAGAACTAAATTAATAAGAATTCCTGGGTTGTGGAAATGCTAGGCAGAAGTCTCTGGCCACAGCAATATAAGGGCTCTCATACTGTAAGGGCCTTGGGCTTCGTTTGGAGAGAAAAAAAAAAGTGGTTTGAGCAATGTGGGATCTATACCTAATTGAGTTAAGGTGACTTTAAAAAATGTTAGATTATACTAATTGGACAAAGTAACAGATTTAATTGTGATATATATATATTTATTTATATATATCATATGTATAATGTATTTTAATGATAGTCATCTATTCTACCCTCTGCCATCCTTTATCCTCTTTTATGACTTCTCCATCCCTAATAACCCTTCTTTTCTTCCATGCCCTTCCCTCTTTTGAATTTGAGGAAAACACAGGACAGTCACCTTCATGAGTCTGGGCTTTCATTATCTTCAGCCCATCCATTTCCTTGCAAACCATTTTATTTCATTCTTCTTCATGGCCAAATAAAACTGCATCACACATACATACCATACTTGCTTACCCATGCACCCACTGATGGATGCCTATCCTTGGCTACCGTGCCGAGCACCATGATAGACAGGTGTGCAAGATCTCTATAAGCTGATTTCGACGCTTTTGGGAACATACCCCAGAGTGGTATAGGTGGATCACATGCTTGTTCCAGTTTTAACATTTTTAAGAAACCTTCATATGCAGTGATTTCCATAGTGACTTGATAAATTCATATCTCACCAATCATGAACAAGGATTCCTTTCTCCCCACCCCCATCCCCTCACAAACATGTGCTACACTTTGTTTCTTGATGATAGTTATTTCAACTGATGCAGCTTTTCTTTTCTTTTTTTTTTTAAGGAAAAAAAGGTAAAATTCTAATTTTATCCTTCACTATATCCCAAATGTTAAGCAAGTCTCATCTTGTTTAGAATTAAGAAACATGAGTTGGGAAAACAGTTTAAGATAAACAAACAAACAAACAAACAAACAAACAAACCAAACACAAAAAAAACCTTTTATTTTTTTACCCAAATCAGGGATTCCTCAAAAAATATCATTAAGAATGAAAATGGAGAGATCTGGGAGGTAAATTAAGACGAAAAACTAAGCACAGTGGATAAATTTGGGTTGCCGTCTTCTACAAAGAAACAGAAAATGGAGCTTGAACAGGGAGAATTCTTTCATTTCACATTTCTTTATTATTCATATTTTTATATAAATTATTTCAGTGTAAGTTTTTCCATTTCTCTCTTAGTTTTTTTTTCCCTTCTTGTGGTAAAATGATAATTCTTTGCTTGTGTAACTTCGCTAATTCCATATTAGAGTTTTGCTGCATGATCAAATAAAAAGAGGTCTAAGGGGTCAAGAGAAGAAAATTTGTTAAACAAACATCTTTGATGATTAGAAAACGGATGGGGAATTTTCTCCATGGCGCATCGAAACTACTGGTGTAAGTGGGTTAACGCCAGAGCCTCCGGGGAGAATTAGTTCCTTTCTGCTCTTAACCTCATGACAAACTTCCTCCCATTCTCATACGTGTTTCAAGAGTGCTCATTCATGTACCTTCCCTTTTCCTCTTTATTTTATAGAAAAATAGGCCCTCTCATGGACATACTGTGTGTCCAGGAAATTCATTAGTGCGCTATTTTAAAATACTTGCTTGCTAAGACAAAATAGTTACCTATCCTCAAAGGACTGGCGAGGACTTCTTCAAAAAGTCAAACACAGCATTCTAGAGTGAGCCTGCCTTAGCTGCTTCACCGCTCCTCCACAACGCAAAATGTGTATTTTTCTATAATAGCCCAGAAGGAACATTGGGTTTGTTTGCTTGTTTTCCCTTCAGAGATAAACAGTGTGCCTGGGACCTCAGGACATAAAGGTCAGGAAATGTGTAAAAAGTTCCTGGGGGGTGGTCCCTTGTGCTCTTTGGTCACGTGGTATTCTGATTTCCATTCATGAACAGTATTCCATACCCATGGGCAGAAGTAAATGCTTATTCGACATAACCAACCTGATTCCTTCTCTCTCCAGGTTTGTCTCTTTTGTCCTACACCTGCCAACGCTATCCTGGAACCCTACAGGTTCCATACTGTTTATGGCTTCTCTTTACCCATCCTTTCTCCCCTCTGCAGCAGCCCAGCAGCCACTCCAATTTAAGAAGCCCTAAATATTGCTGCCAGCGGTGACAGAAGAGCATCGAGACTGGTGGAGCTCAACTAATAAAAAGGCTTTCGCAGCGTTTCAGCCGTTGCTCATAAGTAAAGTTAGAATTTATGGCTTTTAAAATACTGGATCTAGAAGAGGTCAAGTTAAACGGCTGCTAGTAATAAAAAGAATCAATAGCCCCCACAGCATCTTGAAACAGCCAGCAAACTAAATAAACACTTCATCCAAATCCACTTGGCCCCAAATTAAAAGAACATAAAATACTGTATTTATCTGGTTAGTTTCACATCCATCAAGATCTTGCTTCTTTAGCTTAATGAATCCTACCTAAGACAAGTATGAAATGTTGGTTGGCCAAGTGGCACTTATAGGACATGCTAAGGCTCTGGGTAATTAGCAATGTGCTCGCTGTATCTGGGAGCCACTGGTAGATTGCTGCAATCACATGCAAAGCCAGTTCAGCTTGGCAGGGCCTACAGCAGGCTTGCTGAAACTTGCTATGAAACTAACACTGGGGTTTGCTATCCTCTGAGGACCATCGTCATGGGCTAGGAAAAAGAAAAGGAGAAAAATGTGTTTCAGTAATTCTTTTCTCAGGTGCTGAACTCTGAAACCTAATCTAGATTTTAGAATGAAAATTCAACCACTCGCAACACATGTTGAACACCAAGAGCCCGTGAATTGCCTTGAGAAGAGAAAAAAAAAATCACAGAAAATTGAAAACAGGATAAACCAAGTTTATCACTTTGATGTTCTTTTCCTTCACTTAAAATTATCTGAGACATTTTTTTTTCCTTGTGAAAAGTAGGCTGTTAATCTCTTGATGCTACGTTCCTGTTTCTAAGCCCATGCGTCAGGGGAAAAGGGGGTCATGATTGTACTTTGTGCTGAAGCCACCTTGGTTCCTGGCAGGTATTATACGAGAGCTGCTTATGTCCGAGAGAGGCCACTGCCATTCTCCCCTCAGAAGAAATCCTAACACAAAGGGACTCTTTGCCTCTCTCTAATAGCTTATGGCTCAGAAATTTAAATGCATTTGGCAGCTCATGCTTCAGTACAAAGTATGACTTTAGAATAAATATAAGTGATCAGAAATAAGAAGAGTGCGGGCAAAATGGAGATACGGTATTTTCTGTAGCTCTGAGCTCTGCTTTGGCTACCCACTGGAGACAAGCCTGCAGCTTGGAGACACAGGGTTGTGTCAAAAACACTGGAGAAGGGACTTCCCAGGGTGCACTGCTTTGGTTTGTTGCATTTGAAGATGAAGATGGCAAAGGTTCCTTAAGTCTAGGCTCTGGGTATTACAGTGGTGGCCTAGGCTGAATGTGACTGACCTCTCCTCAGAGTGTGTCCTGCCTGCCTTGAAGACACTCAGGGAGTTTTCCAGAGCCTTAGACTCCGAAATTGAGTGGAGATGATTCCAAGGCCCCAATGTCATATATAAACACAAGCAGGTGATTTTAAAAGAAATTCTACTCCAGCTGGAAAGTCATCATCTCACTCACCATTTGGGCACAATGACATTTTAATGGTGTCGTTGGGGGATTGTGGCAAATATACATACCCACAAGAGAATCAACTGAAACGTAGAATACAGTGAGAGAAGATGACGTCAGAATAGACACAAAACAACTAGTCCTGCAATGAGTCAGCTCCTATCCGCAGCAATGAACGGTAGAATGAGAGGTGGGTACCAGCCTATCAATTGCAGTTTACAGAGATTGTAGTCTCTGATGTCTGGGCCTGGAGAGGAAACATCTCAGCAAGTGACAAATTGCATATGTAGCCAGCTTTGGCAGGAGAGGGTGTGTGGCCACAGTGCCACTTACAGGGCAGTCTTTCTCTAACCCCATGTCAAATTTGAGGACTGAGTGATTTTTAATTAAGGACATTTGAGAACAAGCCCGTGTTTGATAAAGTTTGCTAGCTTCCCGAGGTTCTAGACTAGGATTAAGTGGGTGTTTTATGAGGACTGAGATGGGTTGGAATTTTCACTCTATTACAGGAGCGTTTTAGAAAAGGCAAATACTATCATTTGTTGTGCAAGAGGCAAAGCTCAGTCTTAAGGGGCATTCAGCGGTTGTGCTGTTCATGCCTTGTGCTTCAAAAGCCTGTCCCACAGCACCTAAATCACACCTTCCAAAACAGCAAGCCACCTATTTCTACACAGTTCCCCTCCTTCTTACACCCTGAACGCTTTTACCATCTTTCTCTCTTTTCAATGTGAAGATGGCTCCTGCCCCTGCATCATGTCCAAGGAACCCACATTGGCCTATCAGCCAATCAGATTTTCTCCATCCTCTGAGCCCAGAAGCTCCTTCTTCAGCCATCATCTTTGGCTCTCCCCTCTCAGCCCTCTAACTCTATCCTGTTCTGCTGTGCAGTTGAAGAAGCTGGCTGTGGTACTGCAAGGGTGTCCTTACTCCTTGGTGTCTGTGTTTTTTGCCATCTGGCTTCTAGCCCCAAGACTTCCCTAGTGCTCCAAGGTCACCACATGCCTCCTAATTGCCAGAACCAATAAACTTTTCCCCATTCTTATTTTGTTTGATCTCTGCACAGGGCTGGGGACCTCTGCTTCACCCCTCCTACTTGAAATCCTAGCCTCCCTTTGCAGCTGACTATGGTGCTACCTGGCTCTTCTCAAACTATGTCTGCTCCTTCCTGGTTTCTGCCCCCAGTGCTCTTTCTTGTCTCCCAAAATTAGCCTTCCCCGGGGTTTAGCCCTTGGTTCCCTACTGTCCTTAGTCACCTTCTTCTCCTGGCATCTGTTTCTAGGGTTGATAACCAGCTGATTAAGTTACCCCTCCAGAGCTCCTCTTCGGGACTTGATTTGGGGGAAACAGTGCAAACTCCTGAGGAGGGTTCACAAATCCCTGATGTGGCCATTTCTCCTGCATCTTTCATCTCTCCTCTCCCTAAGTTCTGTGGACTTATACTCTCCCTAGTATGTATTTTTTTTACACATAATTTCTCCAGGAACCCTTTCCTTACCACTTTTAGTCATTTAAAAAAAAAAAAAAAAAAAAAAAAAAAAAGAGGGGAAAAGATAGCCGGCTGATTGCTCAGTCCCATTATCATAACATAGGGATGGCTAGCATGTATTAGGTACCCAGCACCTCACGATAGTCATAGGTGTAGATCTTCTCCACAACTCTTGCTTACAAGTGCTACTACCACGGTCACCGTATGGAGGAAATGTGGGCACAGAACGCCTAAATGTCCAGCCAAGGCTACACAGCTCACAAGAAATTGAGCTAGAATTTGAGCCCAATTATGCCGCTTCCAGTTTTAGCACCTAAAAAACCACAAAATACAGCAGTTCTGAACATCCTTTCTATCCACTGATATAATGTGTATCTGCCTCCCTAGGTAAAACTTAAAGCTCTTTGGAGACAGGGATGCATCGTGGTCACTGTCATCTCAATGCCTGGCTGAATAGACAATCAGGAATTTGTCTTTGATTAATTAACTGAGCCTTCCTGACTGTAGGCTAGAGGATTCATCTTTCTTGATCCTTACTGATGGCACGGAGTCTTACAGATGTGCATCCCAGTTCTGAAAACACGCGGGTCACTCCAGGCTGACAGGGAACAGGGACAGAGGCTGACCTTAGTGTCAGAAGTTGTAGGTGTACCACATAAGTTGTCCCATGCTTTCACCTGTGAGTGCAATGGTATTCTCTGTGTTTTTAAGGCAAAGAAGCCGAGGCCTAGGATGAATAAAGGTCACACAAGGGCCAACTGTGGAGTCAGCACCCAAACTGGGTCTGTCTGACAGCAGCTTCATGCAGCTAGCCACTTACCTACATGTTCCTCCGTCAGGTCAGTGTGTTCTGTAATGGTCAGAGTCCCCTGGGCTTCTCATAGCGTTCCCGCACATAAGCTTCTGTGAGGGTATTGATGGCCCGGCCGCACGCCACACTGTGCATTTCCTCGGAACCTCTTGAACAGCCCCATAGGCCACTGGCATGCCGCCCCTTCCTCCCAACTGCCTTGCCCTTGCTGCCAGCTTCCTTCTCCCCTCAATCCCTGCACAGTTGTGCATGGCTGGGCTCTTTTGTCTTTTTAAGAGTCCTTTCAGGAAAGCCTTTTTCTTGTGGAAGCTTTTCATGGGTCTATTTTTCCTTCTTTCTACCCAGGATGAATAAGAGAAGAAAAAAATACCACAAATATAGCATAAATATCAAGGAATGGAGGTCTTTCAGAGTCACCTGCTTTTTCAGAGGGTACATTTTCTCCCTGGGTTGTTTGCCAAGGCAGTCCTAGCACACAACACCTGCTGGCTCTTCACAAAGGGAAGAAAGGCAGAGGAGGTTGCTGAATGCTCTCCCTCTCCATTTCTATTGCGTCAGATGCTTTCAACCATTACTTCCTGTATCAGCATATATATACATATACATATATACATACATAGATATGTACTATATGTACATACATTGTCTATACATATATAATGTAAGGTGTATTCCACTTTACACACTTTCAGGAAGAGAAAACCTTGACAAGGCAGCACCCATAGTTGCCTGGGCTGAAGCTCTTAGTAGGTTTCTCAGACTAAAGAATGAGGAGTCCATGAACATCCCCGAGATGTGCTCTCTATCACTGCCAAGAGCATGCCCGCAACCATTAGAGAGGCGTGAGGAGTGACTTCGCATCTCAACAGCTGCAACAATATGAAAAGATCCCTGCTAAACTCTCTCCTCTAACTCGGGTACCACACTGAAGTTTTGAATCAATAGCTATGTTCAATGGGCAGAATGCAGAACTCAGGGTTAAAAACAACAGATGTCCCAGATTTCTGGGATGCACTGAAGCCAGTCATGTTTGTAGCGAGAGCTAACAGAGCAGGCGGCCTTGACTTTCACTGCTCTTAAAATTTTCAAGTACTACTCATGACCTCATCCCTGTGTTCCTGTCATAGGCTGGTTTCCCTTTTCATTGCCTTCCTTCTCTCCATACAAACTGTTAATTTTGTTTTCAGACCATGCTAGATGAAAGAGTTGCTCTAATCTGTAAAATGCGAGGGATTTCCCCCCTTCTTTTCAACGGGGAAAAGAAAGAAGCCTCACAGTGGCCTGCGTTGACTTGTCACCTCTTCAGTCACTTTCTTCTCAGACCCTCTATAATCGCCCTGCACTCTGTAAATATCACTCACATTCCTTCTCTTATGCTTAAATATACAGGCAAAGGGTACAAAGGCAGCTGGGAACCTAGAAACAGAAGAAAACAAGGCTGAGAATTTTGAAGCCTCGTGGCACTTCGTAATAAAAGAGGATAAAAATTGAGAGTGATTACATGGGCACTGTCAGAAGAAAGAACATTTTGAGAAGCAACGATTCAGTGTTTTATCATACATTTTTGAGAACTTTAAAATGCAGAGGACATGATAGGATGCACCTGTCACAGACAGCTTGTTAAGGAGCCAGCGGGAGAAGGCGCTCTGTCCTCTGTGAACGTCGATGAGGCCTTAAAAGTCGCACGATGAGCTCCACATTCCTGGTGGACATCAGATACTATGTATAGCAACATGGATTTCAGAGTGATTTCAGATAGAAGTTAAGTAGAAGTGGGCTTTTAGAAAGTCGCCATCATGTAAATGAAAGAACACAGTGACACGAGCTGTACCTAAGAGCAAGCGTGAGATGCTGTACACTTGCTTTACAGTGGCTCAGGCTGCAAGCAAGACCATACACTTTCCCTTAGCAACATTAAAAATGGTTGCACCACATGTCCCTGAAAGTGCCTAAAGAATGTAGTGTTTCCTTTCATCCATCAAGAAGTGCAGTCAGGTGACCAGTTTCACCCACAAAATTCTCTGGTCTAGAGTATGAACTATATGCAAATGTCAATATGCTGTGGTGAAAAGATACATGCCTATCTTTCTCCCCAGCCTCCTGTCTCTTCTTATAGTATAAAGGAAATACTCCAGTTTCATAAGGTATTATAATCTCTGTGGAAACTAAAGGCACTGTTAACTTATCTAAAATCTAATTCACGTGGAAGGGAAAATTTGTTCATTAAATGGTATTTGTTCAAATATAGATGATCTGAGATAATGCACACCCAAGAGTTAATCCTCAGATGTTCAAAAGGAACCAAACACACACACACACACACACACACACACACACACACACACACACACACCCCACACCAGTGGCTGTGTAGTCATCAACCCTTAGGCACTGTGCATACAGTTTAGTCGGCTTGTTAGTGACACAAATTCAAAATCAGATCTCTCTCTCTCTCTCTCTCTCTCTCTCTCTCTCTCTCTCTCTCTCTCTCTCTCTCTCTCTCTCTCTGTGTGTGTGTGTGTGTGTGTGTGTGTGTGTGTGTGTGTGTGTGTGTGTGCATGGGTATGCCATGATGAGTATGAGGAGGTCTTACAGAGGTGGGTTTTCTCTTTCTCCCAGATGGGCCCTGGGGACTGAACTCTAGTCTTTAGGCTTGGCAGCAAGCACCTTTACCCTCTGAGCGGTCTCAGTGAACCCAGAGGTAACTTATGACAGTTTAACTCCTTTCTCGGTGTCTTGCAATTGTTAGTCAGTCTGGCTTTAGACTGTAGCATGGGCATATTGGCTGTGAATTGAGTGCTACATGAAGCACACAGTAGGACTTTAACAGGCATGTGATTAATGAATACACGACCAAGTGGTAAGGTAAAGAAATGGAGAGTGCTTAGGTGTTAGGTCACCACACTTAAACAAGACATTAAGACTTGATTTAGGAGGAGTTGGCAAACTCCTGGACAAGTCCACTTTATATTTTACTCAACAGCTCTCCTTTTGAGTCATTCCAAATTGAGAGCATCAGCTTCATGGCAGATGCTCCCTTATCTAATGACCCACATGTTTTGTATCCCTGTGGAGGGAATCTGGTCAACACAATGAAAGGCCATCCATGGAAGGTGGCATGACTGGACATAGGGCATAGAGATTTGGTCCTCTCTGGCACTACATAGCCAGAGGACGATCACCTTACATTAACAAACAATGAACGGTGTCCTGTGGACGACAGTGCAGGCGAGAAGTCCCAGCCACATTCCGCAACGGTAAAGGATCAGAATGCCCACCCTTTAGTAATCGAAAGTAGCTTATGTGTATGACTAGTTAGCTGAAACTGTTAAAGTGAAAATTTAGGTTAAGGGAAAACATTGAAGCAATCAACACAATTTAATTTAATATTCATTAAGTTCCTGCAATGTATGTGTTAGTTGCTGTTCAGAGAACACTGAACTGGTTTACAGCTAATTTTCAGTATCTACATTGCAAAACTATGTGATTTCCAATTACTTCAGGCATTTTAAGTTAAATTCAGGGGGAGGAGCCAAGAAAAAAAAAGGGGGGGGGGCAAGGAAGAGAATGCACAGCAGCTCACACATCTGTCGTGGCCAACTCAGCTATCTTTCCATTTTATTTTCCTAATAGGAAACCTGCTTTTGTTTGGTGAAGCAGTGTGATTAATATAAACTCTTTATCTTCTTACATATCCATGTTGGGTCTGGATAACCCAACATGTTATGGATAACCTATACCATGTCACAGGTTTAGATAATTGAATGTGAAAGCCATTTCTGAGATTGAGGTTCTGGAAAGTTCTTGTTTCGCAGAGACAAGGGTAGAACACCTGGAGTGTTTTACATTCTTTGCCCTCTCTCTAGTCTCTACTTTCCTTGCTGACTTAGGGAGAGGAAACTGTCATTTTAGAAACATAAAATTTGGAACTACATGCTCTGGGTGGAGGAACTGGAAGCCAAGGGACACCATTGTGCCTTCATGGCATGATTACATGGCAATACGAATGCAGGCGTGTTGGCTTCATTCCTTGTGACATCCGAGGAAACAATCCTCTTTAGCAAAACAACTGTCACCTATTATCTGTAACTCATAGCCAAATGCTTTCTAACTACTAAAGGTTGAATAGTACATTTTATGGTCCTTGGGTAAATATATTAAGCACCATACATTTTGGCAACTGTTATTGTTGTTACTTATTTAATACATCTGATTGTGACTATGGGGGTGATGGGGATTTTATCTGGCATAGGACTAAGAAAATGTTTGACAAGGTGGTAAATATAGCTACTGTATTGAATTCTGAGAGATCAGGCCAGTTATACTGGACTTAAACTTTACCTTTTATTTATCAAACGCAGTGACAACAAAAACCCAATTTACCATGGAACCTAATTATGGTATTGAAATGTAGGGAAATTAAGGTAATGTAATCTGACATTGTCTTTTAAAAATAATATGATAGCATCAGTAGATGCTGACACTAGGAGTTTCCAATCTGTATGCCCTGGGCTGAATCTGGGACTGTGAAGTGGGTAACAGGCAGTGCATTGGGAATCTATGTCATTTACAACCATGAAAACGATATTAGCAACTGTGGTTGCCATGCTCTAACAGTGAACATTTCTACCTTTTTAATTGAAATTATGCTTATGTGGATTACATAGGCTATGTTGCACATAGATCAGAAATGTATGCATCCTTATACACATGGTATATTTGCACATATAGGAATGACTAACAATCAAATGGACAGTCAATGACTTTTCTTAGTGAGTGAATTCCTCCAAACAAGGGCTTAAAGAATATTTTGTATTCAACTATAGCAGCAAATGCCAGACAGCAGGCTCTCATTCATTCTCAGCTGACTGAAGGGCCTGCAGCAATCTCTCATCTTGCTAAGGCATGATTTTGAATTATTTTTGCAGGAAGTATGCCCTGGACAAAATTCACCTTTTGAAATCCTTGGGAATATGCATCTTTGCTTGTTGTGGATGTATAGAAACTCATAAGTAACTACTTCCGGCTGTAGATATGCCTGTGGTGAGTACTGCAGCAGTAACAGGTAAATATAATGCAGGATAAACTTTATACCAGTGATAAAATTTACTTATTTATATTTGTGTGTCATGGAAGTCACTATTATTTGGTTAACCCACCGCCAATCCCAGGATCCTCCCTCTCCCCCTTCCCTTTCTTTCTTCTGCTGGAAGAGAAGCAAGAAAACAAATAGAGTCAGCCTTTGCTGCTAGGATTGACAATTCTCAGGACATGAATCTGGAGAGTCTCTTACAAACCCATGTTTTGAGAGCTTGGTCCCAACTTGTGGAGTTATTTTGAAGGCAGTGGAGCCATCATGATATAAGTCCTGGTTAGCAGGAAATAGCTCATGGGGTGGGACTTCGCAGGTCATATTTGTGCCTGTTTCTATTTAATCCTCTTTGCTTCCTGTGCCACATGGTGTGAGGGTGGACAATCTACTGCACCCTCAACTGCCACAGAGCTTCTTTTCCATTCCCTCGACTCCATGATTGGCTGAGATCCCTCTGAAGCCATTAGTTCTAAGAAAGCTTTCCTCTTTTACGTTGCTTCTATTGGGTATTTTGTCTTGGCAATAAGACAAACCTAAAACAATGAACCAGTTGTGGACAATGAGTGGATCCTTTTGTGGGAAGGTCCTATCTTGTAGCTGGTCTTAGCCCAGGTATTCCCTGGGTATCATATGATAAACAAAAGGGATAAGCTAAGAGGAAAGAAAATCCACTGCCCAGGAGTCTCCTCTTCTTCCTCTCAGATAGCTGGTGACTCTAGATAACTTATTGTCACAGTTATTTTTATAAAACTGTTTGTTCTTCTTAGTTTCTCTCTTAGCCCAGCTATTACACAAATAAGCGAGACTTTTATATTTGTTTAATAATAGGCCTCACAGCACAATAGCTGAGCAGTTATTACTGTATTTTTAACCCTCTAAGCTAATTTGGCTTCCTCACAGCATACATCCCAGAGATACTTGCACTTTGTAGCTCCTTCCGATGTTTCTTGGACCTCTCCTATAGCTGCATCCCCTGCCTGAATTCCCTACTTCCTCCTCTAACTCCTCCTCCCTTGGCTGATAGGGAGTCCAGCCCTATTCTCTCCACAGCTCAGTGATTGGCTATAAGGTGCTTTATTGACATGCCAGGAGAGAACTGGGGAGCATAGAATATACAACACTGAGACAGGAGATTCTCAGAACAAGACTTGTAACCAGGTTTGGCGGGTGCATAAATCAGCATTTGAATTACCCAAAAGCCTTATGCCTATACTTATTATGGAAGAAACATGTGCTCTAATCTCCTCCTTATGGTACCAATAGTAGGGCTTTCCATTACTTATAACCTATATATACTCAACTGACTCAAATGGCACAAAGTAATTCACTGATCTATTCAGACTATTACTGTTTTCAGATTCAGAAGATGCCCATTAAGACCACAGTAACTATTTATTCTCCTTGAAGGGGGGGAATGTACCCTTTGTTCTGATACTGGTGAACAGGACATTTGTTAACAGGTCACTGGTAAACATATGAAGAGAAATTCTTAGAAAACAATCAGTCTATGGCACCTCCCCATAGTGGAGAAGTATGCAGGAGCCTCTTAGATTGTTCACATCTTTATGCTTGCTCAAGTTGGTAAGTGCCATTCAGGTCTCAATTTGTTCTTAAAAGTGAGGCGGATTGCTGTGAGTTCGAGGCCAGCCTGGTCTACAAAGCGAGTCCAGGACAGCTAAGGCTACATAGAGAAACCCTGTCTTGAAAAACAAAACAAAACAAAGTAAGTTTTCTTACTAGGCAACAAATATTTATGGTGGCTAAAGTGACTAGTCTAGTTTGGTGGGAAATCATTAATTATATTTTGTCACCAGTGGTGCATTTTTGTTTGGTAGGTGTGAGTGTGTGGCTGCTGAGACTCAGGGGTTCATATGTCCTGGGAGTTCTTGAAAAACAGTCAATGACATTTCTGAATATAAATTCTTGGGCATAAATGTTCTTGCAAATATTAACAAGGTACCCATATTACCTTCTTTCTCACTCTGTTTTTTTTATTATCCATGGACTCCAGAAATAATACAAATCTAAGTTGAAATTGGGAGATAATTTTAAAGTATTATGTTTAATTATGAGTATGTCACTGCTATCAACTACCAAAATGTTTTAAGATGCCCAAGAAACTTTTTACTATTGAGAACTTGACCAAAAATTTATGGTAAAATTAAGTTTCTATTTAGGTAGAAACTTACTCTATCTGAAGCCAGATGTACAAATCTAAGAGTTTTTGAATAACATGTGCATTTGTGAGCTTAAAGTGACATAATTTCAAGTCTAGAATGTTCTTTACTGTAAGCTTCAGATCCCAATTCCCTCATTTTCAGAGTGAACACTAAGTGTTCTGGCCTCACAAGGCTTGGTTTTGGAAAATAGGTGAGTTATACTTCTCTTATTAACACTTGGTTGATATTTTGTACTTGAGCATATCTTTTATTCAAAATCAGAATCTTCTCTTCCTTTTTAGGAATTCCAGCCTAGTAAAAAGCTATTTCTAAGGCATGTTCATATCACCTCATTAGAGAACTTGTTCAAATGAGGCAATTGCTTCTTGTCATTTCTACTCCAGTCGCTAGTGCATAACCCTTCACTCACTTTGACAGGGTTTTTGGCTTTAAATGTCCATTGTTGTCTTTAGAGGAACATTTTGTTTCATTTTTCCACTTACATTGGCCTGGCAAAAAAGTCCTAGAAGTAAAAGATTTTAAATGTTTCTTAAGAATCTTGTTTTTGTTTTGCTTTGTTTTTTTTTTACTGTCTGTCTACAGATTTCAACCTCCTTGGAGCATCTTCTTCAGCCATCTGGCCCAATATATCTGACAGACATATTTGTGAGGCAGGAACTATTGAGCACTTGCTTACCCTGTCTTGGCAGAGTTTGTTCGACTCTGCCTACATCCACGCTTGCCTTTTTTTAGGTAGAATTCTGTCTGTGGTAGAAATGAGGACATTTTGCCCAGTGGCTTGTTTGCCACATTTGAAGCCATCTCCACAAGGAGGTTCTTTGATGCTCATCATCCTCTTTGAGGTAGGCTGGGTGTTGCCAGGAATTAACCTGTCTCATTGTCAGTGAATCTTTAAAATAATAAAAATGTTTTTAAACACAATGGTATAGAGAGTTTTGGGTGACTATTAAGGTAGCAAAGTGTCTCTGTCATTTTCTCATTTGGAAAGCTACTAACCTGCACTCCCAACATACTCAGGTAATAAAGTTTATTCCTTCTCAAGCCTCTGATGGGATTGAAGACCAGAAAGCTTAGTTTTACAATGAAGCTTAGTTGTTTAGGGGTTAAGATGTTTTTAGGTCTAGATAGATATTTTAAATTGATAATGGCAAGATGCGATGGAGAATGAGTTATACTCAGAACTTTAGACGCACCAAGATAGGAAAGATGTTTTCTTCAAGGCTGTCAAATACAAATAGCCAAAACACTAAGAATGTAACATTTATATAATTCCTGATTGTGTCATGGTTCTTCTTGCTATAGGTAGTTTATTGTATATACGTGTCATAATTTCCAAGTTGATACTCACTTTTCTACTAATACATCTAGAAAAAGTATCTTTAGGACCTAGTCAGAGGAGTAGGGCTTACCTGGTCTGTCCCATGTTTACACCCTTTTACTAATGCATGTTTGTCATGGAACGCTGTGACACACAGGTCCTAGTTTACTTTGTGATCAAATCCCTGATCATCAGCAGTTCCCACTTTGGCACAATATTAATGAGTTCTTGCAGCCCGCTCTGAAACACTGTGGTGTCAGCATTCTTTCTTACTGGACAAGGCATGCGAGTGAATGATAGTTGTGTTCACAGGGGCTCACTCACTAAGGGCCTTGGGATGAGAGCCGGACGGCAGTCTAGCCTTAGAAAAGTTTGATTAATAACCAACAGAGTTGGTGCCATATAAAATATGACAGTAGCCTTTTTTTTTCATTACAGTATTAAGAAAAACATCCTTCCTCTGGTTTAGAGATTAGATTACTTATCTTGGATGTCTGAGGTTCTTTATGATGCCCTAAGAATTCTATCTTCTTAAAGCCAAGGCCTAGATAGAAGAATATGTTTACAATAGCTAGACACTAAAATTTTATATATTTTTATTTAGTATTATCAGTTGTCTGATGTATTTATTTAACATTTAGCCTTCTATCTTTCTTCTCCCTACAGGAAGCCAGCTACTAAACTGGAATCTAGTGCTGCTGATGAAAATTAGAGTGAGGTCAAAGTCACCTCATAGGATGGCGGAATCATTAAAATTAGGGCATAGTATGACATTTGCATGACATTTCTGCATCTGAGCTTGCTTTGCTGTCCTTGCTGCCTAGAATCCTCCCTCTCTTTTCTGTAGTGACCGAAATCCATCCAGTCTGCCCAAGCTCAAGCCAAATCCCTCCTTGATGAATGTAGGTCCTGCTGACCGGGCCTGTCTCTAAGCCCTCTTCTTGCCTTCTCTATCACACGATCTGTCCCTGTCTGTGTTAGAGTTTACATTTATAAATGACTTGTCCTAACTGTTGCATGAATATAACCTTTGCCCTTTCTAAAAACAAGTACCGCCTGTGTTAACATTATTTTCCTATCCCCATGCTATCTCATATAAGCATCAGAAGTCACTCTTTCGTGGCTCAGATTGGGAGAATATATAAATGTAAAAGCAGTGTTGATATCAATGTTGGTGGATGTGGATACACTGTATGGAGACTATGAAAGGAAACCATGAGAAACAGGGATTCAAAGCAATTTCTGCCAAATATAGCAAGAAGAGGAAGTTTATAAACCCAACATGTATACATCTGTAAAATTTCAAAATAAGACTAGATGAGGCAGAGGTTTAGTTCAAAAACAGAAATTAACAGAAACAAAACAAAACAAAAAAGATATCTGGAAACATAGCCGTAGGGGCCCTAAGTTAGTGGGAGGAATACTTTTGCCTTTGTTAATGCCATTAAGATTGACAATAAGATTCTTGTTGAAATGGTGTTAATAGCTCTGCCTCTAAAGGCAGTTAAAAACAAGCCTGAAAAATGGCATGCCTCTCAAACAAAACAAAACAAAACAAAACAAAAAACCAACCAACCAAACAAACAAAAAAACCCAAAAGACAAAACAAAACAACAAAACAAAAAAATAAAGAACAGAACACATATACCCTTTAACTTGACTCAGAAAACCATGTCTAAGATATATGCACTGACAAAAAGTATACATCCATTTTCCATCACTTCTTTTTTCCCTTGATGATAATGGCTGAGACAAGACCAAGCGCTGAAAAGACTTGATTTTGACGTATGAAGAGAAAAAGTAGCTTCGATTTCGCTCGAGCCAAAATCATGCTCCTTGACATAGTCACAGTGAAGAAAAGTAGCACTGTGAAGAGGGACATGGGATGCGACAGAACACAACAGGAGAACCAGAGTGACTGCCACCATCAGGAGCTGACTGTAGTTGAGGCATCAGAAACTCCTCCCTCAAGTGCCCTCTCCGTGCTGTGTACTAGCTCATGTGCTCACAGGGCAAGTGAGTATCCATCTTCTGCAACTCCAAATTAGACCCCTGTAGTTACACTTTTGGCATACAATGTTTATGTAGGATCAGGGGCTAAAAACCCAGATTCACACTTTTATATATATTATAGTGTTGACATCTCAGATTATGTCCTAAAACGCCATTGCATTTTTAACTGAGGTAAAAATGATTTTTACTTTACTTTTTGTTCTGGATTCCATGAAATTTCAATGTCGAGTTAAAAGTTGCTAAATTCTATTTCAGCTGCCAGCACTTGTGTAGAGGCTTTACTTCTAGAAAACCCTATTCAGTGTGTCTTGGAGACAAGAAATCAATAGCCAATCAAATTATTTTTTATTTCTTGAAGTGGTAGTGTCAAAGGCAAAGTATATTTGGATAAGAAGCTGTGTATTTTCAAAGATCTAGTAGTGCAATCGTATAATAAAGAAATATATAAAAATTCTACCTTGATGTTCCTGGCGAATCTTTGAAAGGTATAAGCTACTTGGAATAAAACCTTAAAAGCCTCGTCTCAAGATGTATGTTTTCTATCAGAGGGAAGACCATGATAATAAAATTCTATGTGAACAGGGACTTGAAAGCTTTAGTTGATAGCCCTCTTAATTTTAAAATAATGTGCATCTAATAAAATTGAATTTTAGAAAATCAAAGATTTGAATAATCTTTAACTTTGTTAGACTAGCATGTGATTTGTACTTATCGGACTTAATAAATATCTAATGTTGAAAAGATTGGAATATTCATTTTTGAAAAAAAAAACAAAACAGCCTCCTTTGTCACTATTTTCCTAATATTGATTGTTTCCCCTTAAAACAAAATCATATCAGAATGACTCATTACATTGAACATTTCTTCAGTGAAGCCTCAATGTACTGGTAGCAATATTGAAAGAGGGAAAATCAAGAGTACCTGTGGCTGGAGAGTCTAGCTCAGTGGTTAAGAGAACTGGCTGTTCTTCCAGGGGGTCCCAGGTTCAACTCCTAGCAATGACATGTTAGCTCACAACCATCTATAAGTCCAGTTCCAGGGCATCTTACAGCCTCTTTTGACTTCTGAAGGCAACACACACACACACACACACACACACACACACACACACACACACACACACATACACACACACGATTTCAGGAAAACTACTTACATTCAGGCAAGTACTCATACACATAAAGTAAAATAAATAAATCTAAAAAAAAAAAAAAAAAAAAAAAAAAAAAAAAAAAAAAAAAAAACCAGCACCTGGAATTTCACCCTGAACCATTACAGAAGCTCTCTCCTTTGTAGGTAGAATCCAATGTAAAAATGACATCAGTTCATTGAAACTCAGA
Organism: Acomys russatus; assembly: GCF_903995435.1. Taxonomy (NCBI): domain Eukaryota; kingdom Metazoa; phylum Chordata; class Mammalia; order Rodentia; family Muridae; genus Acomys; species Acomys russatus. The sequence goes on along the minus strand of NC_067148.1, from coordinate 16,267,340 downwards.
AGAATGTCAGGTTGACATCCAACACGGTTACTAGCGGTTATGTATTAATGATCAGATCTGTAGTCTTGAAAGTGCATTTCTTCTGTGTCCCATCTCATCCTTCTTCAGTGTCAGAGAGTGAACTGACAACTTAGGTATGTTCATAGACGTCTTCGTGCATCTAAACTTCCTGTAAATCCATCTTACACACAATAATGTAATGAACTTTGCACCTACAGTGCTGAGACTAATACCACAGCTGCTAATGGCTAAATCACAGAGTGTTCTTTTATCATCAAGTAACCTTTGGTACTCCAACCCATCTCTCTGTTTGTACTAGTTTCTTGATGGTTGACAAGAACTGAGATTAACATATTTATAATGAAAATTTCAGTTTACTATTATGAGACATAGTAATATGCAACCCTAAATTTATGGTTTTATATATATATATATATATATATTGTGTATTACTAGTTTACAACAGATAAAATGAAGTGATTTCTTACAAAGCTATATAACCTGTGTGTTTGAATGTATAGACATATTTCCAAGTAATAAGAAAACGTATCTACTAATTTATGAAGATAAAATACTTGAAAAGGAAGCTGAGTTGTCAATGCATCATAGTAGATAGTGAACAAGATTATACTGAAGCCAAGAGTAGTGGTGCATATCTAGGATTTCATCACTCTGGAGGCAGATGCAGGAAGACTAGCACCGCTGTTGTTCATATAGAAATTTTAAGGCCACTCTGGGAAACACAGGGAGACTTTTTCTTGAAACACAACCCAAAACAAAAGAAAATTATAGCAAAAAGAAAGCAGCACAAACTTTGATGAATAATGACATCTATGTACTTTCATTTCCCAAATATTTACAAAGTGAACAAATGTCTCATTTGTGAGTTTAAGATCTCCTATAAATACATGAGTTGATTAAACTTGCTACCAATTTTATATCTGCTAGGGCCTCTTCTTCCACACAGCTGCTAATTTTCAGAGAAAATAACTCCAGTTGTTTCAAACCACTGAACACGATAATAGCAAAAATGAGACTGGTCATTAACTCTAGTAACTGCCTTCGCCTTCATCTCAGGCCTTTAGTTAACCAAATGAATTAATGACTGCTAGCTCCCTCAAAGAGTTATTACTTAATTTAATCTGTGCGATCTTGTGGACAAATCCAAGCTTCAAGTAGCACCTCTGTGCAGATAGCTTTTCAGTCTATGTCATCAGCCTTGACTTGTCTCTGGGAGCTCATGTTTTCAAAGGCCTCTTCTTCCCGGTCGGACTTTCCTGTGGGTTTTAATTTTTCTCTGAAAGTGCTGCCTAGCCTTTGAGCTTTCATCTAAATGCCAGCAATTGTCTTCAAATGTAATGCTTCATGGGGCTGGAGAGATGGGTCAGCCTCACTGCAGAGGATCTTGCAGAGGATCAGAGCTCAGCTCCTCCCACTCCTACCTGCAAAGGGAGCCACAACTCCCTGAAACTCCAGATCCAGGTGATCTGACACCCTTGTAAGGCTTCTGTGCGTACCCACACGTAGTTGTGAACACACAGTCAAAAAAAAAGTGGTTTAGATAATGCCTTATCTCACCCTATGCTTTGGTATCCAACATTTTCAACAATATTTTCCTTGTTTCTATCTTATTCAACCTCTAACTATGCTTGTTTGGAAATGACTCAGCTATACATGGTGGTATGCACTTGGAATCCCAGCAGTTTGGATGTTGAGACAGGGACATTGCTGCAAGTCCAAGAGTAGCCTGGGCTACACAGTGATTGCTAGATCTGTAAGGGATACATGGCAAAACCCTGTCTCAAAAGAAACAAATGAGTGAGTCAGCTAATTGAAAAATAGAACAACTGAATATTTTATGTTGTACTTTGCTTGTGTTTACAAAATTAGCAGCATCTTTGACTAATTGAGTATTCTGTATACAGATCCTTTGCTGAATATAAAATTTTCAAATATTTTCAGTGTGGTTTTCCTTTCCGTTTCTCAGAAGTGTTGTTTAAAGAATAAGCACTCCCCCCACTACTCCATTCTAACAGAGGTTCAAGCATCCTCCCTTGGGCCCTCCTTGTTACTTAGTTTCTTTGGGTCTGTGGGTTGTAGAATGGTTATCAAAGGGGAAATAAAATAGGCATTAGAAGTTGATGAAGAGAGAGAACCAGGCAGGAAGGGGGAGAGGGGAATGAGGGTGGGGATCAGGTGGAGGGAGAGCAGGGGTGAAGGTGAGAGGTCTAGGAGAGAGAAGGAAAACTGATGGGGGGATCTCTGGGACAACCTGGAGACCCATGATGGGGCAGACTTCTGGGGGGATATGAGGGTGACCATAGCTGAGATTCCTAGTACAGGGGATACATGGCCATCTCCTGTAGCCAGGCAGGACTTTCAGTGGAAGAAGGGGCACACCAACATACCCATGAAATCTTTGACTCAAAATTTGTCCTATCTACAAGAGGTATGCAGGGATAAAGATGGAACAGAGATTGAGGGAAAGGCCAAGCAATGACTGCCCCAACTTGAGACCCACACCATGGGAGTGAGCCAACCCTTGATACTATTAATAATACTCCATTGTGCTTCCATACAGGAACCTAGCATAGCTGTCTTCTGAGAGGCTTCTCCCAGCAGCAGATTGAGACAGATGCTAAGACCCATGGCCAAATATTAGGCAGGGCTAGGCGAGTCTTTTGGAAGAGTTGACAGAAGAGGGATCTGGAGAGTTCTGGACAAGACCTCTACAAGAAGACTCCAAAAGAGTCAACTAACTGAGGATCATGGTGACTGACAGAGACTAAACCACAAACCAAAATGAATGCACGGACTGGACCTAGGTCTCCTACATATATGTAGCTGATAGGCAGGTTGGTCTTCATGTGGGTCCCCTGGCAAGTAGAGCAGGGGCTGTCTCTGACATGGATTCTGTTGTCTGCTTTTGGTCACTTTCCCATAGCTGGGCTATCTTGTCAGACCTCATTGGAAAAGGTACTTAGTCTTTATGTGAATTGATGTTCTAGGGACTAGGTGGTGGTAGTGGGGCTCCCCTTTTCTGAGAAGAGGGGGAGGGGGAAAAGGAGGGAAAAGGAAGGAGGTTGGGAGTGGGAGGAGAGAGGGGAGGAGGCTGCAATGGGGATGTAAAGTGAAAACAAACAAACAAACAGAAGAAGAAACACAGGGCCATAGAAATGCTTGAGTTCAATTACAGGGCACACACACACACACACACACACACACACACACACACACACACACACTAATAAATGAAATAAACAAAAGGCATTTAAACTTTGCAAGTTCTATACTTTTTCTTTTATATTTTTGTCTTCTATTTTGCTTAACCCAATGACAGTAAGTTTTGTTCTTTGTTTCCTACAAGCTTTATGATTTTAACTGAATTGTTTGGATCTGTGAAGCATTTTATGTCTCTAACTGGCACGAAGTGTAATAGAATGCTTCTACTCTCTTTCTTCCTCTTTAATGTGGTTATCTGCTTGCTCCACAATGAAGACCTGTAAGTGAGGGAAACAATGGAATCTGACTTACATTTATGCTGGTCATTCTGTCTGCTATTGAAATGGCCAAGTGAAAGTCTTCAGCAAGGAACACAAAATGGCAGGACATAATTCCTGTCAGCAAATACTAGGATACACAGCCTGGGATTTCACTATGCTTACATAGACTTCATCAGTTTTAAAATCTCTTGGGTTAAAAAAAATGAGTCAATGAAATCAAAGAGTATAAAGATTGAATATAAATGTTTGAATGAGGTAATAAAAAAAGTTGTTGATTGGCTCCAAATATGACATATTAGTTTTAAAAAAGGAAATGGGGACCTAGGCCCCCCTACTCATATGTAGCCCTACTCGTAGGCAGCTTCATCTCCATATGGGTCCCCTATGAAGGGGAGCAAAGACTGTCCCTGCCATGGACTCTGTTGCCTGCACTTTTACACCTCCCTCTGGTGGGGTACCTTACCAAGCCACAGAGGAGAAGGATGTAGGCAGTCCTGATAAGACTTGATAGGCTGGGGTCAGTTGGTAGGGGAGAAAGTCTCCCCTGATGACTAGGTGAGGGGAATAGAAGAGAGGAGGGAGGGAGTGTAAGGAAGGTGGAGGGACGGAGAGGGAGGGAAGGAGAGTTGGGCTGGGAGGAAATGAGGGAGGAGACTATGATTGGGATGTAAAGTGAATACATTTTAAAAAATAAACTTAAATTAAAACAAACAAACAAACCAATAAACAAAGGAAATGGCAGTCATCTCTAATGGTCACCTTGCCTTCATCTCTTTTCATCTTTTACAGTTCTGCAGATTCAGAAAGAATAGCTCTCACAACAGTACCTTGGACCTCAAGTTCACTCCATGTTAACTTTGGGTTATACTCCAAATTCTGAATTTTGAATACATGCAGTTTCACAAAAAAAAAAAAAAAAAAAAAAAACAAAAAAAACAAAAAAAACCAAACAAACAAACAAACAAAACTAATGGATGACATTTTCTGAAATAAATTGAATGTCCCAAGAAATATTTGCATATAAAAGTATTATTTATAAGGAAAAACATGTCACCAGTTGACAATGAATATGTTCTAAAGCAATAAATGGATCCCATTGAATTGTCCCTCCTTATAGTAGACATTGCTAAACATTTTAAATGAGTTCCTTAAGAGCAGACATCAGGGTTATTTGTTTGTTTGTCTGTCTGTTTGGTTTGCACTGTGCAGTCCATTTGCATAGGAAGAATGGTATGACTCCATAGTTGCAGCATGTTGTGCACATCTTAACTGACAGAGGACAATTCAAAAACAGAAACCATGCCCTATAAACACAAGTGCCAACCTCATGGTCATATGAATAGTGTCCCCTCGTTATTACACTTTGGAAGCAGCACAGAGATGGTTTCTAATCTGCCCCCTCTGTCACAGCCATATGCTCTGAAATTTAGGCTAGAGGGGCAGATGTGTAATCTGGGAAAAAATCCAAAATCAAGACCTCCTTGGAGCCGACAGTATTGTGTCTGCAATGCCAGCTCTCGATAGTATGCCCAGAAATTCTAATTCATGGAAACAAAGCATAGAGAATGGCGAAAAACAAAAGCCTACTGACTCCTTCAGCCACACCAGGCAATTATCACATCATCTATTCAACTATAGCTGACTGGAGTCATATTTCCAGAGGTCTAGTATGGCTGGTCCCTCAACCTCCTGGACTCAAGGTACAAAGACAGCTCTTCAGCTGTGTGATATGAACAGTCTTTGTCCGAGTTCCCAAGTCAGTCTTCGGGTTCACCACTCATGTGTGGCAACATAAGTCACAAGTGACCACCAACTTTTAGGAAAAAAATGCAAGAACATCAGGATTTCTGTACTTTGGAAAGATTAAAGGCCAGGGCTGGGGAGTAATGTGGTCAAGAATGCTAGGAATTCCCATGCTGGGCCAGGAGGAGGGGCAGGGACAAACTGGTCCTAGGGGCTGGTGGATCAGCTATCCTAGCCTACTTGTCCTATCCCTGGCTACTCCCTAACCCTCAAAGTATCTGAGGAAAGACAATCATCGTGTTATTATTCCTCTGGTATTAACTGAATGCACACACACACACACACACACACACACGCACACACACACGACATACACGAACATCTAAAGACCATTTGTCACAAAGACAAGAAAAACTATGAGGGTGGCTTCTGTAAAACTGAACAGGGCCAGTTTAGATGCAGTTCAGTTCTTAAAGGACTAATCAAACAGCTCTCCCACCCACCAGTCTTTGAATGTGGTCACAAGAACTCACTCTGGAGAACACTCCAGAGGTTCAAAAGGAATCCTGATTAATATCTGATCCATGGGCCACATAAGCAGTGACAACAAATAGCCAGATAAGCTTTACCTCCCCCCCCCCACTTTATGACAGGGCACCTTATAATCCGATAAATGCTCCTCTGTGAACCCTATTTTATTTCTTCCTATAACAATGAATCACTATGAGTATCTCTAGACAGAGCAATAAACCATTATTTGTAACTACAAATATAACTACAAGTTTTTATTGTGTAGTTTCTTATTAAACAGAATTTTCCATTTCTAACTTGCTCAGAGTCTTATGAACATCATTCCCCACTTTGTTCTCATGTCCTATGGATTTCTATAATTTTTCAAAGAGTATCTTAAGATGGATTTTCATGCCAAATGTGAGTTGGAGTCACTGAAATAGCCATGGCTTGTCCCCTCCTCCCCAAGGTATGTTCTTATCTGCATCAAGCCCAGTATCTTATTTGAATCCAGGCCTTTGTAAAAGAAAATCATGGATTCATTCACTCAACAAACAACGGATCCATACTTTTGCTTCCAATAGTAAATCAAGTCTCAAGATCTGACGATAAAATACAAATAGATTCTGGTTAAATAAAAACAAATGATCATTAAAACGTATTGTTCTGCTCATAGAAAATTAAAGGAAAGCTTTAAGCTGGGCCTTTTGACAAACAAAATCAAACAAGTGAAAAACAAAACCCGGGTGAATGGTGGAAAGCATCTATACTAAGGGTTTATGATTGCCTTTCTGGTGAGTGCTGGGACTAAGGGATGAATCTGGGAAAGATGGTGGAATCCTAGAGGATCTGGCAATCAGGGCTAAAGTAGGAGAATCAAAGCAGTGACTCCTCAAAGGCCTACAGCCTTAGTAGAAGGGTGGATGGAAAACCCCACTAATGCCCTGAGCATGATTCTCCCAGCAAAGGAGTCTGGCTCTTGAGAAGGAAAACAACTAAATAATGATAATCACCCCACCATGCTTCTTTGAGAATTTCCAGCCATTTAATTGACCCAGTAAAGCAGTCAGTTAAGTTTATTTTATTTCAAACAATTAGAAAATGACATGGAAATTATCCCAAGTTAATGACATCTTACAGTTTCCCCCAAAATAAGGAAGTCTAAATATTCTGTGGGGAAAAACAAAGGCAAATGCAAGTTAGTTCCTTCATTCTTCTCACACACAAGAGACAACCCAAAGATGTCTATCCATGCTTCTTGCACGAGAGCCAACCAAGGATGCCTATCCATGCTTCTTGCATGAGAGCCAACCAAGGATGCCTATCCATGCTTCTTGCACAAGAGTCAACCAAGGATGCCTATCCATGCTTCTTGTACAAGAGTCAACCATGGATGCCTATCCATGCTTCTTGAATGAGAGCCAATCAAGGATGCCTATCCATGCTTCTTTCATGAGAGCCAACCAAGGATGCCTATCCATGCTTCTTGCACGAGAGTCAACCAAGGATGTACTCTATGGGTTTTCCACATAGAAACAACCATACTTATAAGCAAAGTCAGTATGCGGGAGGGTCATTCTTGTACTTGGGAAGCAAGACAAGAGCATCAGAAAGAAACTTAGACTCTAAAAGGAACCTAGAAAATAAGTTTGGAGGAGCTACTCAGAATGGAGTACAGAGTCAAAGAATTAGAGAAAATATGAACAAGGACTCAATGGACATTGTTTACTGTGGTCTCAGACATATGTGCTAAATACTGTCTTGACTACAATAGAAATCCCACAAGAAAAAGAAAGGGCGTGAGAAATATTAGAAGACAAAAGTTACTCCAAATGATGAAACATAAATATATGTCATTGGATCTTTACTATTAACCTTGGTATACAACCAAGAAGGCTAACATGAAAAAGTCTACATCAAGTTTTGGAGAGTAGTAAAAGTGAATGGCAGCAACAAAGCAGAATTTAAAGATAGGAAGGGAGAAAAGACTGATCACGGTTAGTGACAGCACTAAGACCGTGGGCTGTATTTTCTTAGTAGAAACCAGAAGCTAGGTTTTAAGAAAATAAAAAACAGAAACAACAAAAAAGAAAAACCACTAATGTGTTCAGTGTGTTTTCAGCCTAACATTAAATAGCCAAGAAAACTAGCTGTCAAGAGAAAGGCATTTTTCTGAAAAACTGAACAGCACTATTTGTACACCATCGTTAAGAGAACAAGAAGGCATACTTTAGAAGAAAGGAAAAGACCCTGGAGAGCAAGGCTGAGATGCATAGAACTGTAAGGAGAAAAAGTTAAATGTTTGGATAAATTTGAACAAATATTGAAGGTATAAAATACTAAAAGTAATATATAACTTGTAAGATCAAGAAATAGAAAAATTAAATAGAAAATATTAAAATTACAGATGAGTGAGAATCACATGAGTTGCTAGATTTTATGTGTGCATAATATATTCAGAATGTAGTTTTCAATATATATATATATAAATTGAAATACATACATATATATGAAAATGAGGTAAACATTTAAGGAAGGAGAAAAAGTCATTGAAAGTATTTCAAATATAAAATAAGATGATAAACATAGATTTAAATATACTAACAATGATAATAAATATAAATGTGCTAGAATATCAGAGAGACCACTGATTGTATCAAAATAAAATGCAGTCACTTGTTAGGACAACACACACACATACTACGGCATAAGGGCATGAAAAGTTTGAAAGTAAGCAGATTCAGGAAAAGAGCCAATAAGATGGCTCAGTGAACAAAGGTGCTTGTAGCACACACAAGTCTGATAGGAGCTTGCCCCTAGAATCCATGGTTAAGAAAACTGTTGAAAGTTGTCCTATGAATTCCACACCTGTCCGTGGAGTGTGTGCATGTGTGTGCATGGGCACCGCTACATACACTTTGACACACTTTGTGAAAGACTGCATGAGGAGACAGATGAGAAAGGTGAGAGGAACTGAGGTCTTGGGTATTCCTTCAAGACGGTGGCATCAGAGGAGGTCTCTCTGAAGAAAGCTTAGTTGACATGAGAATTATATCAGAGGGACTCCATAACACAAGGTAGTGGAGCTCGCTCTGGGAAGGAACGAGAAGCAAAGGTCCTGCAGAGGGGACAAGCTTTTTGCTGGAGAAATGAGAGGACTCCAGTGCCCCCACAGAGGAGGAACAGAATGATACTGTGGAGGAAGGCCGAGTAGAGGAGGCATGCTGGTGGGACCACAACACCACATCTGGCCTCTGTAACTGACGGGAGCCCACCAGAGCGTTTGAAGCAACTGAGGACCATGTTTGACCCATGGTTTTAAGCTTCTCTTTTTGTAGAGACAGTGAAACTGGTTTAGTTGAGAGACTAGACTTTTGAGGTCTGCAAATCGTGGTGGTTTGGGGAATGATGGGGAACATCCCATAGGGTCATCGTAACCGTCTAGGGCACGGATGGGCATACTCAAGGAAACTCAAAGTCCAGGTTGCCTCTGGAACCAGCATGACTTTCCAGGCCTATATGGAAAGCAAGTGAGTGTTACAACAGTCTTGTCTCTAGCGTAATGTCCTGCTGGGTAAAACTCACAGCAAGCGATAGGGCGAGCCATAAACTCAGTAAAGACGCGAATGCTCAACTATAACGGAAGGAAGAGAAACCCAGTGTGCAAGTCTTAGGTGCCATGAAGGTCTCAGAGTGGAGTCAGTGTTTCTCAAGCATGTTTCCAGAGCATGGCAAAGCTCATGACAATGCTGTCTGTATGACAGAGTGTATAAGAAAGACCAATACTTCTCAGAGTTTAGCAACTTACATTATCATTTACTATCATTGCTGTGCTCATTGTAGTGCCCTATACTGTTTTATTGCATCAGCTTTCCTTAAAATAATGTGTTCATGTGTGTGTGTGACATGTATGTATATGTGTATATGTGAGCATGTGTTCTCCTGGGAAGGAACATGTAGAAGCCAGACGTATAGTGGGATTGCTTTGCCAACTGTTTTTCTTTCTCCGCCTTATTTTATTGGGACTGGGTATCCATGAACCCAGAGCTCACCATTTTGGCTACACTGACTGGCTAGCAACCCTAATGATTTCTCTTTCAACACCCACCCAGAGCTAGGGATACAGGCAGGAACAACTGTACCCAGCGTTTTATGTAGCTTGTGGAGACGCAGGCCCTTACGCTTACAGAGCAAGCATTTTATCCACTGAGCCATTTTTCCATCTCCTTGCAGGCTTTTTGTATGAAGACATTAATAGTTCTGTAAGTGGAAAAACAGTATTTTCTTAATATGCATTAATACAAATATGCACTTTTAAAAAGAGTAAAATATATTTCCCTGTGTAAACCACTTAAGATGAGTCTTGGATGGCCAGACTACTAAATCAACCACTTGGCAATATTTTCTCTTGAGGCCCGTTAGTACAGGAAGTAAAACAGCTCCATCACCATTTTGAGGCCAATTTTTCTGAATACCTTGACAATTCACACACTAATGGTAAATCATGATATTTTTACAGAATGATCTGCCATTTTACTATTATTATTGCAGTTGTGGTTTGGTTTGCCTGCTTTAAAAATGCATGCATTAAAAAAAACCACCTTGATTAATAAAGGACTTCTGTAAGGCAGGTCATTTTTCAGGGGTTTGGTCTTATTTTGGTTGGAGGGAGGCTGTCAGTTGCTTTGTGAGGACTAACAACTCTGATTAACTGCAAAATAGGCATGAATTTGCATTTGCTTTGTTTAGAAGTAATATAGGTTGTTATAGTTTTCTGTTTAATTTTGACATATTTACTATCAGGCTCTCTTATTGTTAAGTCTGCTTTTTATTGGATACAGTCGGGCATCGAGGACCTCTAAAAAGATCCCTTTTATACACAGCACCGCAAGGCGTACTATTAAATATATTACAAGGACCAAGTTCTTGCCCCCTGGGTTACCAAAATTGACAGGGTTTTTTAATATTCTCTAAACATGTTCTTCATTATGACTTTTTCCCCCCAGTAACCCACAAATGAGGAAGGTTTCATAGTTAAGTCTTTTTCCCTTCCCTTTTATGCCGTAAATGCTTCTGTCTCCACACAGGTTCCCTGCATAGCTCAGGGACTGAGTATTCCATTTTCTTCCTATGAACTGCTTTTTCCCCTTGTGGTTGGTTTCCCTGTACATCATGTTTTCTGGTCCCCAGGTGAGATCTGCCAATTTGAACATTTCCCTTGTAAGTTGGGAAAGCGTTACCCTATAGTGTTTTTAAAAATATGTACGATAAGCATATTTTTGGTTTTCATTTCGTTTCTTGGTGTTCTACTCCTAAAATACATTGGCTCTCTGGGATGGTGGGTCTTCCTGTATTGTCAGGAAGTGCCAGACAGCTCTTAGGTATTCTCTGACTGGGAGATGATTGGGTGAACCAATCAAGTATTAGACTGTTAGTCCTCATCCCAAATCTGGAGAGGAGAGAGGCACTGAAGGCCAAGGTGATCATCAAGTGGCCAATGAGGTGGCCTGTTGTGTCTATGACTGAGGCCTCCATTAAAAGTACTAGGGCCCAATGACTAGCACTCAGACTGCTGAGCATCCTGGAGAATACTGAGAGGACAGTACACCTGGAGTGAGACAGGAAGTCTCCACTTCTCCCATACATGCTCACACACCTCTCCCAATCCGGCTGCGTCCTCTGTGTCCTCCAAAATGTAAGTCAAGTGTTTCCCCAAGTTCTCTGAGCTTCTCTAGGACTTAGCCGAACTTGATAAAAGGCTTGCCAGAACCCTGCTTTGTAGTTGGCAGTGCCAGTTTAATAGGTTATCGGGGCAGGAGAGAAGACCAAACCAGAATCCAGAGTCGCGTGCAGATGAACAAGAGGAGTCCTAACCTACGTGGATGAAGAGGTGACTGGGTAGGTCGGACAGTAATGGTGGCAGAGGATGGGCCTGGGACATAGCATGGCGACGGGAATGTAGCAAAGTATTTAGAGCTGAAGGAACAGAATTTTGAAGGAATCAGAATCCTTCTTGAAACAGATGTCTTTGGCTGTTTCCTATATGAAAAAGAGCTCATTCCATTTATGAAGCCTGTGTATACACACAAGCCCAGCTTATCTATTATAAAGTCATGACTGTCAAGATAAATGCATTCTAAAGTATTTTAACCTTTAGTTGGCAATATTACACATTTATATGACTTACAAAAATAAAATTTGTTTGTTTGTTTGTTTTTTGTTTTTCAAGACAGGGTTTCTCTGTGTAGCCTTGGCCATCCTGGACTCACTTTGTAGACCAGGCTGGCCTCGAACTCACAGCGATCCGCCTGCCTCTGCCTCCCAAGTGCTGGGATTAAAGGCGTGCACCACCACGCCCGGCTACAAAAATAAAATTTAAATCCATATCTTATTTTATATTATTATGCAGCTGAATTGGGAAGTTCCTATGTCAAAGATCATTTACATGTATCTCCCTGGATGAGCTTTAAACTCGAATTTCCAATATAATGTGTTGCCCAGTTTCAGTTGAGAAAACTAAACTTTTAAGATCTTGCTGGACTGCAGATGTATGTTTCTTCATTCGCACAGACAAAAATAACACTCCCATAGATGTTGCAGGTACGAAGCTGGCAGTCTGTAATCTCTCTGGGTCACTGGAGTTACAGAGTCCTGGTTGCTTAGTTTAGTTTTTCCACAGCTGATTTACACAAACATGCTTTCTCTTTGAAGAGTGATCTTAACTTTGATCTTCCAATGTAAAAGCCCTAACTGCTTTACTATACACTAACAGGTTTCTGTCTCTTTCTATCTGTTGTTCACAATGAGCTGCGGGCTCATTTGTGGGGGCACAAAGCACAGGAGTCTGTTTGTAATAGCTCACTGCATAGTTTACTGAAGGCAGCCTCAAGCTAAACACAAAAGAAAAAAGACAGACCAGGGCACAGGTTGTGGGGCAGGCTTGATAGTTTCCATGATTTGAAGACGTGGCTTGGTTTTTCTCATGGAACACGCAAGTGCACCCATGTGTGAAGTCACTCTTGTTGGAGTACTTTCCTCGTGCAGTTGCAGAGTTAGTGTGAAGCTGGGTGCAGACAGCTTAGGATGTCTTGACATCACTCACTTGGTGCTTGTCACCTCTCATGTGCATCTAGCACCATCTTCTTAAATGCACATTTGGACTAGTAGGTTCCAAACCACTCTTTGCTAACCCTACAAGGCACAGTTGCCATGGCTAATGAAGCCTGGAACTTCCAGTGCTTCCGGGAACCTGACAGACCTGCCTGTCTTTAGAAAATTGTTTTCCACCTACTTAAACAATTCAAAAACTTTGGAAATCCTAAAATTCCTAAATCAGATTTTAAGACATAGCACTTTAGAATTTTTTAAAATATTCAACACTTTTTAAAAACAGTAAATTTTATTTGCAAAGATAAAATGTCAAATTCTGAATAATGAGAGGAACAAGATAATAAAATCTGGCTATGAGAATCTTACAACATAGATGACTATGTAAAGGTAGTGGGGAGAACATATGGAAGCCGACTATAGGAACGACTTCATTGGATATTCAGACATAATTATTTCTGTGCATTTATCCTGAGAGGAAAAAAAAAAAGGAAACAGCATCATAAAGAAAAGGGCAAGTATAAGGAGCTGATTCCGAAGTCTGCAAACTTCCAGCAAATTCCAGATTTCTTGTGCTTAGAAACATATTCCACTCCGGGGGAGTTTGTTGATAGACTGTTAAAGGAAATATTACAAATTCTGTGACAAATAACTCCGTCTTTCTACTGTGCATTCTGGGTCTGAGGAAGTTTAGAGGATTTGAAAGGCTGTTAAGATCATTACGCTGTCCAAACTGGCAGAAGCGAGAGGCTCAGTCTGAGGCGTGGCTCTGGCCTTGAGGAGGAAGCCCCTTCATGAGACCATTTTCTTGAAGTCAACTCTTGGAAATAAGCTGGCTGTACAGGAAGAGTGCTACATTCCACAAACAGAACTGAAGATACAGTTATAAGCATTAACAGATGCTTTGCTTTGGGAAATGGTAGCTTATCTGCCATCCATTGAATATGGCATATCGGTGTCTGTGTGGGTCTATGCCTGTATATTGTATATTTATACATCATTAGAATTACATATATTTATAATTTATATTACATATACATTTAGATTTGGCTTTAAAATTTTGTGAGTCAGAGTCTTACTATGTATTCCAGGCTGGCCTCGAACTCTTGGCAATTCTTTGGCTTCTTGAGTACTAGGATTACATGCATATGCTAACACACAGAGCTTAAAACATAGTTTTCAGTTGCCTAGCCTTTTTTTTCAGTGACATATATCCTAATTCCTTCATGGATTAGCTGTTACCTGTGGTGTTTCTGATTACCTTGGACTGTTAGTATATAGTGACTTGACATTGAAAAGGACACCACAGAGAAGCTTAAGTTCTTACACTTTCTACCTACATATCCCTTCACACTGTAGCTAATGTCACCTTTCAATTTATATGTCCACAGAAATATTTAGCATTTTCCTATCTTGGGACTATTTCACTTTGCAAATTCTCTTTTGTTTTTGCTTTTGCTTTTGCATGTGTGTGTGTGTGTGTGTGTGTGTGTGTGTGTGTGTGTGTGTGTGCTTTCATGTGTGTGCCAAAACTGGACCTCAAGTACCTTTCTCCATCTCTCTCCAACTTATTTTCTCTCCCGGACCCCAAACTTGCTGTTTTGGCCATGTTTAGCTAGTTTACCCTGAGGCACCTTTATCTCGGCCTCTGAAGGACTAGTATTTCCGGCTCAGACTATGGGTTGGGCAGCTATGCCCACATGGTTTTAACCTGAGTTCTAAGGAGCTAAATTCTGGCTCTCGTGCGTTCATGACAAGCACTATATACACTGAGCCATATTCCCAGCACTAATTTAACAAACTCTTGAGCTCCTATTTCATCAGACACAGAAAAACCAGGGTAAAGAATCACCCATTCTGGTCGCCACTGAGTCTCGGGGGGGGGGGGGGGCTGCACTCGTCTTTCTTTACCAGACAAGTTAGGGCCAGTTCTCTTGGTAACTACAGAGCCATGTAAACAAACCAAGTGCATTGCTACTTCCGTCTTGATGCTATGGAGCTCCTCGTCAGCCCTTTCTGGGCTGGAAGCCTTGTAACACCATTTACCTTCCTGTGGCTCACTCCCTGACTTCCCCCTTCATCTCACACTTGTCCGCCTGTGCCTTTCCATGGCCGCTAAATTGCTGCTCAATTTCAATTTCGTCTCTGAAATTCTCCTGCCTCTTGGTCTTAATTGAAGTCTAGCTTTCCACTCAGAACCTTGCTTCCCTTTAGCCCTCTCAAAGCAAGTTTCTCACTTAAAACTGTGAAGATTGGAGTTGGCAGGATGCTCGGCTTCTTCCTCATTTCTCATTTCCACTTTCTCGGCACTGTTCCTCTACTGTTGTGTACTCTCCGTCCCCTTCACAGTTTCTTTTAGATTGCCACACTCCGTCTCTTCCTGCTGATCTTCTCTTTACCACTCTTTAGTCATTTAACAAAAGTCTCTGGCATAATAACTTATAGATTTCTTTCTTTCTCTCCACTAGCCCTATCTTATTACTCTTGATGTAGAAAGGTGCATACCCTAGGAAACTACTGATCCACAGAAGATTAGAGGCACATAAATGATGGCTGGTCCTAAGTCCATGGGTTGATGCTACACATGTGCAGCTAAAATCAGAGAGGCACACATTGCCTGCACATACATACACAGCATAGTGGAAGTGGTAGCTGACTGACAATGCTCACAAGCACACCGAATCTGTTTCATTCACCAACTAGGTTTATGTTAAAATAAGGACATGTCGTGAGTCACTGTTACCTAAATATTTCTGTCTTCTTTCTATTTCTAATTACTTAAATATACATTTTCTCCATTATATTTTCCTTATTTGTTTTTTTACCAAGTCTCTATAGCTACCAGGTTAATATTGCCAGAATATAAAAATGCTTGGTTTTTCCTCCTTTAATCTGAGGAAAGTGAATATGATAAAATTAGATACACCTTTGTCTCTATAGGAGTTTCATGATTTAATTCCTGCCTACTCTCTTGACTAGAATTTTGTTGCTCCTCCTTTGTACACTGTCCATGCTAAACTGCCTATAATTTCTTGCATACACCTTGAGGTTTCATACTTACATATTCCTCAGTGAGTTAGCTGGCTGACCTTTTCTAAGTCTTGATGTTATCTTCAGCATCCACAGTCTCCTACAGATGCATACCTGATGGCCATTCCCATGCCAAAGACACCAGGTGCTACCTCCTCTGTGGCGGCACTTCTGTGCTGCCCTCGTCCACGAGATTGTGCGGACCTGATATGTAGTGGGTGTTTCCACTTATAGAATGCAGAATGATGTCTTATTTCCCTTGGTAATTCTAGCACAGAAAGAATCAAAATGTTCTACATAGGCTCATGTATCTGAACACTTGGCCTCCATTGGTGGTTGTGTGTGTGTATAGGGGGTTATGTACCCTTTATGGGGTGGATCTTTGCTGAAGATGTATATCCCTGGAGTGGAGTGGCCTGACCCCACTTTCTGCTGGTTCTCTCTTCTTCCTGTGTGTGGATGTAATGTGGTCATCCAACTTCCTGCTTCCATTTATACAGTTCCTTTCCTGATACTATGGACTCTAGTCCTACGAAACCATAAGCCAGAATAAAGTCTTATATTCTTAACTTGGTTTTGGTCATAGATAGAGCTTATTGCAGCAACAGAAGGTAACTAATACAGAGGCATTTAATACACATGAAGAGGACCAAAATATTTTTTATTTTGAAATTTAACTTGAAAGAATACCCATAGTTACTTATGTAATTTAGAGGTACCCAAGCCTGCTTTATATTTAAATCTTATGACAAGGACTGATTGGGTATATTTGGTTTTAATTCTGTTTGATTCATCAAAATTTAGAGGATCACAGAATTCAGTAATGATTTACACCACCAAGAATGACAAGGCTGCTTCATGATCAAGTTTCTATGTGGCATATACATGTTGATAATTTTCTGGTCATAACTTCCTAATTCTTTTGAAATGTAAGCCAAAGCTGGAGACAGAGGGAAATGTAAATGTTTCCTGTATCTAACACTACATTTAACCAATATAAGGAATGATGAAAGACTGCAAGGTTCCCATCCTATGATCAGATAGCCATATCACATGGTCAGATATCCACGTCACATGGTCAGATATCTTCACTACACTTTCTTAACTGAGGGGATAATCAAGGATCAAGCCCTCTAACCACTAACAACGGGTTATTATTTCTTCATTCATATATATCACAAAAATTCATGAATAGCAACAACCCAAGTAGAAGACTCAAACATGAAAAACTGCCATGGTTTGACATATTAAAAGAATACATTTTAATCTTCATCCTCTAAAAATGGAAATGAAGACCAGCTTATGAAATCTCACAGTGATTTTCTTTATAATAAAGTCACTGTCTAAACTCCTTTTGCTCTTAAAAGCTTTTACTTATTTATTGTTGCTTTTTGTTTGAAACAAGATCTCACTATGTAGCTCAGGTTGGCCTGAAACTTGGCATCTAGTCACGCCTGGATCTGAACCCATGCTCTTTCAATCTGCCTCCTGAGTGCTGAGATTATAGGCATGTACCAGATACTCATGTTAAAAACTCGAGTCTTTTACAAAGATTCAGGAAATTCCTAGGTTACACTTAAAAAAGTATCTATATTTGAAGATTGCACTTAGAACAGGATGGAAGGTTTACCAAAGTAACAATTTCCATATTAACTCCTGAGCTTTGTGACAAAGACACACATATATACCTTAATATAATTTATAGTCAATGAACACACATTTTCTTTTTCCTATATTTTTCAATTTGACCCACTCAGTCATATATTTTCATGAGGGGAAATAAGGGAAAATGATCACATTTAGATGTCCCTCATCTTCATGAGATTGCTACAGTTTAGAATATGTGTCCCTTTTTCAGTTAGCCAAGCTTACAAAGGGTCACTCGTGTCTTCCCAATAAAATAAGGACCTCTATTTGCCACTCTTCTCAGACTGTTAGGAACAGTCTAGAGAAACATGAATTTCCCTAAAGCAAAAAACCTGGGTCCATTCCCTAAGACCACAGTGACCAACTGGGAGATCAAGGTTAAATGCCTACAGGCTTACTTTCTACACCAATCGACTGTGCCAGCATCTCAGCTAAACGTTGTGGCTGAAGGCTGCTGGTATGCAGAGCTCCTCCTCGGCTGCGGATAAGCACGTGCCCCTTAGTTGATAAACTTGGTGCAAAGAAGGTCTGTACTTATTGCTCGCCATTACTTCCACAGACTTGCCTGCTTTCCAGCTGTATAGACAGGTGTTTGAGAATATAAGAAATTAAAACAGAAATCGGAAAGCTTTTTAGTCCATTTTGCTAATTAATATGTCAGAGCTCGTAAAGAAGAACTCCCTGGCTTTCTCAGTACTGCATCATCTTAAAGAGCTGGGTCAGCAAAGATCCCTGCAGACAGTCAATACATATTAAAACAGCTCCAAGCAGTAAATCAAAACAACAGAAGAAGAAGACGACACAGTAGGGGAAAAAAAAAAAAAAGAAGCAAAATTTATAAGCCCTTTCTAACTGAATACAAGAGGAACAGTGAACTATTGGTTGAAGTTTAGTTTAAACAGGGAAAGTAAGAAAGAAGTATTTCTCAGGTAACCTTTATGGCCCTGAATATGTCAAAATTAAAGCAAAAAAAAATTTAAGTACAGATGCAAGGTGATTTTATTTTCTCTGGATTCTAAGGTTTTTTTTTTAGAATACTGAAGTCACCTTAAAACTAGTTATCCAATACCAAGTGTAGAGAACTAAATTAATATCTATTCCTATGTATACATATACATTCGTATATATACATATATGTATATGTGTATGGTATATATTAAGCAGGTTGTAGTTATATTTCCAGGGACACATAGACAATTTATATGAACAATTAAAGAAAGTGGGGCCATGAATTTGAGAGAGTAAGGGGGAGGAAATGGAAGGGGCTAATGATGTCATAATCTATCTATCATCTTCTATCTATCTATCTATCTATCTATCTATCTATCATCTATCCATGTATGTACGTATGTATGTACGTATGTATATATGTATACATATATGTATGTATGTATGTATCTATATTGTCTTAATTGACGGAATAAAAATAAATAAATAAATTAGTTTTCTTGTTCAAATACATTTTCCTGCCTTGCATTTCTAGGGGGTGAATGTTGTTCAACTACTGAGATTTGGAAAGATATTAAAAGATTTTTCAAGGCTCACTAGGACTTGTGCTGTTTTCTTAAAGGCACTAAACCAAAGCCATTCTGTTTCTAACGTCTCTGGGTGGGTCTTACTGTTCTGTAGACATGAAGACCCTCCCTTCCACAGAGATGATCCCACATGATGACAGTCTCACTGAGGTGCTGGTGGACGGAGTGCACTTGATTGTACGGAAAGCTCTTGAAGTGAGCTGGTTGTTCTGGACATCTCAAGAATAATGTGTTGATTCCAGAAAGGGTAAAGGAAAACACCATTTTTTTTGTGCCAAAAATTATAGAAAGATTTATCTTACCTGGGCCTTTGATATGATTTTAGCCCTGAGGCACCAACCACTTAAAGATTAAAGCAAAAAAGAGGTGCCAAAAATCTTGTCACAAAATTGGGATGCACCCAAGCCAGACCAGAAGATGGAACCTGGCACTGAATGGCTCGCTACTCACCAAGTAGCTGACTCAGAAGAAAGCTTAACTCAGATGAATTTTTTAAATGTTGACTATCCTCCCAAATAAGATGGATGGTAGATTTAAGTCAGCATATACAATTTAATTTACTCTAACTTCCTGATAGCCTCGGATAATTTTAAAGCTGTCCACATTTCTGGAATCAAAGAGAAAGCTGCTCTTTTTAGGCAAAAGATGCTGATATATTACTTAAGTGTTCCAAAGATAGGATTTTGGGAAGGAAAAATCATATTTCAAGGAAACTTTAAG
Source organism: Acomys russatus (assembly GCF_903995435.1). Classification (NCBI taxonomy): domain Eukaryota; kingdom Metazoa; phylum Chordata; class Mammalia; order Rodentia; family Muridae; genus Acomys; species Acomys russatus. Next base: position 16,247,545 of record NC_067148.1, on the reverse strand, counting down.
GAATCACTTGAGCATTGGCAGAAGTATGATTATGGTGCCTTTCAAGGTAAATATAGCCTGACAATAGCCTACAGGAGACCTATTGAAGTTCGACATTGCAGATTTATTTTCTATTCTCTGGCATCTATTTATGTACCTATGTATCTAGTATGTATGTATGTGTGTATGTATGTATGTATGTGTGTATGTATGTATGTGTGTGTGTGTGTATGTATGTGTGTGTATGTATGTATGTATGTGTATGTATGTATGTATGTATGCATGTGTGTGCGTATGTATGTATGTATGTGTGTGTATGTATGTATGTGTGTGTGTGTATGTATGTGTGTGTATGTATGTATGTGTGTATGTGCGTATGTATGTATGTATGTGTGTGTATGTATGTATGTGTGTGCGTATGTATGTATGTATGTGTGTATGTATGTATGTATGTGTGTATGTATGTATGTATGTGCATGTATGTATGTATGCATGCATGTGTGTGTGTGTATGTATGTATGTATGTGTGTATGTATGTATGTATATCTATATATCTATCCTTTGTCAGTTGTCTGTCTAGCTACATATGATCTATTTGTTTGTTGTAAATTTTTAAATGACTTAAGTAAAAGAAGTTGTCAGAATTAACGGAATGCTCAATCCTTTGTTGTTATCATATCACCGTTGCCTCCATCACCAGCATCCTAAGAGAAATGCCTCTACATCACTGGTGCTCAACTCTCCTAAATGCTGCAACCATTTAATACATGTCCTATGCTGTGGTGACCCACCAAACATAAAATTATTTTACTGCTACTTTGTAACTGTAATTTTGCTACTGTTATGAATTATATGTAAATATGTGATACCCAGGATATTTGATATGCAACCCACCCAGGAGGTAGTGATGCCCAGGCTAAGAACCACTGCTCTACATGAATACAGAATACATGCGGAAGTTGAGTTTTTATATTAGAGATGAATGCCTGAGGAAAATCCTATTTAAGATTACTTTTCAAAACCACACATTTTAAAAAACCAGTAGTAGAAGGCATATACTTGGAGCATTTACATTTACAGACTTAGTCATGTATTTTTCTCTAATGATGCTCTGCATCTCTAATGATACAGCGTCTCTGACGTTGCATAGGATGCACCTGTTTGCTGCAACGGGTCAGTGTACAGTTACAGGTGTCTGTTTAGCCCTCTTCACTTCGTGTCATGATTGCTGTAAAATTATCAAACATGTAAGTGGCCTTAATCTCTAAGTGGTAGATGCCTCCGAGCTGAAATTGAATCAAAGGCCCAGGTAAGATAGAGCGGTTTTGTTTATTTGTTTGCTTGTTTATTTGTTTGTTTGCAATCGCATAGATTCTACAGATGTCCATCAATAATCTATATGACGTAGCAATTATGTAGAAAGTGTCAGCATATAAGGACAATGATAGAGTGATGCTATATTAGTGACAAATCTTTATGTCATTAGGCCATTTGCACACTAGGTCTCCTGTACTGTAAAGCTTGCTGGTTCTACTTCCCTCTGCTACTTCAAGTCAAGTTATCATGAGGTTGTGTATGCGATAGCTATCTGCAGCTATGAGATTCTGCCGAGTTTGATTTTTCAAAATCTGTAAGGTTATTATTTCAAGTTCTGTAGAGTAGTTCTTCATAAATATTTATACCGCCTTAGATAAAAGCCAACGTTTTTATTATAGCAGTAAGCTAAGATAATATTCTCAGTTTAAAAGAGTGATTAACTTTTGATTACCAGCAAAAGGTGATTTTTTTTTTTTGAAAACTAAAATAAAAATAAGATTAGAACTTGTGAAAATAACCAGAAAGGGTATTTTTTGCTCATTTTTTCACAAACCCAATGTACGAACATTCTTAATCACCACATAAAAAGAATGTTTTGCTGCCGCTGTTACTGTTCAGAGTGTCTAACTCTTTGGGCTCTTTACTAGGAAGAATGGGAGGAGAAGCCTAAGCATATGAGCCAGCTGTTTCTACTCTGCAGACATCCTGCTGCAGTCACTAGAAAATCTAGAGAAGGAGAAAAAGAGAAAATATCATAATTTTGCCCTGGAACATGACAAAATTAATGAGGCATCAAGGGCACTTCCTGCTGGAAAGGTAATTGGCGCACAGACCCAGCGATGGGGAAGGACTGCTTTGTTTCAGTATGGGAGGAGTGCCAGCCAATCGCAGCCCTCTGTAGAGTGGCACATCTGAGTCAAGGGGGACTTTTCTACAAAACGGTGCACCCCAGAGGAAGAGGATTACTGCCGGGTTCGCGCTCTTTTTAACTTTATGTGTTTGCAAATAATGTGCATGGATGATACCGAGGAAAGAACAAGAGAAGGGAGACCACGAGGCGGGGAAGAGAAGGCTTGGCATTGGTACACAAAGATGTGCGTCATCGACACAGAATAAGACCCAGAGGACCCTTGGAGAGCCAGGCAACTTCTCAGAGAACAGCATGGCAGTTCACTCATGAGGAAGACGAGGGATAACACAACCATCTCTGGCACAGTCCCTTCAGGTGACAGGCAGCATTTCACATGTCCATGTAAATGTTTTTTTTTTTTCCTGAGAAATGATTCACACCTTTTTTTTTTTTTTGATATTCTCTGTCCCCCCAATGTGAAAGTCATGTAGGAAAAAAAATTTCCAAATTTCTTTAGCTTTCCTTTTCAACTTTTTTTGTTTGTTTCTTGAAAGTGTTTATCTAGCATATGAATTTAAGATTTTTGGTTTTGTGATGATTATTTTGGAAACCTTTCTTCTCTTCTCTCAAACATTTGAGAGTCAGCATGCATTATGCCATTATGCACACAGCCAAGCAATAATTCATCTTTGTGGAAGACAGAGACATCTCATGTATTAATTAGAAAGCCTTACACTGGCTGGTGCATAGAAACAGGATCCAAATGCTGCGAACGCACAGCCAGTGATTTCCAGGAAGAGAAAGCCAATTACAAGGAATTTCTTACCCGATCTGTGATCAGCCAGTGACTGAACTTTGCTTTCATCTGGCACTGAGGAGAAGAAATAAAAGAGACAAGAATTAGACCTGCCTGTAAATCATACATTTTAAAACAATAAATTAGTATAGATTCACAACACATTTTAAATCTTTTACTGGCAAAGATTTGAGATTTTTTCCTCTAAGCGTATCCTGGGGTGCCTCAAGTTTATCCACAGACATTTTATAGTGAACTATGAAGAACTATGTTTATTAGGCCTTCTATGAATGTAGCAAATATAAAAACTGTTAGTACTTGCAGTTCTTTCAACTGGGTTCTTTTCTTTAATGTCTGTAAGAGAAGAGCTAAATTCAATGGCCTAGGGATATATACTACATAATAAAGTTCCCTGAGCATTAAAGCAATATGTATGTACATATTCAAGACTCAAGGACCAGACTTCTATATCTAGTAAAAATTGGGAAAGGAAAAAAGGAAAGATTTATATTTTCCCAATGAAGAAAGGACAAAATTTATAGTAATAGCATTCAACAAAGTAGACATTAGGTCACAAAGGACAGACTTATAAAGATGGAAAACAAATATAGTCAACACCATGATCATGCCTGATTTCAGTCTAGACAGCTTCCTGGAGACCATGCAGAAAGAGGACACAGGATAGAATCAATCCAGTGGTGTCCCTTGCAATAAAGGCATGCGACGTGACATTCAGGGAAGCCAATGTCTTTGAAAGGCGTTTGTAAAGCACCAAACCAGCTTATTGTTTTTTTTTCCATGATATCTTCAGAGACACACCCTATATCCCTAAGACCTAGAAAACCAATCCCAATAGAAAGAAAACAGCATTTGAAGTTCACATCAGTGTGAAAACACTGCCCACTCGCAAGAGTTGCAGTGACAAGCTTCACAGCAGAGGGGTTCACTTAGAAATGATGATGGGTCATACCTCAATAGTGTGAAGAATTAGATCAAGATTTACACAGCTGTCAGGCAATTGGAAAAAACTCTTGAAAGGTACAGGTTAGTAAAGCCTAAAAACATAGAAGTAAACCATATGTATGGCCTAATGGTTAATATGGACTTGACAAAAGCCTTATTAGAAAACACAGAGAAAGGATTCCTGCTGTGTCACATAGGGCTACTGTAAAACTGGTATTAGCATTGGGAAAAGACAGTAAAATAAAACCACTAATCAATATGTCCCTTAGACACAGGTATAAAATTCCCGAACAGCTCTCTGTGGATAACCACATCAGTAACCAACAGCTGCTGTACCTTCATTCACTGTTTACCGATGTCCATGAGGTCTATGAACCTCTGGTGCTCAAGGACTGAAGCAATGTGAGGGGAACTTGAAAACCAGCAAGAGCACTGCCCACATTAGTCACATTGAACTGACCCAGTCACCATACACAATCAGCCACTCCCCTGCCATCCACTCTTGCCTATTTCTTTATGTTGGAGCTAAAAGCACTACTTGCTTAGGATTGTCCTATTCTCAACTGTCAAGTAGACCATGATACTTATTGCTGCGTTTATCGTTTGGTGGTAAGTCAAGCCGTACTTATCAGGCACTGATGGCCAAGTGTTTTCCTTGTACCTAAAAATATGTACAGTGGAATCTACACTATAAGTAGAAAAATACTACAAATCAGTTATGCTGATAACTAAAAAGAATCAATAGTAGCTGTTATTGCAGAGTACTTGTAATACACAGGTTCTATGTATTTTAAATATATTTAATTATTTCAATCTTCATAGCAATCTGGGAAGACAAGGACTACTATCCTCAGGTCTCAGATAAAGAAGGTGGCTTGTTTCTCATTAGCAGAAGCAACAGCGATTAAATGACAGTCTTAGCTGCTCCTTTGTATATGTGACAACCACAGATTTGCTAGCTGAGAAATTTTAAGGACAAACAAATTAAATACAGGAAAAATATTAAACAACTATATACTAGAAAATCAGTATTCTTTTTATTTGAATTTATAACATTAGATAGAAATCTGGGCCAGGTATGGGGTGCATGCTTGTAATCCTCTAACATTGGAGGTAGAGGCAGGGTTATCTGGACAAAGTTTAAGGCTGCCTTGAGTTACATAGCACGAGCTTAAAAAATTTTTCTGCACACCAATATACATGATGTTGGCTATAATTTTGAACATCATGTTTGAAACTTTAACATTCTAATGTATTTATCCTAAACTACTTATTCTAACTTAACATAAAAGAAGTCATCTTGAGAGTTAGGATATTAGTTTGTTAACTTTAGTTCCATTGTTTAAAAGTTTTAGTGTAAAGGGAGGCATCTTGTGCATTGTATAGATGCAAATCCTGTCAATGAAACACCTATGGTATATAGTGAATGGTGGAACATCTGGGAGGCATGAAAGATGCTAGGATAGAGCCAGGTATGGGGGATTCATTCAGAAAGATGGAAGAGGCCAGACACACAGTACCTGAGCAGAGGTAACCAGACGCATGGCAGAATGTAGATTAGTGTAAATGGGTTATTTTAAGTTATGAGCTAGTCAGAGAAGATCCTAGCTATACGGTCTAGGTATTAATAAATATATTTTGAGTCTCATGAGTCATTATTCTGGGGACTTGGAGCTGGGAGGAAAAAACACACCCCACTACATCTTAGACTTTTTATTTAAGTCATTTCAGCTTCATGTTCTTCAGTTTCACTACTATAAAATGAGTGAAATGTTGGCACCCCACAGGTTTGTGATGAAGATGACAAGGGTAAGTACATGCTAAGTGCTTGGAAGATCATGTAGTAGACACATAGGAAACCCATGGTCATCATTAATCAGAAACTAAACTCAAAGGCAGAACAACATGACTGGTGGTAACTGAAGAGATGAGGCTCAACTGTCAGTATTATCAGGAAAATTACTAAACTTTTTTTTAAAGATTTATTTATTTATTACATATACAGTGTTCTGCCTGCATGTACACCTTCACTAAACTCTTTTTAACTCCTGTCTTTCCCATGCTGAAACCGGGCAGACAAGGAACACACAGGAAATTGTGGGAGATAAATGAAAAAGAAAAAAAGAAAAAAAGAATGAATGAATGAAAGAAAAATCACTCAGCACAGATCTAGGTATACATTCTCCACACTTAAAATTTCTGATAAGTGGAAGCTGTGATTGTGGTGATGGATGAATTTGGTGTTGATGACCATGCGTTCTCAGGATTGTGAAGAGACAGAGGAAGGATAATTAGGAACACATCACACTTTAGCAGGGCATCAGGTGTTTTGGGGTACTATCCAAAAAATGCGCACTGCTTCCCTGTATATCTGACCGTAGCTCATTTTGCTTTGGAAGATGTGCACTGAAAGTACAGTGGAGCAGAAGGTCTCAGTGTGCACGGTTATTCTGAAGATGGAGTTTGTAGCAAGGCAAGGCTTTTGATGTTTCTTTGCTTCTGCCTGGTTTGTCTGTTTTAGTCAAGTATTGCAAATTTCCTAGTCACATTAGGTTTTGCAGGGAACTTCTTAACTTTTTGGCTGAATAATGTCTATTGTCCCTGAGCGCAAATACTTACCATTATCTTAACTGACAAGTTGAAATTCTTTACAACACTAAAATAAACTATTTTTTAAAACAGTGTGGAAAATCCAAATGGGTGATAGGCATAAAAATTAGGAGGTTTTCTCCAAAATATTCTCTGACACAGATGCCTATCTTTAGGATCAACGACAAATGAACAAATATAATGGAAAAGAGAGGGAGTGGTAATGACTTAATTAATAGAGCACATTTTATTTAAAAGGTTAAATTTGGAACAATCATCTTTTATGCACATGCTTAGTGCTGGGAAGCAATTTAAATAACAGTGGCAAATGAGAAAATGAGGGAAAATTACACACACCACCAATTTTTTAAATGGCAAGTATTATAATTAATACCCAACTTCCTTTATAACTCACATCACCTTACAGCGACTATTAGTTATCTCTTGGGGCTGGTGCCTAAATGTAGTTGTTTTGTTGCATTACATTGAGATAGTGCAGCAACTGAAATGGTGGTAATGATTCCTGACAGGGCTGTACTTATAAATCAAAGCCTTGCATAAGAAGCTGAAAACTGAGTGGGCCTCACATGAGGAAGGCCTTCTACTCCAAGACAGCAGAGGAGTCAAGCTTACTGGAGGGGACTGAGGATGGAGTAAGAGACCCAAGGTTTAACATTCTGCTTCCAGTGGAAAACTATTCTATTTTTCTTTCTTTAAAAAATTGCTGGAGTTCATCTTTCTTAACCTTCATTTTTTTTTTTTTTTTTTTTTTTTTGCATAAGGACTGCAACTATTTGTTCTTGGGTATATTTGCGGAATATTCTAGTAAGAAGAGCTATGAATGAAATGCTGAGCCCTTTTGAAGATGTAGTTCATAGGCATTATTATTATTACAACCACTGTTTTTAACTATAGCCATTATTAAAATCTTAGAAAGATCATAAAGTTGTCCTTTTTGAAGTTTCTCTAGCTTTAGTCAGCTAGTGGGATTTTTATACTAACCTGTTTCCTGACATTCAGCATAAGATTGATGGACACTATTTGGCTTGATTGCCACAGGTGCTTAATAAACATCTGATTGGTTTAGATATTTGCTAATTTCCTGGTGTGTCCTCTGACTCACCAGGAGGACTTGCCTGAGGAATTCAGCAAGCACGATGGTCTGTGCTTCTGATTCTTGTTAAGTCTTTGAAGTCTAAATTAAAATCTAAGGAGAATGCCCAACCCCAACAGCACTTTTTAAAACTAGCATAAACACACTACATTTTTTCTTTTCATTTAATTTCAACCAGGTTCATTGTTAGAATTCAGAGAAAGAAAAATATGAAGAAAAAAAAAAAAAAAAGGTACGATCAAGATGGCACTCTGCAAACTTGTTAGCAGCAGACATTAAAGTACACATACTATGTATGTTGGCTCCCAGCAGGACACATTTTTATTAATACAGTGCTTGCTTAAAGTGTTTTATTCTTTTGTCAAGCCTTCTTACACACTTCAAATGCCTTCTCACTAGGGGAAAACAATCCCCTTGCTTATTGATAGCATTTGACATGCATTCTATAACATAAGTGACTATTAGGGACTTCACTTGCTTAATACAAATTTGCAGAACAGTGGCAGATCTGGTGAGTTAATGGGCCCCATATGCTCTCCTTACGCTGACAGGATATGGTGGATCGCTAACACGCACAAATCTCTTCAGATAAAAATTGCCATCAGCTACACTTATTCTTTTCGAGAATGCCAACACTATGTCTTGAATGGAAATATGCAAATGTGCTCAGATTCCCACTCCTTCATATGGAGATACTTTGAGGCAAAAGAGGCATTCTAAAATATGATGTGATGCCTGCTTTTTATATAGATAGCCTGGTTTTACTTCCTTTTTTAATCTTAATATCTTTAACATAATTGAGACAACAGTCCTGAAGCTGGTGTCTTTCTTCAATGAGACTATAAATACTACTGTTTAGATCATTTTCTAGAGTTGCAAGCAATTTCTTCATGGCTAATAAATCTGTTTCCAAGAGTTGTCCCTTCAGAACTTAAAATTGATGTAATTGCCAATATTAGGAATCAATTTTCTTCTCCTTTAGCAGATCAATTTCTGTGCCAGTGATGGATTTCCAGAATTTCTAAGGAATGTAAACCTGATTCCAGTTGTAAATTAAGTTCCCTTCTCAGCAACCATGAACTATTACTGTCTTAATTTATAGTGTTTTCTTATGTCAGTAACTATTTGGCATATCGTTTCTCTGTACAGGCTTTTTTGAGTTTTCAGCACTTTGGAGTTTTAATGTATTGAAAAGTTACTCTGTTTTCTGAAACACACATGCATATATATATACACACACATACACACACACACACACACACACAAACTAGGCTTTTTCTGAAAAGGAGATTATAGAACCAGCACTAGAGATGCTAGTGTGAGGTGTTCATTTCACGATCTCTTAGCAAGCCTGTCAACACACAGAACTCCAATGCAGATATGTTCCTGATCAGAAAATAAGCCAATCAGAGCTTGAGAGCCAAAGTTTTTCTCCCAATATCATGCTGTATTGTCAAGCTACAGCAACACAGGTTAAAAACAGAGGCTGGTTCCCTCATCCATGTCAGGCTCTTCACGTCCTTGACTCTTCACTGAGACCTTCAATAATTATTTATTCCTCCATACCTTGGAAATCTTAAAATACACAATGGAAAATATAATTTTCACATTTCCCTACTATTGTTTTTGACTCATTAAAAAAGTGCTGAAAAAACTGCTTTTAAATTCATTAGCTTTGAAGTCATTTAATATACATCAGTTTGCTCAAAATAATCAGAAGGTCACATCTTTGTCCCAATATAGAAATCCTAATGTTTGATACAACAAATTGTGTTTAAGAAAGGAGAAAGGGAGTGCTTTATGAACCATGAAGAGCCAGACGGACACAGGGCTCATAAACACAATGCGTGCTCTATGTGAGCGGACACTGGATCTATGGAAGGTCAGTGAGTCTTAGCACACAGGACACCATTACTCACTGGCCACGGAGTCCGTAGCACAGAAAGGAAGAGGCACTCCAGCTTGAAGCTCATGCAGACGTGGATTCTGATGTTAATACAGGTGCTGATGTGAACTAACTACTGAGTTGTTTGTTTGTTTTTTAATAATGAACGTGTATATAAAATGTAAATAATTCCTCATAAGGATGAGACTGGATAAAGAACACAAAACTTATTGTCATGGAACTTTTGATTACGGCTGTGATTCTGATCTTCCTGCCACTTCTGCCCCTACACTCCAGCAGGTCACAGAGGTTTTCCCAACAGACCTTGCAAACTTGCCACATCGATATGATGCACCAATACTACCTGCTATCAGATTCATATGATAGTAATGTTTGTCCCCCTCTCTTGGTGAATATGCTTTAAAGACCATGTCTACTTCTCTCGGCTGAGTTTAGGGACAAAAATAATTGGCAATTAATTTACCATTAGTTGTGTATCTAATTCACGCTAAGCTATAAATACCTTTAACAGAAAAGGTGCCCTCTTCTTCCATTGTTTTTTTTTTTTTTTTTTTTACCAAGACTCAGGCCTGGCATCTTGTAGGTAACTCATGAACGTTTACTTAGTGAGGGAAATACTTGTAATAATAAAGAAAGGGCAGCATTTTGGATGTGCCCATTTATCAAAGAGTTGTAAATTAATGAATGAAGCAGCTGTTCACTGTGGTATATTCATTTCTCTCTCTTCCTTCCCCCCTCAAGACACACGTGTGCACGCACAGCACAAATGTAGATACATTCTGTGAAATTCTCGTGGCACAATCTGCAGGCAAACTTCTGGCAAAGAAGGGCAGGAGAAGAAGAAGATTGGAATCTTACTCTGGCATGGATCACACTAGGCCAAAACAGGATAGAACTGTTTAGATAAATATAAATTCTTATGTTTCTTACAGTGAATGGTAGAATTATAGAAAAGTGAATGGTTGGTAAGCTGGTCACACTCTTGTCTTTTTCAAGAGCTGAGTGTGATATGACTGACCCCTGGGGCATTGGCTCCTACATTTGGCTTATTGGCACCAATCACACTTGTTTGTCACATGATATGACACTTGAAATAGCAGTTCTCTCTGCTTATAGAAAATAGCACATTATATTTCCAACACACTATATTTCTAAAACTCTGAATACTTGGTACAATAAGCTTTCCTTTCAATATGCAAATGTCAGGGCCTTCTCAAGCTGTGCAGAATAAATAAATGCTTCTCTGTTATAGGATATCCAGAAACACACAGCAAAAACAGCAGGCTTAAATTTTGCTTTTATTAAATATGGGAGAGCTAAAAAATTATAGCACACATGTAGAAATAAAGCACAATGAAAAGTTTGTGTATCAATTATGTTATTATTTTTATATATGTTATTATTTTATGGTAGATGTAATTTTTCTTATTTTTTGTTTTGGTATTATAATATAATTTATTTCCTCCTTCGCTTTCCTCCTGCCAAGTCCTCACACAAGTCCTTCCTTGCCCTCTTTCAAGTGCATGGCCTCTTTTTCATTAATCTTTATTTCACACACACACTACATTTTTTAACACATTTTTATTGAAAAATAAAATAATTCATATTACATCTCATTTTCTATCCCATCCACTACATCCTCCCATTCCTCCCTCCCTCCCACTTTCACCCCAATCCCCTTCCCTATGACTGTGACCGAAGGGGACCTCCTCCCCCTCAATATGATGCTAGGGTATCAAGTCTCTTCTTGGTAGCCCGCTATCCTTCCTCCGAGTGCCATTGGGCCTCCCCCACAAAGGGACATGGCCAAATATGGGGCACCAGAGATCCTGACACACTACATTTTTAAAGAAAGGACACATGTGAGTGTTTTTTATTTTGTTGTTGTTGCTGTTGTTGAAGCTTCATAATTGTCCTCTAGGAACCCAGCCTTCCCAGCATGGCCAGAGGCATTTTATGATTTTTTTTCCTTTTATATAGTTATACCATAAATTTGTCTCCAATATTTTTGAACTTAAAACTTTCATTAAATGGCACTGGATATTGTCAAATAATTTTTGAGGTCACTAGTATGATTTTATATATATATGTATATATATGTGTATATATATATTTTTTTTTTTTCATTTTTAGCCTGCTTGTAGGTGACTTATAATGAAAGACCAATACTGCATTCCTTGGGTAACCCCACATATTCATAAAGTTATTGTTTTAAGCAACACTGTTGGCTACAATTTTTCAAAATTGTAAATAAAGACAGTGAAGAAATTGGTCTTTAGCTTATATTTGTATCAGGGAAAAGCTGGCTTCAGGAGGTAAGCTGAGGAAGCACCCCTCCATCTTCATTTATTCAGAGTTTGCTCAGAATTGTGATCTTCCTTTCAAGCATTTGACTCCCGCAGGAAGCCACCAGGCACGGAGGTTCCTTAGGGAAACCTTCCCATCATATTTACATTTCTGTAAGAGTTGCAGAGCTGCTCAGACTCCCAACTTCTCCTTGTATACATTTCATGGCTAGAATTTTTCAAGAAACTTATCTGTTACATTTCAGTTGCCAAAATGATTGCATTAAATACTGGTTTAATATCCATTCAGTCTCTATAAAAGGTGGAATGAACTCTCCTTCTCAATCCTCAGAATATTCATGTCTGTAATTTTTTCCATTCACAATTATGCCAATGAATTGTCATTTTATTGATCTTATAAAATGTACTCACGCTGTCTGTTATCATTTCTTTACACCTGAAACTCAAACTTCATTATTTCATACAGGGAACTTGGTGGCAATGAATTCTTTTGGGTTTTATACATTTAGAAAATCGCTTGTTTTGCCTTTGTTTTTGAATGATACTTGTTGCGAAGGAATTTGAGTTTGGTAAAAGATTGTTCCTTTTAGCAGGTCAGTGGTCCTTGTGTACTGCTGGTGCTTTCCCACGTCCCTGTGAAATCTGCCACTGTGACCCTTGAGCTGCCCATGAGTCTCCATGAGCAGTTGGATTACAATGGGTCTTAGGATCATTTTCCTATTTGTTTGTCTAAGCGTGACATGCGCATGCTCACTGAGACCTTTAGTTTCAAGATTTAATTCTATTTGGAAAAATTTTTGTTCATTGGGTTTTTTATGTAGCTCTTTTCCCTCATTTGGCAAATTAAACAATGAGCTCACGAAGTCACCTGCCAGTATCCTTTGGTCACTGGTATTTTGGTGTCATTTTGTGTAATGTTTCAGTTTTTACAACCTTTGATGTCCCCTTCTATTTATCCATCTTGCTACCTGCAATGCTGAATATGAATTAGACCAGCCAATCGGTTTTACACAGCAGAAGAGAAAGTGAGTTTATGGAAGTTATACTTGGCGTTACATATGTGCTGTATCAATATCGCCATATATTTTTTCCAAATCAATTAAATAGGTTGAATGTTAATCTGGGGTTTTTATATATGTATGTATATGTATATATGTATGTATACATATAAAAGTCTCATAAATCTTAAGGGCCTTGCCTGCTGATTTTAATATCTATGTCAGCTATGGATTTAATTGTTTATTTTTCTCCTTATTATGTTCATGTTTCTGTACTTCTTTAGATGTGTATTGATCTTTTGTGGATGCCAGATATTATAAATTTTATATTGTTGGGTGCTTGATATTTTTATAATTTAAAAAATACCCGCAGGACATGGCTATGTTGCTTGGGGGAAAAAAACCCCAATCAATCCTTCTGGACTTTGCTTTTAAGATCTTTTTAGCAGTGCTACGGCAGCATTTACTCCAGGCAAATGAGGCCCTGCCATCATGACAATAGCCTCCTCATGCACACATGTCTGTCTGTGGACTATGTGGGCCTTGAGGATGGACACCATTTCCAAGTCTGCAAGCGCTCTAATCACTGCTTTAGGGATCCTTTGTGGCTAAGTTGATTGTTTCTCTGCACGCATGCTCTGAGCACTGCACCTTACAATCGTGGGGAGAGACTGTAAACATATCTGGACATGTCTCCTTCTCTCCATCTGGTTCTCTGTTCTACACTGGCCTTATAGGAATCTTCCTTATCTGTGCATTCCTGGCAGCTGTCAGCACTGGGCTCTTGATTTTACCCAAAATATAGAAACTCCCATAAATCCCAGACTCTTGAAAAATATTTTAATAATTTGGAGATGATACTCATTACGGTACATGTCACACGCTATCAGCCATCGTTCCTTAGTAAGCAATGAAAGGCATCTCTCATTCTATTATTGAAAAAAATTTACATTTCCATTCATCTAGTTCATCCTTTAGCAAGAATACAGAGGCAGATGAAAAAATATTTTTGCCAACGTAGGTTACAGGAATTGTGAGCATTCCAACATACATAATATTACATAATTATTAGAAAAGCTCTGAGTGGGCATTATTGTTTTTTAATTTATAGTGGAGCCCAAGAAGATTTGCGTTATAAATTTTATAAACAGAAATATGAGAGAAAAATGATTCTTGGCTTCAAAGCATAAATTCTTGATTCTATGTGAGACACAGAGGTACAAATTTGCTATCGCTTTTGCAAAGACTACATGTTTCTAGTATTCATTTTCTACTGAAGTAGACTCTCATAATAAACTACGTGGCTGAGTACACAGTGCCTACTAAAAATAACGGGGTGCTAGATATCTGGTATGCACTGTCATAACAGTTTATGTAGCACTAGCAATCAGACTCCGGACTTGGTGCATATACCATTCAAGCACTCTACCATCTGAGCCCCTGGCCCTTGGATGGTGAAACGTGAAATAAGCGATGCAACCCAGAAGAACAGCAATAACCATTGATACTCTCAGTAATAAGCGGGACTGTCATATGTTGTTGTGTGTCTCACATACTTTAAAATTCTTATCAGGAAGTATACGGGCTACTGTTCATGGGAAAACAGAGAGAAACCTTAGTTACACCACAGAGAATCTGTGAGGATGTGTGGATGAAGCAACAGGAAAAACCATAGATGGGATCCAGTATGGTGTCACGTGATTGAAAGATACCATGGCTTGAAAGAAGGTTGAAGCAGACACGGGTAGACTGGCATAGGTTCGGGGGTGGGGTGGGGGGAAGGGTACTGTTTGGAATGCAGCAAAAGTAGCAAATGTTGCCTCAGATTCACGTCTCCCTTCCACGCGTCCCTACCCGTAAGCTCTTTAATGCAACCTAAGACAGCATTAACTCTTGGCAGCCAAACAGGGCTACTGCTGGCTCATCAACTGTGCATTCAGTTCAAACCCTGAGGTCCTTTCTATATTAACTGCTATTAAGTTGGGTCTTTGTCTGAAATAGATCTATGCCAAGCCAGTGGTATGAAGTCGCACGCTACATATTAGAACTGTGAAAATCAGCAAGGCAGCCCGAGCCCCCTCTACTACAGTTTCTAACACACACACACATAATCACAAATCATGTGATAAGTGATAGCAAACCTCTGTGGTCAGCTCCATTTTTCACAAACGAAATAACTCCCAACTCATCTTAGGGATTCTACACTCTCTCCCTATCATCTGTATTCAATGCAGCATCTACGTTAATCTTTTGGAAGCTAAATGAAAAAAAAAATTCATGATTACTGCTGGCTCAAAGAATTCTGACACTTTCCAACAACTGTACATCGAAGAGAACCCAAAGGTTTACCACAGCTTCTTAGCCCTGCCTAGGCTGGTCACTGGGACCTCTCCAGCTTTATCCTGCTTCTCTGTGTGCTTAGTGTACTTGACTATTATGGTCTTTCTGCAGCCCCATACCCACCCAAGTTCACTGTACACCCCTCTCCGAAGCTTTGGACCATGATCTTTCCTCTGACTAGTGTTATTTTCTTGGAAAGCTACTCAGGTCACAGTCCCTTTCTATCACACCTGCATACATACTGTCGCAACAGAGAGGCCCTCTGTGGCTACAACTCTGCATAAAGTTGAGCCTTTCAGCACCCACTCTCCATTACTATCACCTAGTCTTGTTCCATGTTTCATCAGACTCTTTACCACTAGCCAGCTTTCCCATTAGATCACCAGTTCCACGAAAACAAACAAACAAACAAACAAAAAACAAAAAGCAAACCAAGCTTTATACACCTCTGTTTTATATGCAGATCATTGGACAGTACCTAACTCCCAGTAGGTATTCAGTGGATGTTTGTTAAATAAAAAAAAATTATAATCAAATTGAAAGTAAGTAATGAAAGAAAATTAAGCCTATGGATTCGGCTTCTGTGAAGATGACTAGGAAAAGGTGAGGGTAATGTTTAGGTAGAGGAGATACGAAAGGCCCCAATCAGGTCCTACCTGAAGACATGGAGCTCTTATTTATGGTGAGAGTACTCAGCAGGACAGGGTGGGAGGGGATTCATTGGCAAGCAGGGACAGGGAAAGGAAGAGGCCAGCCATGGGAGACTTCAAACCACACCGATGGGTAAGTTTCATCTTTATTCTCAGGGATATGGATTTTTTTTTCAAAGCAAAGGTGGGACATGATCTGATCTCAGTTTTTAAAAGACCACCCAGGCTGCAGCATAGAGAGGAAATTTGGCAGGAATGAGACAGGAGGCAGTTGCTTCCTTTTATCCATCTAAATACAGGCATTTACATGTATTCTTATTAAAGCTAATCTTCTGTACTGTGGCTAACCAGCTTTCTGTGCTCAGATTGCTGAATCTCAGACCTATCATCCAGTATTATTTCCACACCATGCTGTGTGCCTCCTACAGATCTGACAAGTGAGCTTGCTGTATCTAAGCTCATGTGCTGGGCTCACCTGACTGAAAACCTAGCCTGTTTTCTCCTGGCACGCTTGTGTGTGCATGTGAGATATCTGGCTGGGACTTGGTCTGACTACTCATTGAGATGCTTAGAATAAAGTGAACTAACTAGCCCAGCAGGGCACTGTAACCTACAGACCTCAAAACCCAGCTACCCAGGATTTCCATGGATGTTTCCCCGAGAGCTTACCAACTTTATAAGATGCCAGTCCATTTATTTTGTGCATGAATTAAGTTTGGCACCTGGTTTCTGGCTGGGAATTGTATAGCTGCTTCTGTTCTTGGCTACAGTAAATGCTATCAAAAGATTTCTTTTCTGGCATGCACTGAAGTATATAATGCTGTCTATATTTCTGCCCAGAATCTACTATCATCTGCTTAATATGCAAACTGTGCAGAACCAGGGCTACTAGTGTGTAATAGATTTTGAAAAGTTGTCATCCAGACTCATTGTTTATTAGAGGTTATTAACTTTGGGGGTTTATGTGCTGTTTCTCCATTTCACAGCACACAACCGCTCACTTAAACAGGATGCACAGAATTCTGCACACACTCTAGTGAACTCATCTGGTATTTTATGCCGATCTGTTAGATGAACTCACTTAAATCAGGCTCCTTTTGCAGAATAGGCGGTTGCAGATACAAATTAAATATCCACTATCCATCTTTGGGGGAAGCACTGAGGTACATGAAACATCCAGAATAAGGTTGAGCTAATAGAAAACATAAAATGGGAAACCAGACAATTGCAAGACCCAGAGTCCAAAGTAATCTTATAGGCAGTAAATTTTCCATAATTTTCCTTAGATCAGGGGTTTCTTTGAAGAACTGGAGACTGCTGACCAAGGAAGGGAAAGAGCAAGCAGTTGGCTGTGAATATATTCTGTGGCCTTCAGCTTCCCTCTTTTGTGTTACTTCTAGACTGAAGAAAATGCTTCTGTAAAAATCTGAACTATCTATACATACATATATAATAATTTATTGAAAATTATTTTGATTTAGATTGACTGATTTTCCTCAACAATCTTTGCTTTTGGAGAAAAACACTCCTCAAATACAACCTGAAAGTAACACTATTTTAAATAAGATCTAGGTATAATAATTGATAATTCTGGCAAGAATTTAAAATTTGAGGTTTCATTTTTATACAAGAATTAAGCTTTGCTTACATCTAGTTTTTTTTTTTCTAGATTGCTGTGTGTGTGTCTGTGTGTGTGTGTGTGTGTGTGTGTGTGTGTGTGTGTGTGTATGTAGTTTACAGCCTCGATGCCTTGTATCCATGGTGACAAATAAACAAATAAGACCCCTCAGATCCTTGATACTTTGACCAGAAGAGTTATTGCAACAATTAAGGACATACAAAAAATAGAGCTGAAAGTCAGAATCACTGACAGGCAGTCAGTCATGTGCTGCCGCCTGTCCATTGAAATGTCTTCGTTCCCCAAGTGTCCCTTCCCGTGTCCTCTAGTTTGAAGATGGCA